>NC_133507.1:22048017-22349655 GCF_049354715.1 Callithrix jacchus | reverse complement strand
CCAATAAAAAATTAAAAAAAAAAAAAAAAACAGAGATAATAGAACATTCAGTAGCAAACAAAGAAGTAATATATATATATATATAGTTTATATACATATATATGTATATTTAAGAATAAGAAAATAACCATATATACAAAAAATCAAAATAATTATAAGTGCATAGAACTGTCCTAATATTCTAAGTCATTTTAAACCTCAATAAAATTTAAAATTTCCTATGAGAATCAAAAAAAAAAAAGAAAAAGAAATGAAAACGGGATGGTTACCTCGAGCAACCAATGGCAATGCCGGAGTCATACATCGTTGGCTTATTGTTGGAAAGGTCACAAGCACCCGGAGGCAGCCCATCTCTCTCCCTGAGGCCCAGGAAGGCGGAGTGGTTCAAAGCCCCTGCACACAGACGCAGAGCACCCAAGGAATGTGTCAGGAAGGTGAAGGTAAACAGGACGCAGCTCATGGCCCAAAGTGAGGGGAGCAGTGGCTGCCTCCCAAGTTGTGGCTATCCGGAGGCACCCGGACCACAGCCTAGAGGGTGGACAGAGGGGGACACTGGCAGAACAGATTATTTTAACCTTGCTAGCAGCAGCCCCCATCCTGATTGCCTGCGAGCTCAGCCGCCCAGTTCCTGCCAGCATACCTGTGGCCGATGCCAGGGAGACTCAGGGCGGGGCTATTTGCTCACTGGAATCCTGTGTATTCTGTGGGCAGTGAGAGTGTCACAGTTAGACCTGAACTTCACTGTGGAAATATTCATGCTTCAAAGGGAGAAAGCCAATGGGGGAGGTGATAAGAGGGAGCCCCTTAAATGGGCTCTAAACACAAGCCATGGTTGCTGGACTCCAGCAAGCCTCTTCGGATTTTGAGTTAAACACTAGCAAGAAGTCTTCTCACATGTCTCGTGGCCCTGTTCCCTGAACTGGACAATCTGTTTTTTTAAAGAAATAAACATTTTCCGGCCAGGCGTGATGGCTCATGCCTGTAATCCTAGCACTTTGGGAGGCCAAGGTGGGTGGATCTCAAGGTCAGGAGATGGAGACCATCCAGGCTAACACAGTGAAACCCTGTCTCTACTAAAAAGACGAAAAATTAGTCAGGTGTGGTGGCACATGCCTGTAATCCCAGCTATTCAGGAGGCTGAGGCAGGAGAATCGCTTGAATCCAGGCGGAGGTTGCAGTGAGCCGAAATCACACCACTGCACTCCAGCCTGGGTGACAGCAAGACTCCATCTCGGAAAAAAAAAAAAAAAATTAAGGAAAAGAAATACACAATTTCTGTGGTTTACCCAGTTTGAGAAAATCAAAGAATTAAGAGAAATATTGATGACCTGGAGAGACAGGGCTGACAGGTCAGATAGCGATGCTTGATTTCAGTTCAACACTTAGGGATAATCTACTACCTGGCAGACACCAGGCAGTCTGCTCTATGGCCCAACAGCTTGGGCCCCTCTGTTCTCAGGCACCACTCAGGACCCTGGGCCCTTGCGCTTATGTACCAATTCAGCCTCAACCATTCTCCTCTGTTCCCTGCCTGCCTTCCACGTATGAGATACCAGAGGGCAAAAAGTACGACTGTTCAGCACACAGAGCCAGGCTGCCTGGGATCAGTCTTGGCTTTTCCACCTCCACATGGCTCAGTTTCCTCATCTGTAAAATAGGTAATAATGGTACCTACCTCATCAGGTTGCCCTGAGGATAAGCGAGGTATCAGCTGGAAAGCGCCTAGGCCAGCGCCCGGCACATAGGGCGCCCTCTGCAAGCTCCATCGCTTCTTCAGGGAGCCTCACATTTCCCCCATTTCACATCCTCTGTGCCAGGTTTCCTTAGCCTAGTATGTCAAGAAAACTGCTTCTTACAAACTAAGATTTTTTTTTCAGCCACACATCTCTCCCCACGAAGCCCAGCTCCTGGCTAAATAATTCTAGCCACCACTGATCACAACATTGCTTCGCTAGTCATAACTCTTAATAATTCATTGGATCCATTTAAAGTGTTTTTTAATTACAAATGTTCTAGTTCAGTTAGATACAAAATTAAATGCAGCAAGTAGTTTTATTTTCTCCATAGATTATCTTCAGAAAGAAACTGGAGTAGCTGAGTGCATCCTTACTTTCGAAGGGTTTCTCAGCCCACGTGATTCTGTAGGAAAGGAACTTCCCACCATTTGTGGAAGATCTCAACCATTAGTGAGGTAGAGGCAGGAAGTGGAGCAGATACCATCAAGCTGATGGACAGCCAATGTTTGTCTCTCCAGTCAGAAATTCACACTTGGGAAACACTAGTTCATTCTCCTACCCGGCCCTTTACCTTTCTCAGGATCTCCCTGACAAATAGCCTTCACCCTCAGCACCGTCACTGTCTCTCATGGCAGTTCAGCTAGAGAAACAGAAGAAAAAAGATGGGCTTGAGGTAAGTCAGATGTATGGGTGTCTGGGTAAGAGTTTGTGTGTCGTAGATGCCAATGGCGAGGGGGAGGGAGAGCAGGAGGATACTGGTTATGTCATGGCTGGGAGATTTATAAGTAAGTAGCAGGAAAATAATTTCTATGACAAACTCATTAGGCTTTATGAGATCGTTTGAGGTTAAGAACTTTGCACCTGAAGAAGTGCTACATAAATGGACTGTTTTCAGATGGGAGCACAGTCAGTTAGTAAGCACTCCAGAGGACCCTCGCATACGTGTACACTTTACACTTGGTAACAGAATGTCGGGTGAAAGTCACAGGTTGGTGGAATGAGCTGACTTATTCTCACCCTTCATTACTCTTAAATAAATATTGGGTCTGAAGGCAGGAGTTCTGGAAGGAGAACTATGTGCATATGGTGTTTCAGCCCCATTTGGCATATTAGAAAATTTGGAACTAAGGAAATGTGTAGCCAAGAGCACGTGCCCACCAAGTGACAGAGCCAGCACCAGACCAGGGTTGTCTGCTACCCAGAGCTCACAGACCATTCTGGGAAAAGGCCCAGTCTGGGCTAGGCCTGGGTGTCTACACCCTTTATGTTGCCAGATTTAGGGATTAAGTCAGATTCTTAACTTTAACTCAGCCCAGTTTCCTCCCAGGGCCGATATTGACAAAACACTGCATTTTGGTTTAAAGGACTGTGCAGTCAGCCTCTTTGCCTCTTCTGGCAGGATTTCCTGTGGAAGTACTGATGCCAGTACTGTCTCAGAAAGCATGGGATACTTTTTTTTTCCTCTCTCTTTTTTTTTTTTTTTTGTTTGTTTTTTTTGAGACGAAGTTTCACTCTTGTTGCCCAGGCTAGAGTGCAATGGTGTGATCTCGGCTCACTGCAACCTCCACCTCCCAGGTTCAAGCAATTCTCCTGCCTCAGCCTCCTGAGAGCGAGAATTACAGCCACCCACCACCATGCCTGGCTAATTTTTGTATTTTTAGTAGAGACAGGGTTTCACCACATTGGCCAGGCTGGTCTCAAACTCCTAACCTCAGGTAGGGACCCTCCCTTCTTTCCATCTCCAACTGCTTGGCTGGGCAGCCAGGAGGCAGAGGGGATGGAGTTAGCAGTGGAGCTGGCAGAGGGCAGGGACAACAGAGAGCAGAGTTAGGGGTCCTGTTCAGGTACCTCTCTAGCATCTGGTCAAAGTATACATCCTGGAAGGCGCTCTCAGGCGCCTTGTGCCATTTTATGGGCAAAGTCTGTGAAGGTCATTGTGCCATCTTGGAAGAGACAGGCTGTGCATGAAACAAGGGCCTGTCTGCTCTGCCTCATGGAGGATTCCAGAACAGGGTCTGCACATACACTGCTCAGGCTCTGAATGTAATTATTCCCCTCCCTAAGTTTGTCACATGAGATGGTTTTAGGTGGTACAAGCGGAAACGTTTTCTATGGAGCTTATGCATTTATTTTAATGCATATTAGCTAACCATAGCCCAGCTAACCTGTGGTTTCACAGATACCGCTTAGGACAAGCTGTATTTGTGATTTACTGTTTCCATGTCTCCAATTAGCTGCATACTGCAGCAAAAAAGTACAGACATCACCCTCCCAAGTATGAGAAAGAGTGAGAAGAAAATTCCAGAGGTGTCTTAGCATGTTAGACAGAAATACAGGAAAGAGGTGAGGAACAAGTGTTCTGAAGTCAGATTGCCTGGGCCAGCCATGCTGGCCATGTGACAACGGGCAAGTGCCTTCATCTCTCTGTATTACTGTCAGTGTTGAGCCATTAAAATGTATTGAGTCCTTTGTTGCTGCAGCTAGCAATCCCCTCATACAGCCACCATGCAAAACCCTGGCAAAGGCTCTTTTTCTCATCTGTGAATGTAACCGTTTGAAAAAGTATAAAGTGTTCAAACTGAAAGAGTTTATTTACAACGTCTAATAGTATTGTTGGAAATAATAACATAAATAACATGTTCACGCCTGTACAGTTTTTTAAAAAATTATCCTGCTATTCAAAATCATTAGAATTAGCAAAGATGCCACCAATGTGCTTAGAATTTAGCTCTTTGAGTAGGAGCGAGTGTGCTGCCACCAGGCTACCACACTGGCTAGGCTGTCTCAGTCACTGACTGGATCTGCACCAGGGGGCAAAGATTTCACAGTCATGAACCTGCAGGCAGATGAGCTATAACTTTAGGGAATAAGAACATCACCTTGAAATTAGCGCGGCCTCTACTAGAGCACTTTAAGCTAAAGACATTTCTTGTCACTAAATACTTGTGGATTTTTTTGTTGTTGCTGTTGTTTTAAGCTAAAAATGGTTTAACAGTAATTTTCCGAATTAATAATATACAAGTCTCTCCTCAAGAAAAAGAATGAAAGCAAAGTGTTTTATAACATTTTTAGAAATAAGAGGTGTTTATTCATTGCAGAAGCAATACATGTTTATTTTAGTAAATGCAGAAGAAAAGAACAAAGCAAAGTATTTTAAATTGCATAGAGTCCAACGAATCATGAAGTATGTATATGAGCATATGCATATGTATATATGTATATGTACTTATGTGTATGTTACCATTTTACTTTTTTTTTTTTTTTTTTTTTTTTTTGAGACGGAGTTTTGCTCTTGTTACCCAGACTGGAGTGCAATGGTGCGATCTCGGCTCACCGCAACCTCCACCTCCTGGGTTCAGGCAATTCTCCTGCCTCAGCCTCCTGAGTAGCTGGGACTACAGGCACGTGCCACCATACCCAACTAATTTTTGTATTTTTAGTAGAGACGGGATTTCACCTTCTTGACCAGAATGGTCTCGATCTCTTGACCTCGTGATCCACTCGCCTCGGCCTCCCAAAGTGCTGGGATTATAGGCGTGAGCCACCGCGCCCGGCCTACTTTTTCTGTCCAAAATTAAAGTCATCCGTACCTACTATTTTGTAACTTTCTGTTTTTCAGTTCACACACTGCAAACTTTTCCCTATTTCATTATTCTCCAACATCATTTTCAAACGTTACCTGCCGATTTCCCACAGCCTTCCACCCTGCCTCCTCTTTTACACTTAAAGCAGACAACTTCACCTCTTTCTTCTCAGAAAAATTAGAAGCCATCAGAAAGCTGCAACTCCCTCATTTTCTCATTACTAAGCTTGCAAAGCTCCCTGTAAATCTACACATGTACTCTGTACCTTTGCTGTGCTGGAGAAGGCAATTCTTTGCCAGCTCTGCCTGCTCCTCCAGAATCTGCTTTGGGTCCAGTCTTCCCCATCTGGCCAAGCTCTCCTCTAAGCTCTAGATGGGAATATCCAGCAGACTTACAGCCTCTTCTCATGAATGACTCCAGTGTACCCTGAAGTCCACATTTCTCAAGGCTGGTGCTCATTCAGTGTTCTCTGTCACGTGCTACTAGTTGCAAGAGACCCAAAAATCATCTTCAATGCCTCCCTCTCTTTCACTCCATATCCAGTTAGTCACTGAGGCCATTCAAATCTCCCTTCCAGATATCTCTTGAATTTGTCTAGTCACATCTGTCTTCAGCACCACTACCCTCCTTGTCTCTGGACTTCTTAAGTCTCTTCATCCACTCTGCCCTCCTCCTATCCATTTGCCAAACAACAGGCAAAGAGATACTTTTGTTTTTGTTTTTGTTTTGAGACAGAGTCTTGCTCCATTGCCAGGCTGGAGTGCAGTGGCATGATCTTGGCTCACTGCAGCCTCCGCCTCCCAGGTTCAAGTGAGTTTCCTGCCTCAGTCTCCTGAGGAGCTGGGACTATAGGCGTGCGCCACCATGCCCAGCTAATTTTTGTATTTTTAGTAGAGACAGGGTTCTACCATGTTGGCCAGGATGATCTTAATCTTCTGACCTCATGATCTGCCCACCTCAGCCTCCCAAAGTGCTGGGATTACAGGTATGAGCCACCACGCCTGGCCAAGGGATGCCTTTTATATGATAAATCATGCACACCCTGGCTCAGAATCGTTCAGGGCTTTCTATTGCTCTTAGGAACCACAGAAAGTTCTTCCACATGGCTTCCATGACGTTCCATAGCCCAGCTGATGCTCACCTCACCTTACGTGGCCTCTGCCTCTCTGCACCTCCACTGCACTAGCCAGCTTCCCATTCCAAATGCTCTTTCTGCTCTCACTCACCACAGGACCTTTGCATATACTGTTCTCCCTGTCCAGAATGCTCTTTCTCTTTTTTGCTAGTTAACCCTTTTTAAGTACCTCTTCCTCAAGGAAATCCTTTTTGACCTCTTTTGCTAAATAAAATCCCATTATTGTAGCCTCTCAATTTATCTCTCACTCACAGCACATGTTCCAGCTGCAACATTGTACTTGCTTATGTGTCTGAGGTCTGTATTGTCTGTTCTCACACTGCCATAAAGAACTACCTGAGACTGGGAAATTTATAAAGAAAAGAGGTTTAACTGGCCCATTGTTCCACAGGCTGTACAGGATACAACCTGGGGAGACCTCAGGAAACTTAAAATCATGGCAAAAGGCAAAGAGGAAGGCTCAAGGCACTTGTTACATGGCTGGGGCAGGAAGAAGAGAGTAAAGGGGGAGGTTCTACACACTTTTAAACAACATGTTAAAAATGTCTCACATCTCATGAGAACTCACTCAGGGGGACAGAAACAGCAAGGGGGAAGTCTACGCCATGATCCAAACACCTCCCACCAGGCCCCTCCTACAACATGAGCTTTGGGTGAGGACCCGAATTAAACCATATCAAGGTCTATCCCCATTAAATTCTGAGTACCTCGGTGGCAGGAGTCGTGACTAATTTGCTTGTACACATATGTGTCCCCAGCTCTTAATCCAGCGCCTACCTTATGGTGTCACTTACTGGACATTCAAGAATGAATGAATGAGTTAAAGGTACAGCTAACTCAACAGAGCTTAGAGAAACTCAAGGTTTTTTTCTCTGAAATGGGTTTTTCATGTAGTTTCCACTCCAGTAGAATGGCAGGAACATCCATCCGGAGACAGAGTCAGAAGCCCAGAAGTGGTCTGTTATGGACTGACTGTATATCTACCCAAAAAAAAGATGTGTTGAAATCCTAACCCCCTATACGTCAGAATGTAACCTTATTTGGAAATAGGACCACTGCAGATGTAAGTAGATAAGATATGGTCATACTAGAGTAGGGTGGGCCCTAATCCAATGTGACTGGAGTCCTTTTAAAAAGGGGGAAGTTTGGACACAGACATATGCATACAGGGAAAACATCATGTGAACATGAAGGCAGAGATCACAGTGATGCTGCTACAAACCATGGGACCACAATTGCTGGCAAGTCACCAGAAGCCGGGAGAGAGGCTCGGAAGCCAGGAGACAGGCACGGAGGCCGGGAGAGAGGCACAGAGGCCGGGAGAGAGGCACGGAAGCCGGGAGACTGGCACGGAGGCCGGGAGAGAGGCATGGAGGCCGGGAGACAGGCACAGAGGCCGGGAGACAGGCACGGAAGCCGGGAGAGAGGCATGGCACAGAATCTCCCATGCTGCCTTAGAATGAAGCATCTGGCCAGGCGCAGTGGCTCATGCCTGCAATCCCAGCACTTTGGGAGGCTGAGGTGGGCAGATCAACTGAGCTCAGGAGTTCAAGACCAGCCTGGTCAATATGGAGAAACCCTGTGTGTACTGAAAATACAAAATTATACAGGCATGGTGGCACATGCCTGTAATCCCAGCTACTTGGGAGGCCGAAACAGAAGAATCTCTTGAACCCGGGAGGTGAAGGTTGCAGTGAGCCAAGATCATGCCACTGCACTCCAGCCTCAGCAACAAGAGCAAAACTCTGTCTCAAAAAAAAAATAATAATGAAAAAGAAGGAAGCATCTGTGTCAATACCTTGATCTTGGCCCTCTACCCTCCATGATTATGAGACATAATTTCTGTTCTTCTGAGCCACCCAGATTGTGGTATTTTGCTCCCTAGAAAAATAATACATTATTCTTGACTCTTCCCTTCCTCTTATACGCCCTCCACAATATCCAATCCATCACCACCACATTCCATTGGCTGTACCTCCTAAATTCCTCTCTGATCCACTTCCCCTTCTCCGCCTCCACCACAGGATCCAGATGCCCCTTGCCTCTCATGAACTACTGCAGTGGCATTCCGGCTGGTGCCCCAAACCCATTATGCCTCTTGCAAATGTTCCTCCCCACTGCAGCCACAGTGATTTCTCAGAAAATCTGACTTTGTCCCACAACCTTCACCACCCTTGACCCCTTACCCTTGCCCTGGCCACATTGAAGCTGCTCATTACTCTTACAATAAAGACATGCCCAGAGGGTACCCAACCCCACCTCCCCTCCAGTCCTTCACTGACTCCCAGACCCCACTCTGTAGGCCAGCTTCCCAGCCTCCCTCTGTCCCCTGAGCAAGCCATGCTCCCTGACAACTGGAGCCTTGCAATGAGCATGGCAGCCCTTCTGCGTGGCCTGGCTTTTGCCTCACTCCATCCATTCTCCACGTTTCTCCAGCACATCCTGCAGGTCACAATTCAAAGGTCACTGGTTTTTAGAGAACTCTTCCTTCACCCCCAGTTGAAGTTAAACGCCACTGCTACGCCCTCTCTTCATATCCCATCATTTCTCATCATGGCACTGACCATGATGTGTGATTTGCATTTATTTCTCAGTTATCTGACTGTATCTCTAAGTTTCATTAGGGAGCAGCCAGGTCTGTTTTGCTCACTGTTGTTCTCCAGCCATCAGCACAGGGCGAACATCTAGCTGTAGAATGAGTGAATGAAAAATGATCCCTTTGCCAGAATGAAATAAGACAGTGCATTTGACTGATCTTATTTCCGGCCATTGTAGACTTCTATTATTTTATAAATGTGATAACACTGTGATAAATCATCAGAAAGATAACTCTTTGTGCACATATCTGATTATTTCTTCAAGACAGATTATTGAAAGACATCGACTATGCAAAGGTTTTCAAGCTCCACATAATTGTTTAGAATTTTCTCAAATGGGAAAGTATTAACCATAAATATATATGAGAGAGGGATGGAAGAAAGGGAAGAGAGAGGGAAAAAAAGGTGAGAGAGAGGAAGAAGGAGGAAGAAAAAGAAGGGAAAGGGAAAGGGGAGGGGAGGGAAGAAGGAAGGAGGGAAGGGAAGAAGAAAGGACTGAAGGAAGGAAAGGAGAAAGGGAGGGAAGAAGGGAGGGAGGGAGGGAGGAAAGAAGGAAGGAAGGGAGAGAGGGAGGGAGAGAAATAAAAAAGAAGAATCAAAAAAAAAGGGAATGAAGAAAAAGAGGATGAGCTAAGTTAAGCAGGCTTTGTCTCCCTAGGAAGCAGCCTCTGCTGAGACTGCTGCCCGACCAGTTTCGTAGGCCCACTCTGTCTGCATCCCTGCCAAGTCATCCCTGGGAAAGGAAAAGTTAGACACTCTCAAATCCCAAGGTTTAAGATGATAAAGACCCTACGAGGCAGGGGCGAGGCAGTTCAGGGCTTTCTGTTCCCCTGCCCCTTTGTTCCAGCCATTTCTTCCATCTCAAAGGATTTCCAGCAGCACCAAGAGCCTGACACTGCCCATCCTCATTCTCACAGGCTTCTCCAGCGAGAGACAAAGCCATGTTGGCACTCAGGAGGGCTCACAATAAAGGGGGACTGAGAGAGAAGAAAGCACCCAGAGAATCTGGCTGGGCTCAGTATATTCAGTTGCTGCAGCAACTGAAAGTTAAACAATGAAGAGGGGAGGGGACAGCCATTTTCTTCCCTCCGTCCAGTTGTCATGGATACTGGGGTTTTAAAAGTAAAGGGGTGAAAGGTTTTCTTTATGCTTTAGAAACGGTGCCTTTTCTCACTTACTTGGCCCCTATCCTTGCTCCAGACTGGGGACCTTCCATTGTGCCTCTTACTGGAAGGCGGCTTGGGGAGGGGGTTGACTGCAAGATGCTTTCCGTAAAGGTGATCTTCTGGCCAGTAGCTCTAAAATCCATTTCCCTGTAAAGCCAGGCAGAAAGGCTGAAGCATTCATGGAAATTTCCATCCACCAGAAGGTTCTATCTACACAGCAGGAAGGCTGTGTCCTCGACCTCTTTCCTCCCAGTGTTCTGATTCTCCCAGGAGTGCTCACCTATAGGAAGTTCCTTAAAGGTTTAGCCTTGCCCCTCCACTTCCACCTGCCCCCATCACCCGCCCAGACACCCATAGGTGGCTTCCTCCTCCAGGACTTTTCAGGATGAACACAGCACAGCTCCTGCTTCTGATGTCTCCTGGCTGCTTTACCCTGAAACAATGTCAGGGCCCTGGCCATCTTGCTTTTCAGCATGGGATATAAGAAGGTCATCAGCTTTGCTGACTGAGAGTCAAGGCTCAGCTCTACCATTCATCAGAATGACTTGGCAGGGTACTTAATTTGTCTAAATCAAATTTTCTCATCTATAAACACAGATTATAATGTCTATCACATGGCATTGCTGAGAGTGTGAAGTGAGAAAATGTAGCTGGCATGGCAACCATGATACTGTCCCTGCCCGTGTCTCCAGCACCCATTCCCCTCCCTCCACATCTGTACATACTCAGACATGTTCTCATACACTCATGCATGCATGCTCACACCAACACCCACACAATCACGCACACATGTGCAGCCACATCCACTACACAATTCAGTTATTTATCAGATGTTTTAAGTGAATGAATGGTTCAATGAGAGAGCTGTCAAGAGTACAGATGAGGCCAGGTGCAGTGGCTCACGCCTGGAAGCCCAGCACTGTGTTGGCCAGGCTGGTCTCAAACTCCTGACCTTGTGATCCACCCACCTTGGCCTCCCACAGTGCTGGGATTACAAGTGTGAGACACCACTCCCAGCCTGATTTCCCTTTTCTTTACCTCTACTTATTCAACTCCCTATACCCTCAAAGTCTTACATGAAATCCCAGCCCACCAGCAGCACTTCTTCTTGGAACCAGCAAATATCTACAACCCGGGCCAGCCCCTTCGTGCTGTTGCAGTTTTCCCTCCTGTCTCTTTCTGTCTCTGTCCTGCCTGCACCAGGAGGAGGTTAAAGAGACAACACCAATTCACAGCTGGAGTTGACAGGTGCCAGACAATGACCATGTGCCAGTCTTGGGAAGTCATTTACATGCACACAGTGGTGGTTCTGAAGGCAGGTCCCGGAATCAGAGTGCCTGGATTTGAATCCTGCTGGTGCCACTAAATGTGCTTTATGCTTGTTTCTCTTCTCTAGGGCTTGCTTTCTGAAAATAGGTTGTTTGGCGGATTCTATGAGAAGACGCACACAAAAAGCTCGTCAACCAGCAGCACCTGGCATCCAGCAAGTGCTCAACAATTGTGAGCTGTTCTCATGATCAAATTTGATTTCATGCCATTCACACAAACCCTCTCAAGAGCCTGGTGTACACAGATACATAACAGATGCATCGCATATACGTGGCAGAGGCATAGCGCATACATGGCAGGTGTGTAGCACATACGCAGCAGAGGCGTAGTGCATATGCGGCAGATGCATAGTGCATACAAGGCAGGGTGCTTGGGGCTAAGAAGGGGATACAGGTCCAGCAGCATCTCAAGCATTTGTGCACCAGGAAATAGATGGTGAGGCTTTTGTTTGATAGAAAAGGGGAAAAGATTGACACACCACTTGGGGAATGGTAAGAAACACAGGGAAATGGGGAGCATGGCCCCACTCTGTCTTTGACAGCCAGGCTAGAGTCTCCACTGGGTGTGCAGTGTTGGAGCACAAAGAACTGTCTTCATGAGTGACGGCAGGACCCCAGGAGTCAGTGGTGCCACTGCAGGGCCAGGCAACACTGGGGTGGGAATGGGAAAATACAACAGACTATGTCAGTAGACATTTAAATCACGACCTGAAAAAGCAAAGAAATAACAAGAAAAATGAGAGCTTGGTGAGACCCAGAGGAGAGAGAAGTGCCAAGATCCTGCAGTCACCCAGTGAGAAGCTAACAAAACACCCACACTTGTCACTGGGATCCCTTCCGCACCCCTAGACTGCTGAGGCCTTGAGACATGGATGGGATTAACCCAAGTTTAAAGATGGAAGAACTGGACTCAGAGAGGTTAAATAGCTCAACCAACATCCCCACTCTCCTACGCTTCCCCACTCGGTGTCCATCCTGGCTTTGACACGGCAGCACCTTGCGTCCACCGGGCTTGCCGGCCTGCTGCCCTGCAGCACCTGACTGTGAGGCTCAGCCTCCCCCCCACCTGCTAACTGGCCTCAGATTAGGGTGGAACAATAGACAGGGCGTGTAGGGCTGGGTCCCCGAAGCTGTCCCTTGGCATCACTGGCAAAGACCCGCCTCTATTAGCTGCAGCAGGCCTGCTGCTGTGCTCTGTAATCCAAATTGAGTTCAAGCCCCCGGCCTCTGTGCACCATTGTCATACCATATTTCTTACTCAGTACGAGATCAGAGATCTGCTAAAACCTCGTGTTGCCAACATAAAAGAAGAAAGATTTTGTTAATCCCAAAGAAAATGAATTCCTCTTACATTTCCCTGAAAAAAAAAAGGAAAACACGAGAGTATTACATTTGACTCTCAGAAAAAAAGCAAAACACGTACACACACAGAAAAATCCCTGCTATCTTGAGACGGTTAAAGCACGCGGCTTTACAAGTCAACAAAAAGAACAGCAATGACACCCCCTTCAACTCTTGCCAGTTTCCCTTCTTATGCTGGATATTCCAGCTGTTTTTCCCTGAGATGCTTTTGGATTCGATAATCCCACCAGCCTTGAGATACAGTATCTTTGAGGAGGCAGAGTCAAAAGAGAGGATGCTCATAGGATTTGAGTGAGAAGAGAGCAAGGGGCAAGAAAAGAAAGTAAGAGACAAAACAAACGAGCCCTAAACATTTGATTTTTCTTTTAATTTGAGAATTTCAGCGCCAAAAGGGACTTTGGAGATGACTGTTCAGACCTTCTCGTGCACACACACACACACACACACACACACACTTGCACACACAAGGCAGGTGAGGTGAGGGGTTGAGGGGAGCAGTGATTTGTCCAAGGAAAGGAATGCTTGATTTAGGCCGATCAGATTAAAAGGAACAGGGACTGAAACATGCTAATTTGTCTGGGAAGAGCCCTATGTGAATTTTAGCAAATGTCTCCTAGGGAAAAAGGCCATGATATCCATCTTTTTTTTTTTTTTTTTTTTTTTTGAGACAGAGTGTAGCTCCATTGCCCAGGCTGGAGTGTAGTAGCTCAATCTTGGCTCACTGCAACCTCCACCTCCCAGGTTCAAGGGATTCTCCAGCCTCAGCCTCCTAAGTAGCTGGGATTACAGGTGCGTGAGGTTACCCTGCCCTCTGAAATTTAAATAAAATGGGTTCAAGTACAGCCCTATGTCCTTGCAAAGTCTCATATCCACCCTGACATCCCTAGAGCCGTACATCCTCATGGCAGCTCTTCCCAAACTTTGATCACACTCATCTCCCGGCTTCATCAGCTGGTCTCACTGCTCACCACGCCTGGCTAACTTTTGTATTTTGAATAGAGATGGCATTTTGCCATGTTGGCCAGGCTGGTCCCAAACTCCTGACCTCAAGTGATCCACCCACCTTAGCCTCCCAAAGTGCTGGGATTACAGGCGTGAGCCACTGCACCTGGCCTCATCCACACTCTTGACAGCTCTCTCATTGAACTGTTTATTCACTAAAACATCTGATAAATAACTGGATTGTGTAGTGCATGGCTTAGCACATCATTGCTGGGGACCAAATCCAGCCCACTGCCTGGTTTTGTATAGCCTCGGAGCTAAGGGTGATTTTTACATGTTTTAAGGGATGAAAACAATTTTTAAGAATAGTATTTTCTAACACATGGAAATTACACGCAACTCACCTTTCGGTGTCCACAAACAAAGTTTTATGGAACACAGCCCCACTCTTTCATTCGCACTGTCTCTGGCTGCCTTCCCATTACAGCAGTAGAACTGAGTAGTTGTGACAAAGACAGAACGGTCCACAAAGCCTAAAATCATTACCATTTGGCCGTTACGGAAGAGTTTGCTAGGGGTTGGATTCTTTGATAGTGTGAGTTTGTGGTTCTCCAAGCTCCTTCATCTCGTGGACATGAACATTACGGTACCCTGGCCATCATGTAGGCGCTGTGTGACCGGGCACATTGGTGAGCATCTCTATGCTTTGTTTCTTTCATCTGTAAAACGGAGATTATGTTTATTGAAGCAGCATAATTGAAACCCAAGTAGACACCAACTAAGGTCACCCTGCCCTTTGAAATGTATATAAGATGGGTTCAGTACACACTATATCCTGGCAAAGTCTCACATCCACCCTGACATCCCCAGAGCTGTACATCCTCATGGTCACTTTGGCTCCAAATCACAGCTCTTCCCAAACTTTGATCTCACTCCTCTCCCAGCTTCATAAGTGGGTCTCGCTGCTGTGTTCCAGCACAGACTGTGTAACTCAGCCAGCTCTCCTTAAAACACAGTCACAGGGGGCATTTGGCGTGAAGCAGGTTTTGCTGAGGGTTCGGGGCTACGGGGAAGAAATGACGTGGCCCAAACCATTTAAACCCAAATAATTTAAAACGGGGCATCCAGCTTCTGTCATTTCAGCAGGCTCATGGCTGAGCCGCCGCCAGCCATTTCCCAGGCGCCACCTTCCCAGTAGGTTCCAGCCTTCTGCCGTGCCAGCCCACCTCCTCGGGATTCTCCTCGCTTCTCCCTGATTCTCTGTTTTCTGGATCCCCTTGGTCCTCAAGACCACCCCTACCGCCCCCCCACCCAGAAGTTCAATTTTCAACCCCATATAATACAGAACCAAATAGCTTTCCACCCGATGCTTACACTTCCATGGCCATAGACTTCAGGTTTTTTGATGAACAAAAGGCCCCTTGCTCTGTCTCATCCTTTAGCAACCCAGAACTATCAGAAAATCAGACATTCTCTCCTTGCTCCAGCAATCGCTAAGTGTCCATATAGTGTCCAGCTGATAGGAACTGTCTCACATCTCCCTTGGGAAACAGAAGCACTCACAGTTGGTTTGGGATTGACCTGCTTTTTCTCTTCATTAAAGTGTCTGAAGTATCTATTATAGTGTTTGACACATAAAAAACACCAATATATGCTAGTTTACTTCATGTGACGTCCCTCCAACAAGCAAAATACATAACATCATGTGCATAACAATATATGCTGCACATGTGGATTTTGAACATCTACTCGTCCACAGTGAAAATCTCCATCTGGAGGATGTACTGGGGTGTGAGGAGGAATGAGGAGTGGATTAGGTTGGAGGCCACTCAGAACAAGGTGACAAAAGTAACGGATTTCTCCTTCTCTACCTTTTAAATGTATCAGGGGCTGAATAAAGTCACCAGATCAAACTCCCTTGGATGTTGCCACATTCTTTCCTTGCCAGAAGGAAAGGGTCCTAAGAAACATGTATATATACACAATGAAATACTGTTTGGCCCTAAGAAAGAATGAAATTATGTTATTTGCTACAATATGGATGGAACTGGAGGTCATTACGTTACATGGAAGAAGCCAGGCACAAAAGACAAAGATCAGTCGTTCTCACTGATATGTGGGAACTAAAATAGGTGGACTGCATGGAGATAGAGAGCAGAACGGGAGTCACCAGAGGCTGGGAAGGGTGCACAGGGGTGAGGACAAAGAGAGGCTGGTTAATGTGTACAAACACACAGTTAGACCATGTTCAGTAGCAGAGAAGGGTCACTATTATTTACAACACTATATCATACATTTAAAAATTTTTTTATTATTTTATTTCATTTTTCCCCAAGTTATCGGGGTACAGGTGGTATTTGCTTACATGAGTTTTTCAGAGGTGATTTGTGAGACCCCAGTGCACCCATCACCCAAGCAGCATACACTGCACCATATTTGTAGTCTTCATTCCCTCGCCCCCCTCCCACTCTACCCCCACATCCCCAGAGTCCATTGTATCATTCTTATGCCTCCCACATATCCGTAAGAACATAACGATGTGTGGTTTTCCATTCCTGAGTTACTTCACGTAGAATAATAGTCTCCAATCTCATCCAGGTCACTGCAAATGCTGTTAATTCATTCCTTTTTATGGCTGAGTAGTATTCCATTATATGTATATACCACAGTTTCTTTGCCCATTTGTTGATTGATGGGCATTTGGGTGGGTTCCACAATTTTGCAGTTGTAAATTGTGTGCTATAAACATGCGTGTAAATGTTTTTGAATAATAACGTCTTTTCCTCTGAGTAGATACCCCGCAGTGGGATTGCTGGTTCAAATGGTAGGTCTACTTCTAGTTTTTTAAGGAATCTATACACTACAAAAATATGTACCCTTTTAAGTAGGCAAAAAAGAGGACTTGAAATGTTGCCAACACACAGAAATAATAAATACTCAAAGGAATTGATACCCCAAATACCCTGACTTGATCATTGCACATTCTCATATGTAATAAAATATCACATTTCCCCCATAAAAATATGTACAAATATGATATATCAATCAAAGTAAAATAAAATTTAAAATTATAAAAGAAGGATTATAAGTCTTTGTCTCTATTACATCTATACTGCATAGAACATCACTGAGGACTATTTCTTCTCTTCTCATGCCTCCTTTTGCAATCTGTGATTTGGTCATACTGAAACACCATCCCGCTGTGTGCCACCTTATCTAAACCCCTGAATTTTTCACATGCTGCTAACTTTACTAGAACTCTCTTTTGTGGCCCAACCCCTCTGTCTGGCAAATATCTACACGTCCATCAATACTCTGTATCTCCTAGGACCGACATGATAAATAAATCTTCAGTATTTGCAAAGTTGCATTCAGTGGTTCTCAAAGCACTCAAACTGGAAGATGAGAGGCAGCCAAAATTTGGCAGGCACCAGCACAGCGCTGCCTTCAGTTCTGTTCTAGAATAGACTTCCTGAGCATTTTCTGGGCAGATCACACTGCCAGGGCAAAAGGCTTCTCACACCCCCACTGCACGGACACTGGCCAGTTTCTGTCTCCTATAGTCACAAGGCTGCCCTCCGTGTCTCCCAGCATCTTTTAGTCCTTCTGGAACCGCCCAGTTCGCCATCCATTCCTGGGGCTGCCAGGCAGTCTCTCCCTTGGCTCAGTCCACAGAATCAGATTTGGAGTGTCTGTCAAATGAATTGGGGTTCTGTTCCTTCCAACCTGTGTTGAAATTTACAAGCCTAAAACAAAGGCTCTCACTGTGCCCTGGTCTTGGCTCTGCCCAGGGCACTAATTACCCAACAACAGCCATCCCTTTCCCCTGGAGAAAGTGGCCAACTGACGAAGGTGCCCCATAGGGGGTTGCTGAGAATGATCTTTTCACTTTCTTTCTAAAGTGCCTTTGTCCCTATCACCAGTGGGCTGCCCTGCCTCAGTGCTGCTGGGCATTTATAGATACAAATGAGCTACCAGGAGGCCTCACAGGTGTTGAGTGGCTACCACGAGCTGAGGCTATGCAAAACGTTCTCAGTATGATTCCTCTGCAACTCTGCAAAGTGAGCATTCTTATCCCCATTTGAAAGTCAAGGGACCAAAATCCCAGAGCCATAAAATCAGAACAAAACTAACCCAGATTAAAACCCAGTTCTGGCTCAAAAGCAAGCCCATGCTTACAGAATAAACTAGGAAGCACAGCTCTTCCCGTATCCTAGAATCATGTCGTTTTGCAGCTGGAAACAACCCTACCAAAGATCATCTTGTTCAGCCAAAGCAGTAAGGGGAGCTGAACCAAGAATGCAACTGGCAGATTGACAGGCACCGACCTGAAATCCAGGTCTTGGACCTTGAGGCCAGCACTATGTCCTATCAACTTGCTCACCCATCATTGTCCTGGACTTCCCAAGGGCTTTGCCTCACTGATTGTTGACTGTAGATCCCCTCAGTTCATCTACATCAAAGACACTCTGTTTCATTAATCTCAACTGATAGCAATAAATGTTCTCAGCGAGTACCAGAGTGCAGAAGGCACGCGCGTCCAAGGCTTTCCAGCGGCATGGGGAAGTAACTGCCTAAGCACTCACCTTCTGCCCAGCTGCGTGGTGAGCTGGAATCTGAGAGAGAGCCCAGGTAGACAGAAACACAACCCCGAGCCTTGTGATTAGAGGGAAACCCCCTGGAAGAAAGGACAAAATTGCAATAAAATAAAAAAGACCAACCCTCTTCTCCAAGCCTAAAGGAAATAAGTTGCACCAGATGAAAATCGGGCAGCAAGCCAGATCCACTCTGCTTTGCTGTGAAATGCCTCCATGCTACGTTTTCATGGGAATTTTGTACCTTGGGTACAAATTAAGCAGATTTGCTACTAGCGGGTACTTCTCTTCCTCTGAAAGTAAGTAATAGGAAAGCAGGTGAGGCAGCCAGAAGCAGGGAGGCTGACTGGGTCCAAGACTGGTGGCAGAGAATTAAACCCGTCTATCTCATATAGGAAACACTGAGGTCAAACTTTATGAAACTCTCCAAGAGAATAAAATATGGAATAAATAACCCTACACAAACAGCTTTGCTTAATCCGCGAAGGACAAGGTAAGTAACAGAGGTCTTAGATTGGAGTAAGAAACACTGAGTTGAAACATCAATTACAATGAGGAGAGTGACAATGTTTCAATCAATTCAATTTAGTTAAGCCATAGAGCATGGTAGCTTAAAGTTCACACAGTGCCAGACTGTTGGGATGTAAGTTTTGATTCAAGGACTTACAAAATATTTGCCCTTAGGCCAAGGCATGATGCCCTGTGTCTCAGCCTCGCCCACCTGGGAGAGAGTCGTAACCCTGGCATTCCCTCATATGGTTGCTGGAATTACATACTAGAACATTGAGTGTTGACGGCACTGCAGTCACTGCTCCAAGCATTCTCCACCACGTGTGATCTCATTTAAGCCTGACAACAACTCTATAAAGCAGTTACTTTTCTTACAAGCACATGCACATAGACACATGCACACACATACGCACTGCACAGAAAAGGAAACAGGCATGCTGAGGTTAGGTAACACGCCCAGCATCACACAACTGGTAAACAGTAGAGTTGGGATTTGAGCCCACACAGTCCGACATGAAATCCTGTGTCTCACCACCATACTATCTGTCACTCATATAAACGTTTATCCCAGTGCCTGCAGCCTAGCAAGCCCTTGAAATCCTTCGGCCTTGTTCCGATGGGTCCTGAGATGTTGGAAATTACAACTAAGCAAATTTGGCTGGAGCACTGACAGCAGGGCTGCCGAGGCACTCACTAGAGGGCAGCTCAGAACCTTACCCATCCTAGGGTGGGAGATCATGTCTCTTTAAACCAAGCCTCTGAAGCAGGGTAGATGCAATGCATTGAACATGGAGGCTCAACCAGAACAACAAAGATTATTCTGTGTTTTGAAGTCCCAACTTGGGCTTGGAATTGTCACCTTAAAATCAGGTTAGATTCTACCCAAAGCATTGACCCTGTGTGTTCCTAGGAAAGTGACATGGCCTCTGATACTCTGACAACAAATGACCACCTGGCCAGGTACCCACTGAGCCCTCCATCCTCCTACAGATTCTCCCTTCTTTACAATTCTCAGGAACCCAGACAGTGGCAAGGACTTAGATGGGCATGTGCCATGCTCTGTGCCTTTTGTACACCTGGCTAGCCTAGGATGGGTTTGAGCAATGACTCACTCCTGGCAGCAAGGAGCATACCGCACATGCACACAGCAGCTGCTGCTTCTCCCAGCCCCGCTGCCTACACAGCTTACACAATCCTACTGTTGCACCAGGATGCCAGGTGCCTGCCAGCATTGTTTATCAGCCTGTGTTATCAAAACTCATGGGAACCTCACTTTCCTGCCAGCCAGCTAGGCTCTGGTTCCTGCTCTTCTTGACTTACCTACTTTCCTCCTTCTTTAGAAATTCTTAATTTCTAAACCCACCAAACTGCAGAAGTAAACCAGCATAGCAATTTTGACCTCTCCTTACTCATCCCTTATCAGTAGCATCCCTTATTCAGTAAGTGTCAAGAACAGAGAATAATACCAAGACACTAGGGAGATATTCATTGTCATGTCTGCTAGACTAACCTACCTTGGGCCCTAGACTTGTGACCCTTTGCTCAGAACCATCTTGCAGGATAAGACAAAACCTTTACCCGTGAACATCTTAGAGACAGCCTAGGGCCAAGGACTGATGCTACAGGAAAGTGTGTCACAAGGGACCACATAACCCCCTATGCATACACAGACCCTTCATAAGAAGAAAACCAACTGAGTCTCAAAGAACTCATAACATTCTTCAACAGCTAATTAGAGTAGGCATTTGGTCTTATTCTTCATTTGAAGCTTTCTCCAGTTCCAGGTTCTGTGCATAGCCCTTTACAGTTGCTATTATTAATCTTCACAACTACCCGATGACTTCATTTAGAGTTGATCTGTAACCTATGATAACTTTTCCCATTTAAGATAAGAATTAGATCACCAATTAATACTTGTGCAGGGTCAAGCACGGTGGCTCACACCTGTAATCCCAGCACTTTGGGAGGCCAAGGCAGGTAGATCACTTGAGGTCAGGGGTTCGAGACTAGCCTGGCCAACATGATGAAACCCATCTCTACCAAAAATACAAAAATTAGCCAGGCATGGTGGCATGTGCCTGTAATCCCAGCAACTCAGGAGGCTGAGGCAGAAGAATCAATCAAACCTGGGAGGTGGGCGTTGCAGTGAGCCAAAATCGTGCCACTGCACTCCAGCCTTGGCAACAGAGGAAGACTCTGTCTAAATAACAAATCTGTGCAGAATTTGACATTTTCACTAAGAGACAGTTGAAGTTGTATGGAAGATGCCTGTATATTAAGTGAAAAAAACAAGTATGCCCAGCATCACTTTATTTTGTCATTTAAAAAGGGTATATGTGATTGTATGAGAATCGACATTGAAGACTAGACCCTGAAGGTGTTAACATGAGTTATATTTAGATGGTAGATTGCAAGGAATTTTCATTTTCTTACTTTTGCTTATCTGTATTTTCTACAATAAAAATATTATAATATGAAAAGGAAAAGAATGATGTTTGTTCTGTAGGCTTCCTTAGGCCAGAGCTGGGACTAACGGTAGTTCAGCTCATATGAGAAAGAACTTTCTACAATGGAGTGAGAAGCCGGGGCCAAACAGAAGATGGACATCCATATATGGGCATACCTTAGATTCTTGCCAAGGGAAAACCCAGTGGAGTTTTCAGATCCAGATACTCTCTTTGAAAGCTCAGGAGCCCAATGTTTTTTTAAAAAATTAATGATATTTATCTTGTAAGGATGAAGTCATTGAAGCCTGAGGGTGGTGATGTTAGAAGTGGCCAGGGCAAGATGAGGAAGTAGGAAGAAGCCAGAGGCAGTGAGGGGGTGAGGGCAGAGATCCATGTTGAGGTGGGGCCTGCATACCCAGGCTCCCCCAGGGAAACCCCACTGAACTGCTAGAGTTCCAGAAAGCCCCAGTGGATTTAGACCAATGGGGAACACTTGGCAACCCTTCTTTGTTCTCCGTGGGTGCAGATTTTCATAATGTCCACTGTCTTTTCTAAAGGCCTGTCCACAACTCAGAAAGTGTCCTTCCTGTGTCTGCTCATCATTGATTCCACAGTCTTAGCTGTGATGAACAAAGTCCATAAGCACCAATAAAGAAGAAATTTAAAATATTCTCTAATCTCCCTACCTAGAAATAGCCATTGTTAGCATATCTGATGTATTTCCTTCCATCCCTATGTCTTTCCTTTATTTTTCATAAAACTGAGCACAAGTGCCTACACTCTTTCATTCTCAATATTATGTTGCAAACATTTGCCATGCCTTTAAATATTTTTTAAAGATTTTTTAAAGATAATTTTGTGTAGTTTTAACATGTATTTCTTTGATTTTTTTCTTATGTTTACCAAATATTTTGACTTTTTTCTTCTATTAAATTATCTGTTAATATACTTGGACCATTTTTATATTTAAAGGTGAGCTGTTTTTTCTTTTTTCTTTCCTTTTTTTTTTTTTTTTTTTGAGATGGAGTCTTGATCTGTTGCCAGGCTGGAGTGCAGTGGCACAATCTCGGCTCACTGCAACCTCTGCCTCCAGGGTTCAAGCAATTCTCCTGACTCAGCCTCCTGAGTAGCTGGAATTACAGGTGCCTGCCACCACACCCAGCTAATTTTTGTATTTTCAGTAGAGACGGGGTTTCACCATGTTAGCCAGGACGGTCTCAATATCCTGACCTCATGATCTGCCTGCCTTGGACTCCCAAAGTGCTGGGATTACAGGCATGGGCCGCTGTGCTCAGCCTGTTTTTTGTTTTTGTTTTTGTTTTTAATTTATTGGAGATATCAATTTTATTGTGTTTTTTTCAGCTTATTGATACTCTTTTTATTTGGTTTTGACTTTTAGACAATTGGCCTCTCAGTTTCGAGCATCACATTTGTTATCAATTACATTTATGATTTTTCCACTTCTTCATACCATCAACACCTTACCCCATTTCTGAAGAAGCATTCCACTTTTTTTACTTCTTTTTTGCTGTTTTTTGTTTTGTTTGCTTGCTTGAGATTGCTGCCCAGGCACAATCTCAGCTCACTGTAGCTTTGACCTTCCAGGCTCAAGTGATCATTCCACCTCAGCCTCCCGAGTAGCTGGGACCACAGGTGTGCACCACCACACCTGGATAATT
The DNA here is from genome assembly GCF_049354715.1 of Callithrix jacchus. Taxonomy (NCBI): domain Eukaryota; kingdom Metazoa; phylum Chordata; class Mammalia; order Primates; family Cebidae; genus Callithrix; species Callithrix jacchus. The sequence goes on along the minus strand of NC_133507.1, from coordinate 22,326,574 downwards.
TTTATATTTTTGTAGAGACAGATTCTCACCATGTTGCCCAAGCTGGTCTTGAACTCCTGGGCTCAAACAATACTCCCACCTCAGCCTTCCAAAGTGCTGACATTACAGGTATGAGCCACTCTGCCTGGACTTTTCACTTCATTTTTTAACCTTAACTCTTTTACATTGTTTTATTTGATGGAGCTGTTTTTTAAAATTATTATTTTTCTCTTCACAACTAAGTGCTTTATTTTTAAATTAGAAAATTTTAAAAATAAAGAAAAATAGGAACATCATAAAATCTCTACAATCATACATAGAGATGGCACTGCTAACATTTTTCTGTATTTCTTTTTAGGCTTTATATATTTTAATAATATTGAGTTTGTTTTATATATATACACCCCACTTATCCATATATACGTAGTTTGTGTCATCCCTGTTATTTAACATTATATCATATGTATCTCACTAAGTCATTAAATAGCCTTTAAATTTTTTTATATATTGACTACAAAATATTTTATCATGGGAACTATATGATATTTAACAAATCCTACTTATTGGACTTACATTATTTTAAACATGACCGAAAAAACATACTTGTATGTAATCTTTGTCTCCCTATCTGCCTGTCTATCTATCTATCTATCCATCTATCTATCTATCATCTATCTTTTCCTGGGATAGATGCCAAGAGGGAATTTGTAAGTCAGAGAGTTTGAAGTTTTTTGACATTTTTAATGCATACTACTCTTCAGAAGAGCAAATCTCTCTAAGTCCCTACCAGGAGTCTGTGAAGTGCCTTCCTCACCACACACTTCCAAAATCAAATGTTTTTTTAAAAAACCTTTGCCAATAAACAGAAAAAAAAAAGTGACATTTTATTTTAATTTACATTTGCTTGATTACTAGTGCTGCAGAATATTTTTGCATTTAAATGTTGACTCCATCTGGAATTTATTTCAGTGTTTGAAGTAAGAAGAGGCTCTGGCTTGATTTTTCCCCAGTGTTGAAAGTTTCCATCTATTCCCCCAGTGTGTGATGATCTTGTTTATACACTAAGCTCTTCTGTAGACTTGAGTTTAAGGACTTACTGCTCTGTCACTCACAGGTGTACTGATTTGATCATTGCAGCTTTACTCATTTGACATATCTGGTCATCATTCTTTTATTCTCATCCCCGCCATAGCCCATGTACTATAAAGATGGATTTTATACCGGGCGCAGTGGCTCGAGCCTGTAATCCCAGCACTTTGGGAGGCCGAGGCGGGTGGATCACAAGGTCAAGAGATCAAGACCATCCTGGTCAACATGGTGAAACCCCATCTCCACTAAAGATACAAAAAATTAGCTGGGCACAGTGGCGTGTGCCTGTAATCCCAGCTACTCAGGAGGCTGAGGCGGAAGAATTGCCTGAATCCAGGAGGCGGAGGTTGCAGTGAGCCGAAATCGCGCCGTTGCTCTCCAGCCTGGGTAACAAGAGTGAAACTCCGTCTCAAAAAAAAAAAAAAAAACATGGATTTTATCAAGTTTCCACAAAAAAAAAATTCCAATTCAAATTAGGAATTTTGGACTTAGGAAAGCCATAAGTAAACTTGGGGCAAATTAACATCTTTAAATCATTAAGACATATAGAATGATGCATCTCCCCATCATTTGAATTTTTTTTGTATCTCTCAATAAAATTCAGAAGTTTTTATCACAAAGGCTTCATATGTTTCTTGGTAGCATTACTCCTCGGTATTATGTGATTTTTCTTGGTACTTTAATATAATCTTTTCTTCCATCATGGCTTCCATTATTTTCTTTCTTATATATCGCAAAGCTATGAATTTTAGTATCGTCTGTGGTAATCAACATTTTAAAATTCTAAGTGTGGGTATTGATTTTATCCACCGTACTTCAGCATTGACTGATATCAAGTTGTTTTTGGCTCTAATGGTGAAACTGATCAGAAAAATCTCCTCAGGCAAAACTGTCCTTGAGTTATTTACATAAATCCCAGTTTTGAATCTTCCCTTCATGACTTTCAATTTTGCATTCATATCCATGTGGCATATTTATTTATAATTTTCCTATTTGTGCTACAGTGTGAAGTTTTAAGATTCAGCCAGTTTTATAAAATTGGGTTTTTTTTCCATGATTTTTTCACCAAAGAAATGAGCTCTTCTTTAACACTCTAAAATAACTCACCAGAAACTTGTCTGGATTTGTGATAAATTTTAGAATAAATGCTTAAACTATTTTTACATGAATTACATACACTTTGATTTCTTTGCAGTTTTTATTCCTTCTTAGATCAATTTTAAATTATCTCAGCAAAGCATCCATTTCACTGAAACTTTTTTCATGTGAAAAATATTTTTCCTATAGTATTTATTCTCTGATAGCTTGAAAATGTACTATAATCTGTAATTAGGACTACTTATTTTTTTGAATTTTTGTTTTCTCTTTTACTGCTAAGTTTTTCAAAAACTCAACCAGAAAATCCGCTCTTAGATTTATTTTTTTAGTTACACTGAGGGTTTTCTATGGTTTTTAAATCAGAATTTATGCCGCAATTCTAATTTCTTTTCCATTCTTTGATTTGTATTCTTCTTGTTCTTTTACCTTTTTTCTTGAAGTGACCACTTCATTCATTCACATTCTTTGTTTAAAAAAATGAATTCATTTGCTGTTATCGCGTTGCCTCTAAGTACGACTTTAGTTATTCTTTTCTAACCAAACTATTAAGAAAATGAATTTGGATTTTGGAGGGTTTGGCTATTTTATTATTTTACTTCTTAAATGATGGTATAGATTTTTTTGTTTAATTTGTACTATTGGTTTCAATATTTATAGCACTAGAGTTAGAGAACATGGCTTGTACAGTTTCTACAATAAATTTGGGATCTGTTGACATTTTACTTGTAACAATTTATTTTTTAATCATTTCTGGCAAAGGTTGATCAAGATTGTGAAAAACCATTATGCAAATTTACCATTAACTTCTTGCATTTCCAACATTAGATGAATGTGTATTTTGTCCATGTGTTGTGTGCCTGATGGAGAGTATATTTGCGAAGCACCAGACTCTAGTGCACACTCCTGGTCTACCTTTGATTATCATGAGATAGATTCTCTAGTCCTCAGTATTCCTTCTTCCGAAACAGGGATTAAAACAAGCTAACTCCTACCTGAGGGCTTTTGAGAAATAATCCAAAACAAATGTCTCACATAGTAACTGGCACAACTACACACACTCAAAAATGACATATATTGTACAATATACACGTTGTCCATATGAAATGACTGTATTTTCTGTGTAATGTTTTTTACCATGAAGATCACCTTTTGGAAAGTAACACTGCCAGCCTGCTTTCTTTGAATCTGTGCTTGCCTCTTCACTGTTAGGATATTTAATTTTCAATTTTGTCGTGTTTTAGTTTAGATGTATTCCTTGTTAACAGCATATAATTTGCTGGTTTTTAAATACAGTTCAAGAGCCTTTGTAAAAGAGTTTCAATCATTTCTATTAATTGTGTTGGCTGATAAGTTGTTTCATGCCTGTGGTAACTTTTGTGCATTTTGGTTCTAATTCTTTCCTGCTGTATCTATGTCCTCTCATTGCTTTTATGAGCTACATTTTGTTTTCTAAGCTACTCTAGGGTTGTAGACTTTAAATCCTTTTAAGAGTTCTGCCAGTGGCTGCCTTTAAGTTTTTGGGGCTGTGCGTTTGTTTGTTTCACTGAGGTGAAATTCACATAATGTTAAACTAACCATTTTAAAGTTATTCAGTGGCATTCAGTACATTCTCAATGTAGTGCAATCACTCCCCTATTCTTTCAAGTTTTATAAAGAAATTTTTCATCTTATTAATCTAATTACCAAAGTTTACATTTCTCTGAGTAAGATGAGGACATCATCAGGGTTTTTTCTTTCTGGCACTTCTCCAGTAAGTTGAGGTCTGCAATCCATTCATAAAAATTACTAGTGGATAGCATTAAATTTCTTTAAACTCTATAACCTCCATCAGGTATTATGTTTATAATTAGCATGCAATTTTGAATCTTGAAAATTTGCATTTAGTTTTCTTATAGAGGGTTATAGATTGAATTGTGTCCCCTCAAGATTCACATGTAGAACCTCTAACCCCTTAGTACTCTAGAATGTGACTGGATTTGGAGAGAGGCTGTTTAAAGAGGTAGTTGAGTTAACATGAAGAGTTTAAGGTGCGTCCAAATTTAATATGACTCATATTCTCTCAAGAAGAGGAAATTTGGGCACAGACACATACAGAGGGAAGACCCTGTGAACCCAGAAGGAAAACAGGGCCACCTGCACAGCAAGGAGAGAGGTCTTTGAAGTGGTCAATCCTGATGACATCATGATGTCAACCTGCAGCCTGCAGAACTGTGAGACAGTCCATTTCTGTGATTGAAGACATCTATTCTGTGGTACTTTCTTACGGCAGCCTTAACAAACTAATACAGGGCCAGGTATGGTGGCTCACACCTCTAATCCCAGCACTTTGGGAGGCTGAGGTAGGTGGATCATGAGGTCAGGAGATTGACACCATCCTGCCTAACACAGTGAAACCCCGTCTCTACTAAAAATACAAAAAATTAGTTGGGTGTGGTGGCACTCGCCTGTATACTGGTGGCACTCACCTGTAGCCTCCCAGCTACTCAAGAGGCTGAGGCAGGAGAACCACTTGAACCTGGGAGACAGAGGTTGCAGTGAGCCAAGATGATACCACTGCATTCCAGCCTGGGCAACAGAGCAAGACTATGTTCAAAAAAAACCCTAATACATATACCAATCACCTTTCCACCTCAGAACCTCAAACACACCATTCTCACTGTATCATCACCTGCACCAGCACCACATACACAAACACACACCCCTTCATCTAGTTAATTTCTACGCATCAGGGGACCCCTTTCCTGACCACCTCCGCCCATCTGTATTACCCTTTCTTTGCACGCTGCCCTTTAGTTTCCCAGCCATCTGTACAATTACATCGCTGTTTCCGGGACAGCTGTTTACCATATATCCCCAGGCCCTAGCTTAGTACATGATCGTTGCCACAAATAATTGACCAAATGAATGAAAGAAGTGCTGGATAAATTCCAGTGATTCTGATTTTGTTACCTGTCTTGTTTTCACAGTAACACATGCCCTTCATTTTTAGCCCAAATGGTTTTCATCTCCAAGGCATGGATTTATTTTCTTCAATGGCCGTGTTTTCACCCTTAGCCTACATTTTGAAATGTCTTGCCTGATTATTACAACAATGCCCACAGAAACTGTGCTTACAAGCAGCAAGTGCAGTCAGAGAAAGGCTGTATATTGTTGTTAATATCACTCAGACAAATAAAGAGAAAACCCACACATCAGGAAAGTAAATATCCCTCCTGGAGCACCTAAGCCCTAAGCCTATATCCAGCCACTGCGATTTGTTTAAAATAAATGAATCCAGCCAGGAAGAATTAATAGGTATTTTTACACTATAAATGCTTAACTGTTTCATAAAAACATATCCCACAAAGCCCCCATCCTCAGGTCCGGTAGATCATCAAAAGCACACCAATGCACAGAGCTGCACTTGCCGCCAGTCATTCGCAGGGGAGAAAACAATTACTCTGACAATTAGACCCACAGCAGCGTGTCCCTTGTCAAAGAAGCTCAAAGACACCTATGGATGCTTCTGCATCACCGTTCAAAAGCGTAATTAATTTGCGTACTGATAAATTTCAAATCAGTCTACATGCCCACCTGTTAATACAATGATGGATGGTATTCGTGTGACATTTTTTATTCTGGGGTTTTGTACCCAGCCTCATTTGCATGTTGGAAACCCTGTGCATCTCTGCCCCAGAAGCTTCCAAAAGCTATTCACAGAGCAATGTTCTTCCTATAAATTCAATTATTCCTATTGGGGTCAAGTCCATGCAGTCCACCCTGCAGCTGGGAGGGCAACTTTATACAGACCATTTTCTGCCCTGGACCAACTGTCCCTTGCTACAGCCTTAAATATTTTCAACTCCATATTAAGAAGCACTTTCCAATACGGGAATGAAATCTATCTGACACCAGCAGTGCCTCTCAAAACTGACACGTGGGGATTGTCTCCTCCAACCCCCTGCGTAGAATCTGCCCTCTTCTCAATCAGAATTTCTCACAGCTGTCAGGAAGGCAGATAAAACTCTTCACTTTGGCAAGGGTCCTTTAACCCCACAGCCCACAGCTCAGCGGAGCAAAACCACCAACAGGCAGGGTGGAGGTTTCCATCAGCAACTGGCTTTGGGCAAGGAAATGCAGTACCCTGGCACAGATGTGCAACCTCTGGCCAGTAACGTTTGTGAAATGTAAACAGGTTTGAAGGTGCGGTGGGAGGGAGTCAATGTGGGGGAAAATGACTTTTTTTTTTTTCTTCTCATTTTCCTCATTCTTCTATTTCAACTACCCTTTCAAAAATCATATTTAAGTCATGTAAGGTATGGATCCTACCCTCCATGGCAAGAGGGAAGGGGGAAAGGCAGCTTGGAAGTAATAGTGTGAATTGCCCACCAAGTGCCCGGCAGACCTTGACACCTGATTTAAGTTTCACATACCTGGCGTGGTGGCTCATGCCTGTAATCCCCACACGTTGGGAGGCTGAGGTGGGCAAATCACTTTAGGTCAGGAGTTCAAGCCAGTCTGGCCAACACTGTGAAACACTGTCTGTACTAAAAAAAAAAAACAAAAATTAGCCAGGCGTGGTGGCACAGGCCTGTAATCCCAGCTACTTGGGAGGCTGAGACAGGAGAATCGCTTGAACCGGGGAGGTGGAGGCTGCGGTGAGCCAAGACTGCGCCATTGCACTCCAGGTCGGGCAACAGAGCAATAATTCATCTCAAAAAAATAAAAGTAAAAATAAAAAAATAAATTTCATATCCCATGAGATTGGACTGATTATTCACATTGACACATCAACAACTGGAAGCTTGGAGATTTGCAGGAAGTCACTCCTCATCTAAAAAAAAGAGGGAGATGGGACACCGCACAGACTCCAGTGCCAGGCTTCTCCCAGTTCCTCTGGGCATCTCTGTCCTGCATCCCCGACCTCCGAGATCCACAAACCCAGGCAGGCAAAGGCTGCACAAGGGCTGCCCCAGAATTCTGATTGAGGCGCCAACAGGAACAAAAGATTTAAAGCAAGCGGGTGGCCTTTGTAATCACTTTTTCTGCTATAAACAACTCCTTTTCTCACTAGTGTGGCTCTGAGGCTGATTGATGCTCTTGGAGCGGGAAATCCATGAGAAAGTCCCTTTCCCTCTCAAAACTGAGGGCTTCCAGTGGGTTCAGCAAATGTGCCAAGCACCACCCCCACCCCCAAGCTGTCCACAGTGAATGGCAGCATGGGGCAGGAAGCAAGTCTGCCAAGTACTGTTCTCGGCTAAACCTCCCCAGACAGGCTCCAGCTTCCCATGTCAAAGGCCTGCGCTCAGTACTTTCTGAAGGCCTTGGGCCTTGATGAATATGTGAGAAAAACAAACATTTCTCCCAGGGTTTGGGAAAGAAAGGAAAGGAAGCTTGGAGAAAGACACCCCCAGGCAGGCCTGGGAAGCCCCAAGGGTCTAATTGAAAGGGTTTAAAATAGTAAATATGAAATCTAAACCCAGATGGTTCTTTTTCAAAGAAAGCAAATCATCCATTACACCAACTCCTTCCTATAGGATCACCTTAAAAATAACAACAAGAAGGAAACCTTCTCCCCTGGCTGCGTTGCTGGCAAGTCCCGTCATGATCATGTGGCTGAACAGAACGAGAGCGAGGCAGAGGTGGTTGGTGGGGGCGGGGCAGGGGGAACCTCATCCTTATCTGCCCTCTTTGGTCAAGCTGGTACACGGGATATTGCTGCCTCCTTCGGAACCCTGGGTGCTGTTTCAAAATCATTCCCTGAAAGGGGACCCAAAGGAAAAGGATAATGGAACCTGTTGAAGCCAAGTGGCCCAAGCAAGCTTGGAGATCAACTTGTGGAGGAGGACCTTGAACAAGATGAGCAAAGCCCTCACCCCGCCCTCCCTGCTCAGCTGCCCGGACCTGGAAAGAAAACCTGAACAAAACCTGAGAGAAGGAGAAAGAGCAAGTGCACCTGCCCTCATGAAGACCTTACCCAAGAGGCGCGGACCCACCCACCTTGTTTATTCAGCTTTCCTTTGACTTACTCCTGTGGGTGCACCGGCCACTGGGGAGATGGACAGACCTGACATTCCCAAAATTCCAGCTCTCCTCTGTGAGGCCCTGTGGCCATCAGTACTACGCCCCAGGGACCCTTACACACCCTGAGTTTCACTAAGTCTAGACACCATCTATTGTAAGGTCCATCATCGTTTTAGAGACCCTAAGAAGAGGGAAGAAATGCCACCATTCAGACAATGACATGCCATCAATTTTAAGAAGCAGACTGATTTCAGAGACGTTAATATGCAAAAAAAGAACATCTTAGACTCCATGAAATGCATTAATAGCTGACATTGACTGGGAACAGAGCTGATGCCAGGCCCAGTGCCAAAAGCTTCCTGTGGATCACCTCTTTCACTCCCCACAACTGTAATTATCCCCATTTTTCAAATGAGGAAAGCAGGTCTTCAGGAGCTGAATTAACTTGCCCAATATCACACAGTGTGGGCAGGATGCACATTCCAGCCTGCCTGAATCCAGCACACAGCGTTTATACCTGAAAAGCTCAAGTATATTTGGATCTTCAAAATAGGTATGTTTCAGCCCTCCTGCTGCTGAAATCCTAGTTGAGTAATTTTGGAGACCTGTTGACAAAACTGCATTGTATCCAAGCATCAAGGTCATTTGGATGGAGCTAGGCTTGAAGAACTTGAAGAAAAATTTTTAACAGAAAAATTCTTTCTGTTAGAATAAATAGAATAGAATAAATATCATGGACGGGTTCATAAAGGCCAGTCCGAGAGTATGGCCATAGTACAGTGAGTGTTGGAAAATGCTGCTTAGTTTCTGTGGAGGGAAAACTAGTAGCTGATGCCATGCAGTAAACCCGGCGGCCTGCAGCGTTTTGAGAACACTTTTTTTTCTTTTTTTGAGATCGAGTCTCTCTCTGTCACCCAGGCTGGAGTTCACTGGCGCAATCTTGGCTCACTGCAAACTCCACCTCCCGGGTTCAAGTGATTCTCCTGCCTCGGCCTCCAAAGCTGGGACTACAGGCGCCCACCACCACACCCAGCTAACTTTGTATTTTTAGTAGAGACAATGTTTCACCATGTTGACCAGGCTGGTGTTTCACCAACATAATACAACTGGGTGTTATGGCTCCCATGTCCTCTGGGTTACCTCCACCTTGCATTGACTTAAAGCTCTTTTACAATTCTCTAAATTACAGAAAATTTATAGTAAAGCAAATTGTTCTTGTCCATAGACATGCAGATGCATTTCAGTGACATCTTACTGGTTCCCTTATTAATTAACCAGTTCAATAAAATCTCTGACCTGTCTTCATTTTATGTTAGTATAAGAGTCATGATTTTACTTTTTGAAAACATTTAGTTTTTGAAAGCATTTAACCTTTGACGCTAAGCCTCCATTTCCTCATCTGTATAACGAATATCATAAAAATGTTCGTATCTTAGGGTGGGAATGAGGATTAATGGGATAGCCATGCAAAGCCCTTAGTAGTGTCTGGCACATCCTAAGTACTCAATAAACTTCACTAAACAAAACAATTAAGCTGTCAAAATTGAGTAATAGTTAATGAATAGATTGTTCTCAGTTGTAAGTTGTTTGCCACTATTTTTTCTTAAATATTTATCACTCATTATTGCTTCTTTACTCGTCAGCACTCACAGATCAAATAAATAAATAAACAGCAAATGAATACTGATTTTAAAAATTGGAGGGATACGATTATGATTCATTTAAAAACTTGACTTTTGAAAGAATTTGCGTTTTTGTTTTTTATGGACACATTATATGTGTGCATGGCTGCAAACATGTATTACATACATAACGTATATTAGGTTATGTAACTAATAAGTTATTTCTAGCTCATTGGTGAAGACAACTCTATCAATCGTTCATAGTCTTCCCCCAAAAATACAGGGACTTCCAAATGTCCTGCACCTGAACAGCTCTGAAGATCACTTATGGGTTCATCAGAGTAGCTACTCCTGATGGAGTGATTTTATACATAAGCAGTGAAGTCATTCCAGTTCACCTGGGATTAAGGACACTTCGGAATGGGAACTACTTGAGAAAGGCAGAAAAAATAAAACAGCAGTGACAGTGATACAGCACTTACCTGTGTCTTCCACCAGCAATGGATACTTCACCATGTCTTCAAAAACTTCAGAGTCTAGTGGGGGAGAGGAACAGTTTTCATGAAGACTTTCCCCAAACAGAGAGTGTATGATGAGCTCCCATGGAGGTAAATAGAGGCAGAGACACAGGGGCGAAGGTGGTACCACAGAGGAGGCAACAGTCCAGTGGCCCTTGAAGGATGAACTGAGCTTGAGAAATGAACGAGTCAGGGAGTGATATTTCAGGCAGAGGGATAGGAAGTATTAAAGAGGTGTGAAAGAGCCTGCTGAGTAGGGAAGAGAAAGGCATCAATTTGGCCTGAAATACTGCAACAAATGACATAAGGCTAGACAGGTAGCCAGGACCACATCAATTAGACAAGCATTTTGAGCCCCACAGCCCCCAAAGGCTGATATTACTGTCCCCTGTATAGAGATGAGGAATATGTAAAACCAGGGAGGTTTGAAGACTAAGCTTATATATTTTATAATCACCAAAGCCAGATTGTGAAAACCTATACTTTTTCCCAATATGTGATATTATAAAGACCTAAGAACCATGAGAATCTGAAAAGACAACTGAAAGCCCTCACTAACAACAAATTTCTGGAATACATCACAGTCCTGAAGAAAATGTCCCTTATTTATGGGGGAAACAAAGAACTGTCCACTGTCCGGTCAGGGATGCCCAAGGCTCCTTTTAGCTGTTGCTTAGCACGGCCTCTGTTCACAAATGAAAGCATCCATGGAAGTGCCTGGCTGCTTCCTATGCAGCTGTCTTTTATTTCCCTAAAGCTGTTCTTTGGCAGAGAAGTAGCAGCCGGTGGCTTTTTCCCTCCAGCCCTGTCCTCCCCACACTGAACTGTATCTGCATTATCAGGCACTCAGGATGACCTTCAGTCATCCTCAACCCCGAGGTGGTGATGGCTGGAAGATCCTTGCAAGAGATTAAGAGGATTTCCTTGGCTCATGTTTCCATCCCATGGTTCTCAAGGAGCATTTCCCCAGCAAGGAGAAGATGGCCAAGCGATATCTACATGTACACACGCTGTTCTGTGCAAGTGATTGTCTGCGCCTGAACAAAGCAGCATGCCAAAAGCAGCAAAGCCATTTGAAGGGCATCGTCTACCCTCAGATACATTCACCTCAGCTAAAGAACAAGCACAAGTAAAGGCTGTCTTTTTCCTACTTTCTGCCTCTTCCCTGTTACCAAATGGGAAAGGTTAGTCTTCAAACTGCCAGACTGGAGAAGGTGGCCTGGGGTCCAAAAGTCAGCCACACTCCTCCAAGCCATGCCTCCAACTTTTCAATATGGCGGCCAATATCTCAAGAGCTAACTTCAAGTCTCTTTCCCTGAATTCACCTAGCCACTCCCACTTGGGCACAAATTGGAAATGTAGGTCGGTCCTGCGGTGTGCTTCCTAGGAACACCAGTTCATATTTGGAAAAGCAGAGTCAGGGCTTTGACCTCCACAATATGTTTTATCCAAAGCCAAATCCTCACCTTCCCATGGCACACATAAGTAAAGGGACCCGGTTTTGACTCTTAGGGCAGAATCATATAAAATTCAAATAGTAACTTTGGTGCATTTAGGAAGTCATGTTAGGAAGGAAAAAGTGAAAGGCTTACAGGAAGCTCTCAGTATTCAAGGTGGATGTATTTTATAGTAGTGTCCACGTGTCTTGGACCGTCCAAGACAGTCAGCCTCCTTTTAAATGTGTCATTTGATATGACCTGAAGTGGGGGCTGGAGTTGGTTGTACAAAACAAAACAGCAGAAAAGCAAACAGCAGGGTTGCTGGGGGAAGCAGCTAGGGGACATTGGGTAGATGGGACAGTGGAGTTGGGGACAGAGCAGAGAGAAGTGACGCAGGTCCAACTTGGAGCTAAGGTGAAGGAGGAAAGATGACAATCATTCTTTATTGAAAGGACCATCAGGCCGGGCACAGTGGCTCACACCTGTAATCCCAGCAGTTTGGGAGGCCGAGGTGGGCAGATCACAAGGTCAGGAGATTGAGACCATCCTGGCCAACATGGTACAACCCCGTCTTTACTAAAAACACAAAAAAAGTAGCCAGTCGTGGGAGGTGCATGCCTATAATCCCAGCTACTCAGGAGGCTGAGGCAGGAGAATTGCTTGAACCCAGGAGGTGGAAATTGCAGTGAGCCAGGATCGCACCACTGCACTCCAGCCTGGGCGATACAGCGAGATTCTGTCTCAAGAAGGACCATCGAAGTTAACCAACAGGTGAACAGAGAGGAAAAGAAATCACAGAACTTCACTGTGTGTTTTGTGGTCTGTTAGGGATGAGATGCTTTGCTTCTCAGATGCCAAAAACAGTAAATCTCTGGTTTTGTGTTATGAAGTAAACATTTTAATTATTAGAAAAATTTTATTTGTGCAACATAAGGAAAAAGATAGCCTTCCAGTACCTGAGGGGCAAAAGTTAATTTACACAGTTCACACTCTTTAAGAAAGCAATAACTTGGATTTTTTTCTGATTATAATAAGCATCCATGTAAAGGAAAAAAGAGAAATCGTTAGGTATTATAAAGACAAGAGATATCAACCATAATTTTACCACCCAGCCATCAATATCTGGGTGCCTATCCTTCCAGACTCTTCTATTCACATGGATCATTTAATGTCCCCCTTCGCCAGCAATATAAGGAAACCATCCTTTCCCTACACCTTCACCCACTCTGGGCAGCGTAAAACGTTTTGACTACTACTTGCACATTTTTGTTTTCTTTTTTGGGTTTTTTGCGATTTCTTTTTTGGAGATGGAGTCTCACTCTGTTGCCCAGGCTGGAGCCCAGTGGCGTGATCTTGGCTCACTGCAACCTCCGCCTCCTGGGTTCAAGCAGTTCTCCTGCCTCAGCCTCTGGAGTAGCTGAGGTTATAGGCTTGCATCACCACACCCAGCTAATTTTTGTATTATTATAAGTAAAGACGGGTTTCACCATGTTGGTTGGCCAGGCTGGTCTCGAACTCCTGACCTCAGGTGATCCACCCATCTTGGCCTCCCAAAGTTCTGGGATTACAGGCGTGACATTTTTAATAAAACTCACGACTGTTCTGCTTTGTCTTGACCTCCAACATGCCTGGACAGAATCCCTGAATGGGAAGAGAGGACATTCAGGCAGAGGCAGGCAGCTCTGGACACAGGGAGCTCCCTTCCCGGGCCTTTCTCCTCCCAGGTGGAAAGTGAATAGGCCCCAGGGGACAATCTCTGTGTCAACCAGAGGTTGGAGAAACTTGAGGGAAGGAAGGGGCCCAGCGTGGTTGCAACGCGCCTCCTTCACACGCCCAGGTGGAAAGCCCTTTGCTCCCCCTTTGCCTCCTCCATCCCAAACATCTGCTGGCATTAGCTGGCGAGGAAGAAAGGGGAAAAGCAAACACAAGGGCGAGCCCGGAACGGCTCAGTCCTGCAGGTTAGAAGGGCAGGCTGTTCCCACCAGGGACCCCCTTTCAGCTGCAAACTGCCGCATTTGACATTTCAATGCAACCTGGGGGGAGGGAAACGGCAGGGAGAGGAGAGAGCAAAGGGGGCTGGCCTGGAGACCTGAATAGGGTGAAAGAAACAAAAACTCTGCTTCTCTTTCATTCCAACACTTGTTCTTTCTCCCTTTTCTCCCTCACCAGAATGTGGCATTCAGGAGCAAATGGGTTTTCTCTCACTTTTTTTTTTTTCTCTTTTTTTTTTCCCTTTGACATTTAAAAGCAATATGCATTGGGTGCATTGAAAGTTGGGGAGGAGTAGCGGGGAAGAGAGAAGAGGAAGATTGTTTCTGGAAGAATTGAACCTCAGGAAAGCTGCTTTCATCTTCCTTGTGACTTGTCCTGGCAGCCGAATTCCTTTTCATCACTTTGGAGAGGAAAAGTAAACGGACTTGGATTTTGCAAGCAAAAAAACTCAAGTCTACCCTATCTAGTGAATGCACACTGCAGTGGGGGAGGGACTCTCGAAGCCCCTGGAAAGGATCTTAGACCACAAAGGGGCAGTATTCCGGCAAAGCAAACCCCAGAGAATAGCAACAATACCTCGAATGGGGGCTAGGGTTAAGCTGGGGTCAGAGCGAGGCTTTTCTCTCCCCACCATCACTGAGGCTGAGTCTACAGCAAGGGGATAAGCACCACCACTTCAGATGGTACTAGGTGAGGGGTGGGGGTCAGGGGGTGCCAGAGCCAAGGCTCCAGCTTTGGCTCCTGGATACACTGCTAGATGGAACAGAAAACACACTTCATGGCCGGGCACAGTGGCTCACGCCTGGAATCCCAGCACTTTGGGAGACTGAGGTGGGCAGATCATCTGAGGTCAGGAGTTTGCAACCAGCCTGGCCAACATGGTAAAACCGGTCCCTACTACATACAAAAATCAGCCAGGTCTGATGGCAAGTGTCTGTAATCCCAGCTACTTGGGAGGCTGAGGCAGGAGAATCGCTTCAACCTGGGAGACAGAGATTGCAGTGAGCTAAGATCATGCCACTAGGCTCCAGCCTGGGCTACAGAGTGACACTCCATCTCAAAAAAATAAAAAATAAAGGAAGGAAAACACACTTCACAATCAGGATTTTCTCTTCCAATGTTTCTATCCCTCTCCCCAATTTGCAGATGAGAAAACTGAGGCCCAGGAAGGTTAGATAGAATACTGAGAGTCACAGAGCTAGGTGAAGCAGGCCCAGGGCACAGGTCCTCTCCCAGCCAGTGAAAGAAGTGCCTCCCTCTCGCTGCCTGCCCCTCCTGCTCACTTACTCTTATGTCTATTAAAGAGATTGATCCTCCGCCCTCCATCAAGTCACAGTTGCCCAGCCGCCGTGGCTTTCTTCACCCACAGCAGAACAAAAGTAGCCAGGAAATCAAGTGTCCCCTTGGGGATGGAAAGAGGAGAACTATCACTCAAGCTGGTGCAGGAAATTGACAGGTTTGAAATTGAGAGGAAAGGACAATGTTTTCACACTGAATTCCCCAAGGACTTCAGGTGGCTACGGCTGGGGAGATTTCCTGACCTGGCCACCCTGACCCCTGAGAAATGACTGTGTTCATGGCCAGGAGAGGTGAGTAACTGAGGGAGTGCCGCCATCAGGGACCCGTTCTGAAGCCAAGCTGCACAGCTGCCATGGACAGGGCTGGCTTCTTCTCAGCTCCTGCAGGTCCACGATGACCATGATGGTGACAGTGCTCACTGGACCACAGTGCATTTGTCAGGAGGACAGCACCATGCCACCATGAGCCAAGGGTCTGGAAAAATAACGTTCTCCAGTTGTCTAAGGCAAATGAGAGTCCAGCGTTATGTACCTCTTAAAAGACATGACCTTATTCTGTATCCCAAGCTGGTGAGGTGAGAAATATGAATTGTATAAGTTAATGTCTAGACTCTTGTCAGAGTGCCTTAAATCCCTTTAGCCTTCATGTATGACCAGAAAGGACTAGGCTGAATTTAAAATTAAAAAAAGAAAAAACCCTTTTCCTACACCAGAAATTATTATGTAATGGAATAAACCTTTTTTTTTCAAAAGTAACTTTTAATTTTAGAACGGTTTTGGATTGACAGAAAAACTGCCACAATAGTACAGAGAGTTCCCATATTCTCATAAACTTCAAGCAGTTTTCCAGCTAATATCGTCCATGAGTATGGTACATTCATTACAATGAATGAACCAATAGCAATGTATTATTATTGCTATTATTAACTAGCATCCATGCTTTACTCAGATTGCCTTAGTTTTGACCCAATATCCCTCCCTCTACTCTTCCAGGACCCCACCCTGGACACAGTATCGCATTGTATTGCCTCCTTAGGCTCCTTTTGGTCCTGACGGCTTCCCAGAGTGTCTGGTTTTGATGGCTTTCAGATGTGAGAGGTATTGATCAGGCCTTCTTCACACTCCCCCTCCATCAGGATTGCTCTGATGTTTTCCTCGTGATTAAACTTGGGTATGGGTTTTAGGGCAGAAGACCTCGGAGATAAAGTGCCATTCCTGGCCAGGTGCGGTGGCTCATGCTTATAATCCCAGCACTTTGGGAAGCCAAGGCAGGCAGATCACCTGAGGTCAGGAATTCGAGACCAGGCTGACCAACATGGAGAAACCCTGTCTCTATTCAAAATACAAAATTAGCTAGGCGTGGTGGTGCATGCAGGAGAATAGCTTGAATCCAGAAAGTGGAGGTTGTGGTGAGCCAAGAAGGCATCATTGCACTCCAGCCTGGGCAACAAGAGCAAAACTCTGTCTTAAAAAAATTAAAAAATGCTGGGCGCGGTGGCTCATGCCTATAATCCCAGCACTTCGGGAGGCCGAGGCGGGTGGATCACAAGGTCAAGAGATTGAGACCATCCTGATCAACATGGTGAAACCCTGTCTCTACTAAAAATACAAAAATTAGCTGGGCATGGTGGTGCGCGCCTGTAATCCTAGCTACTCAGGAGGCTGAGGCAAGAGAATTGCTTGAACCCAGGAGGCAGAGGTGAGCCGAGATTGCACCATTATACTCCAGCCTGGGTAACAAGAGCGAAACTCCGTCTCAAAAAATAAATAAAATAAAAAAGTGCCATTCTTATCCCATCATATCAAGGGCACATACTGTTGGCATGACTCATCACTGTTCACCTTGCCCACCTGGCTGAGGTGGTGGGCACTCGACCTGCACCCCAGCCCCCAGTACCTCGTCCGGAGCACTGTGAGGGAGCTGCAGCAGGGCTCAAAGCAGCCCAGGGACCACCCCCTCCTGCTGTGCCTCCAAATGCAGATGTCATGGCCTGCACACAGACAGCCCTCTTGCAGAAGCTGACCTGGGCCTCTGCTGAACTGGGCGCTAGCACCTCCCTGGAGACTAGCATCCAGCTGTGTGGCCTTATCCAGGCGTGTGTGGAGGCCCTGCACAGCCTGCAGCAGCTGCAGCACTGAGAGTAGCCCCTGAGAAAAACCCTCTCGAAAAAAAAAAAAAAGTCTGGTATCTCCACTGGATTTCTTTGGCATTCACCCTTCCACACCGCACTCTCTGGATGGAAGTCCCTATGCATAGCCCACGTGGAAGAAGTAAAGAATTATGCTCCATCTCCTCAAGGGTGAAATATTTACACAAATTATTTGGATTTATTCTCACCAGGAGGTTTGAAAGAGACTGTTTTCTAAATATAGGCTGAAATGACTCGTTTCACCTCTGCATTTTTAGTAAATGTTAGAGTATATGGGGGGTTCTCAAACGGTGCTCCACAAAGCCATGGGGTTCCAGGAAGGGAGTGAGGGGCTTCGGGAGGAGGCAGGCAGTAAGCAGGGCTCCAACCTCAGTGCTGGGATCACCAAGAGCCAAGAGGAGGCTGAGAAGATGTGACTCTTAAATACAGTGTGGGATCCAGGGTGGGGACCCATGGGGAGCACCCCTTTTAAGTATTCACATGAAATGGATTTTGCAGAAAATAATTTTGCTTGTAAAAAATAAGCTTGCAATACTCTGAAAGGTTGACTGTGAATGCTTCTGCTCCTTCCAATTTCCTACCTTCTTACAACCTTATTACAAGACCACGTATGACTCAATTAGATCCCATTTTAAAAAAGAGAAACAAAAGCATTCTGCAGTAAAAATTTTTGGGTATTTTTCTCCCTAATTTTTCCTGTACAAAATACTGGGTAAAGTGAAAATCATCTTCAGATATGAAACCTACAAGTCACAATCAGTAACTAAACGGAACGTAACTATGAAGAGCTGGCTCTCTCCACAGTCGTTATCCTCAGCTCATCTCATCCAATCTCCTGTTGAATTAGGACACATGCAGGGCCTAAAGATCTGGCTGCACAAAAGGTTAAAACCTGTGTCTCTCCTTTACTCAGACATCTCCCTGAAAGCCCGTGTGTGTGTGTGTGTGTGCATGTGTGTGTATGTGTGTGTGACATCTCCCTGCAAGCCCATGTGTGTGTGTGTGTGACATCTCCCTGCAAGCCCGTGTGTGTGTGTGTGTGTGTGTGTGTGTGTGTGTGTGTGGTGCTCTGGAAATTAGCCGGGCATGGTGGCGCACCCCTGTAGTCCCAGCTACTCGGGAGGCTGAGGCAGGAGAATCACTGAAGGTTGCAGTAAACTGAGATCAAGCCACTGCACTCAGACTGGGCAACAGAGCGACATTCTGTCTCAAAAAAAAAAAAAGAAAAGAAAGGAAAAAAAGGTGATTTGGGGAGTGATTAGCCAAAAACACTAGAACCCAGCAAACTCAGGGAGACAGTCAACATGGTTTACTGGAAAGGGCTTTGCTTGGCAGCTAAATTGAAGTTTTAACTTCGGTGCTCTTATTTAGTGATTGCTTGAACTTGACCAAGTGACTTTAATTCTGAGCCTTGGTTTTCACATGTGTAGCATGATAATAATAATGTCCCACAGCCCTTATGAGGGGACCAAGATGGCATATACATAGTGTCTGGCCCATGGTGGCCACTAAGTGCACAAGAGCCACTGATGTGATTGAAGACTGGGAACCTTGTTTCTAAGTACAATATACCTGCTTCTCTTATTTATTTATTTATTTATTTATTTATTTATTTATTTATTTATTTATTTATGGAGACAGGATCCTGCTCTGTCACCCAGGCTGAAGTACAGTGCTGCAATCATACTCACTGCAGTCTCAAACTCCTGGGCTCAAGTGATCCTCCCACCTCAGCCTCCTGAGCAGCTGGGACCACAGCTGTGCACCACCACACCCAGCTAATTTTCAAATTTTTTTCTAGAGATGGAGTCTAACTTTGATGCCCAGGCTGGTCTCAAACTCCTGGCCTCAAGTGATCCTCCCGGCTCAGCCTTCCAGAAGCATTGGGATTACAGGCGTGAGCCACCACACCCACCCTCTCCTTCTTAATGAAAAGTCTAAAGCACCATTTACAAAGAAGACAGCTAGTACTATCACCCTACAGTGGAAAACAGATCATTAAGTAGGGTCTTCCATTGGGTCTATTTTCTAAGAAAGTAAGTTGTCTCAGGAGCAAAGAATTGAGAGAATGTACCAGGAAGAGGTGGCATCATTATAGCAAACCCGTACATAGCACTTACAGGGCAGCTAGCCCTTCATGCCTGTGAACGCATTTAATCCTCTCAGCAACTCTATGCAACAGAGACTATCATTACAATTATTATTATGCATCACAATTCTGGAAACGGATCCTCATAATGGTTAAGTAGCTTGCCCTTCCCCAGCTGGGTAGTGGTGGGGTTCAATTTCAACCCAGGCAGTCTGACTACGAAGCCCATTTTTGGAACTATGCTACTCCTTTTTGAGCAGGGGAAAGTTAATCTTTCTATGAATATAGTGGAAATACTCCTTCGGTAAGGTAAGAGGAGCTGTGTGCACGAGGCCAAGTTTGTAAGTGACAGAAGAAACTAGAGTTGATTTGAGCAGAGAAGAAATGTTTTTAAAGTATCTGAAATTAAAAGCATTTGAAAAGTGTGTCAAATACAGACAATGATTGGGAAGGGAGAGGGACTGTTCTAGATTTCAAGAGACTAAAAGACATGAGGCATTTTTGGAAATTGTACACATTTGAATGAGGACTAGATATTAGATAATATTATAAAATTGTTCATTTTCTTAAGGTGGCAATGGAATTATGAAGATGGAGAACGTTTTTATTCTTAGGAGAGCATGCTGAAGTATTTGGATGTAAAGGATTATGATGTGGGCATCTCGATTTCAAATAGTTCAGCAAATATGTGTGCGTGTGCATGCACATGTGTGCGGAGAGAGGACAGGGCATGTGCCCACAAACATGGAAAAATGTTAACAAATCATTAAATCTGGATAAAGGCATATATGATGTTCACTGTGCTATTCTTTTCATTTCATTGTAAATTCGAAATTATTCAAAAATTACAAGTTGGAAGAAAAAGCCAGGCACAGTGGCTCACACCTGTAATCACAGCACTTTGGGAGGCCAAGGCAGGTGGATCACGAGGTCAGGAGTTCGAGACCAGCCTAGCTAACATGATGAAACCCTGTTTCCACTAAAAATACAAAATATTAGCTGGGCATGGTAACAGTTGCCTGTAATCCCAGCTACTTGGGAGGCTGAGGCAGGAGAATCACTTGAACCTGGCAGGCAGAGGTTGCAGTGAGCTGAGATCACACCATTGCACTCCAACTTGGGCAACAAGAGCAAAACTCCATCTCAAAAAAAAAAAAACAAGTTGGAAGAAAAAAATTCTTAAGTACATGCACTGAATGGCTCAGCACCCCAGTCCTGACACAGAGCAGTGCAGGGACAGCACACCATAGCAGCCAGTGCAGCCAGCTTCTGTCACCAGCCCTACCAGCATGGGGGTACCATCTGCTGCCACCACCAGCACCCCCATAACTGTGCAGTTATCCCAGCCATATGCCAGAGAGCATTTTCCATAGGCCAACCCCAACCCCACTTGTCTCTGCATGGTGTGTCTGATGTTTTTCTGTTCCCTGGATGCAAGGGAGGCCAAGAATGAGTATCAGTCATTTCCGCTTCTATGGAGGGAGGAAAATTCCCAGAGAAAAAGGCTCCAGATGTTGGGTGGCCAAAAATACCACAAAAATCCCCAGGCAGAAGTGATTGCTGTATATCCCTTTTTGTCTTGACTCCTGAGAGTTCAGAGTTCAATGTTTTGGCTAAATTGCTTCTGCTATCCTTAGTTAAGAATTGCAATAGTTGTCCTTACTACCACTTGGTTTTTGTTCTCTTATCTTTGCTCCTTTATCATTTTATTGTCTTTCTTCCTTTTATCGTTAGCTACCTCCAATTATTATTTCTTTGTACATAGGTCAGTAATCAATAATAAGTGAATGATCACATCAGTAGGGGCATACAGGCGGGTGAAGTAGCTCACACCTGTAGTCCTGGCACTTTGGAAGGCCAAAGTAGGAGGATCACTTGAGCCCAGGAGTTCGAGACCAGCCAGGGCAACATGGCAAGACCCCATCTCTACAAAACAAAATTCAAAAATTAGACAGGCATAGTAGTGCATGCCTGTAGTTCCAGCTGCTCAGGAAGCTGAGATGGGAGGACCCGTTGAGCCTGGGAAGTCGAGGCTGTGGTGTGCCATGATCGCACTTCTGCACTCCAGCCTGGGCAGCAGAGTGAATCCCTGCCTCAAAAAATAAATAAATGAGGCTGGGCGCAGTGGCTCATGCCTGTAATCCCAGCAGTTTGGGAGGCCGAGGTGGGCAGATCACCTGAGGTCAGGAGTTCGAGACCAGCCTGACTAACATGATGAAACTCCATCTCTAAAAATAAATGAATGAATGAATGAATGGGCATACAAAGCTGGCAGTGGACACTGGGCCTCCAAGCCTGGCTACCTCAGCAGTTCCCCACACAGGGCCCCAACCTCCATCCTGGTCTAGATTCATCCAGATTCTTCTAACTTATCCTGAAACTGGGTCCAAGTTCCCAACCCCTCTGAGTATCCCCTTCCTCCTACATAACAGAGCCAGAGGCTTGATGAGCATTATTTAATTTCTTTTTCATATCTACGAGGCAGTACTAATTTTATAGATGAGAAACAAACTGAGAGAAACTGAGGGCCTTGCCCTCACTGCATAATTAGAAAATGTGGGGAGGAGGACCCAAGATGCCCTGACTCCAAATCCCAAGCAGCTGCCCCTCTGCCAGTTGCCGGAGTAACATTTAAGGAAATAGCAAGAGCTCAAGGGTCTGGTTGGTGCCCATCACATGGAGAGAGACTCTGAGACTCTCTTCCCTCCCTGCTACTGTCTCCACAATCTTCCACAAACTTCTCCATGGGCCCAGTTGGATAAACTCCTAAATTCAAACCCCTATGATGTGATGAGATTTCAGGAAGCTTGCAGCTGTTTAGGAAGGTCCACCCACACAGAGATTGTCTCTCTGGGTTTGTTTTTCTCAAACAGCCTAATGGACACCCCAGAACTTTTCACCCCTTTCTAACTAAAGGGTGAGGGTGAGATATTGACAGCATTTCTTCCTTTTTTTGGCTACATTAATGGGAAGCCAAATGTATGAGTTCTCACTCTTATTAGTCGCCATTTTTATTTCAAAATTGAAAATCACTTTTAGTGCCCTAGAATTTTCTTTCTAGCCCTGTCATAGCAGATCTCTAAGTGTGACAGTTGCTTTCCCAGGCTGTCAGAAAGAAAGTGACAGAAGCTGCAGAGTATGGAAAATGTTCTCAGCTACAAGCCCAAAACTAGAAATCATCAAGGCCACCTCTGTCTCGTAGCCCTCATCCAGTGACCTCAGGGCTGAGGCCCTGGGGCCAAGGGGCAATCCTCTCTTCTGCCAGGGCAGGGGGTCAACCAGGTTTATTAAATATGCCACTGCATTGTTGTAAATAGTTACACAGTTGTCTGTCAAAGGGATGTATCATCATTCAATGAATTCCTTAAATTTGAACATTTTTCATTTCTAATTTTTTATGAATATGGCAATCTTTCTAGGTGTATCCTGTACAGAAGAGGTTCTCAGCCTTGGCACCACTGACATTTTGCAGCAGAGAATTCTTTGCTGTGGCAGAGGGGCTGACCAGGACCCCTCCTCATTCATTTATTTAGTTTTTGAGACATACATGTTTCCATATATACTTACTGAGCCACGATGTGCAGTAAGAAGGAAGACAATAAAACAGCTCATAGGTCAGCCCAGGCCTTCCCCAGGTCAGTGGGCATCTCACAGGGGCTCCAGGGATCCCCAACCCATTGTGATTCTTAAGGACCCACTTCACGGAAAGTAACAGACTGAATTGCAGTCCAATGCCAAGCCAGTGACTTTCTCTGAGTTCTCCCTGCACACTTGGACCTGGTAAGGATTTTGCTGAGAAATCAACAAATAGCTCTTACATCCATCCACAGAACAGGTAAGGGTTTACCAGCAGCCTCTACTGCTGCCCCAGCTCAAATACTCCCAGCACAGGTGGGCACTGGTCAAGCTTCCCGCCAGGCTCAGTTAGAAAGACTAAGCAACACACAGACACTGCAAGGGTTCCCAGGGGTCTTAATTAGTGGCACCTGCCCTACAGTCACACCTCAAGAGCCACAGTGCCCTGGAGAGCACACTGGCCTTGCCTGAGTATGAATTGCAGCCACGTTCCCAGCTGGTTGTGAGGATGTGAGCTGCCAACCATCCTACCAGGCCGGGTCAGCGCCTCTTCCACAGCAAAGAACTCTCTGCTCCAAAATGTCAATGGTGCCAAAGCTGAGAACCCCCTCTGTAATGGATACACCTAGATAGATTGCCATATTAATAAAAAAATTAGAAATGAAAAATGTGACCCCTCGCCTGGCGACCCGGAAGTTGTACTTGCAACTGCAGCCTTCCTTCTCCCACAATCCCTGGCGCTCCTCCTTTCCAACTTGGACCCGGCAAAATGGCTCCAGCAAAGAACGGTGGGGAGAAGAAAAAGGGCCATTCTGCCATCAGCGAGGTGGTGACCCGAGAATACATCATCAACATTCACAAGCATATCCATGGAGTGGCCTTCACAAAGCGTGCCCCTCGGGCTCTCAAAGACATTCAGAAATGTGCCATGAAGAAGATGCAAGAAGAGCCTGGCACTGCCTCCCCTCTCTCTCGCTCCCTCTCGCCGTGTGCTGTCTGCACTCACTGGCTCCCCTGTGCCTTTCACTATATGTGGAAGCAGCCCGAGGCCGTCACCAGATGCCCAGTCTGAAACCTTCCAGTCAGCAGAATTGCAAGTCAGAGAAACATCTTTCTTTATAAATTACCCAGGCTTGGGTATTCCTTGATAGCAACATAAACATCCTAAGACAACAGTGATGTCTCCACACACTGGCACAGTGTGGCAAAAATATATGTGCTGGGAGTCAGGAGGCCCAGGTTCTGGCCGCGGCCACCGCTAACTACCCGAGATTGGTGGTGCCTCCTCTAACCACCCTAGTATTAAGTTCCTTATCTTGATCAAAGAGGCTTAAAGAAAAGAATTTGTAAATATCCTTCCAACTTAAAAATTCTTTTTTTTTGTGTGTGTGTGTGTGTGTGTGTGTGTGTGTGTGTGTGTGACGGTGTTTCGCTCTTGTTACCCAGGGTGGAGTGCAATGGCGCGATCTCGGCTCACCGCAACCTCCGCCTCCTGGGTTCAGGCAATTCTCCTGCCTCAGCTTCCCGAACAGCTGGGACTACATGCAGGCGTCTTGGCCGGGCATGGTGGCTCACACCTGTAACCCAGCACTTTGGGAGGCTGAGGCAGGCAGATCACCTGAGGTCAGGAGTTCAAGGCCAACCTGGCCAACATGGTGAAATACCATCTCTACTAAAAAATACAAAAATTAGCCAGGTGAGGGGGCGCAGTGGCTCACCTGTAATCCCAGCACTTTGGGAGGCCGAAGTGGGTGGATCATGAGGTCAAGAGATCGAGACCATCCTGGCCAACACGGTGAAAACCCATCTCTACTAAAAATACAAAAAAATTGGCCGAGCGTGGTGGCTCCCAGCTACTCAGGAGGCTGAGGTGGAAGAATCCCTTGAACCCAAAAGGCGGAGGTTGCAATGAGCGGAGATTGCACCACTGCACTCCAACCTGGTGACAGAGCAAGACTCCGTCTCAAAAAAAAATTAGCCAGGTGTAGTGGCACACACCTGTAATCCCAGCTACTTGGGAGGCTGAGGCAGGAGAATCACTTGAACCTGAGAGACAGAGGTTGCAGTGAGCTGAGGATCATGCCACTGCACTCCAGGCTGGGCAATGGAGCGAGATTCCATCTCAAAAAAAAAAGAGAGAAAGAAAATCATGGAAAGAATGACCTCAACTGAGTTGCACTACCTCCCATGTCCCTCCCAGCCATCCTCCACATCCAGCCACAGCCACCTTCCCAAACCCCAAATCTGTGCAGCCCTCCCCCACATTATACTCTACAAAGATCCTGCCCTCCCCAGAGCCTGGAGATGGGCTGAGAGGCCAGGCTGGGCATCCATTCCATTAATGCCCCAAGATTATTCAGCATTTACTTTTAGTCAGCCATGCTGTTTTCCCAAATGTGCTGTGTTGCTCTCTTTTTTTTTATTTGCAAAGTGGGGCCCTCATTCCCCTTTGGCCTTTCTCCTTCCTGCTCATCCAAAGCTACATCAATTGTCACTCCTCAAAGAGCCTTTGTTAAAATAGTCTGTCAAGGACAGCCCACCCCACCCAGTCCCTGAGCCGCACTGTTGGGCTGCCCACCGCAATACCCATCTTACTTCACATTATGCTTAATTCACTTCTCCTATTGCTCCACTGAAGTCCTATGTCTGGTCACATCCAAGCTTCTGTCCCTGAAGCTCCTATGGCACCCGGGCCAGAGCAGGTGCTATATAAATGGCTTATTGAGTGAGTGTCTGTTCCACTGCTTATTCACTATGAAACCTTGGCCACAGTATTTATCCTCTTTGCTATGGACTGATTTTGTCTCCTTCAAAATTTATATGTTGAAACCTTAACTCCCAAAGTGATAGCGTTAGGAGATAGGGCCTTTGAGAGGTGACAATGTCATGAGGTTGGATTCCCTCATCAATGGGGCTAATGACCTAGCAAAAAAAGGGGCCGAGAGAGCTTCCCTGCTCCCTCTCCCATGTGAGGACCCAGTGAGAAGGCATCATCTATGAACCAGAAAGCAGCTTTCACCACACACTAAATATGCTGGCACCTTGATCTGGGACTTCCCAGCCTCCAGAACTGCGGGAAATAGATCCCTATTGGTTATAAGCTACCAGTCTATGGGATCTTGTGGTAGCAGTGTGAGCTGACCAAGACACTCTTTTTTTTTTTTTTGACACTGAGTCTTACTCGTCACAGGCTGGAGTGCAATGGCACGATCTCAGCTCACTGTAACCTCCATCTCTCAAGTTCAAGCGATGCTTCTGCCTCAGCCTCCCAAGTAGCTGGGACTACAGGCATGAGCCCCAGCGCCCGGCCTAAGATACTCTTAAAGTCTCATCTTTAAACTGAAGATGGTAACAGCTCCTCTCTCAGAGAGCTGAAGTGAGGACAAAATGAGGCCATGCCTGTGAGATTCTTCCCAGCCCGAGCCACCCAGCCCAATACTTGTTAGCAATGATCCACAGCTAATCTCTTCTCATCTAGTGAGCCTCAAAACAGCTCCTGTGAGTTATGAAAGAAGGAGCAAGAAGGTTCCAGTGGACCGGGTGCAGTGGCTCATGCCTGTAATCCCAGCACTTTGGGAAGCCAAGGCAGGTGCATTAACCTGAATTCAGGATTTTGAGACCTGCCTGGCCAACATGGCGAAACCCCGCCTATACTAAAAAATACCCCCCAAAATTAGCAGGGTGTGGTGGTGCATGCCTGTAGTCCCAGCTACTCGGGAGGCTGAGGCAGGAGAATCGCTTGAACCTGGGAGGCAGAGGTTGCAGTGAGCTGAGATGGCATCACTGTTTTCCAGCCTTGGCAACAGAGCAAGACTCTGTCAAAAAAAAAAAAAAGGAGGCTCCAGTGATGAATGCTGAAGGAGAGGAATGAGAAGCAGAAATGTCTAGGAAAGAATTGGTCAGAATGCCCCGCTGAGCCCTTGGCATGACTTAAAAAGCCTCTCAGCCAACAGGAGAGAGGGCCAGACTGCTCCCCAGGGCCCCACGCTGGGACTTGAGCTTGAAAGTGAGGCTGCGTTAGCCACAGGTCACAGGGGACAAGCAGGGAGCAGGGGTGACCTCCCCTTGACATGAGCCTCAGCAGAGCTGGCGAGGGCCCTGTGCTTCCTGGCTGGAGCTGTCAGGGTCTCCTCCTGGAGACAGGGCCCAGAGCAAAGGCAGCCAACATCTCAGGGATATCATGGTATAAGGAGATGCTCACCTATTCCAGAAGTTTCTTTAATTATAGATTGGAGAAGAAAGAGACAAGACTCCAGAAGTCCCAGAAATGGCTTATTTATTTATTTTAGAGATAGGGTTTCACTCTGTCGCCCAAACTAGAGTACAGTGGTGTAATCATAGTTCACAATGTCTTCAAAGTTCTGGGCTCAAGGGATCCTCCCACCTCAGCGTCTTAAGTACCTGAGACTGCAGGCACACATCACCATGCCCCATTAATTTTTTAATTTTATGTAGAGATGGGGGGGTCTTAAACTCCTGGACTCAACCAACCCTCCCACCTTCGCCTTCCAAAGGGCTGAGATTACAGGCATGAGCCACTGTGCCTAGCCTAGAAAGAGCTTTTATTTTTTTGAGACAGAGTCTCGCTCTGTTGCCAGGCTGAAATGCAGTGGCACCATCTCAGCTCACTGAAACCTCTGCCTACCGGGTTCAAGCGATTCTTCTGCCTCAGCCTCCTGAGTAGCTGGGATTACAGAGGCCCTCCAACATGCCCAGCTAATTTTTTTGTATTTTTAATAGAGACAGTGTTTCACCATGTCATATTGGCCAGGATGGTCTGGATCTCCTGTCTTGGCCTCCCAAAGTGCTGGGATTACAGGTGTGAGCTACAGTGCCCAGCAAAAGAGCTTATTTTCACAAACAAGTTTAAAGTCACTCTGTTGTCATCTCCCAATAACAGAGAGCAAATTCCCACTGTGTTTGTCACTCCTTTAGGTCAAAGCACTGCCTTCACCAAGCCCTCTTTATAAGTTTATCTGCCACTCAGAACAAAATATGACACAATGACCCACTCATAACTGCCCATGAAAGCCATTTTGGGGGTCAGTTTTTAATGAATAAAAGGAGGTTTCTTTTTGAAGAGAGTAGCTCTGGGTAGAAAGAACCAAAGAACCAACGGTAGGATTCAAAAGACAAGAAAATGACCTAGTCTTGTTTCCTTAGTGTCTTCCTCCTGGTCCTCAGTTAATAGCTGAACCAGGAAACATTGACGAAGTGTGTCATTCAGGGAATCTCCGAGCATTCAACACCGAGGACTGGAATAAAACCCAAGTGAAATCCATCTAGTGAATTTCCTCCCCACCTGGCATACCCACATGTCTGGACACGCCTAGCCACCTGCTGCCGTCCCCCTTGTGAAACTGACATGGTCAGATGTCATGCTAGCTGAAGGCTTTAATTGAAGCAGAATTAAATTAATTACATCATTTTTGCTTCCCAAGCTTAATTCCCTTGCAGTTACATCATGAAACTGGGGCATTACAAAGGATTAGGGACCAAAGGAAGGTAGAGCTGAATAAGGCTTCCAGATGCCCATGATTCATGCCTAATACATCCCTGATGTGGACCCCTGTGACTCACCACTGATACCAGCAGCAACTCCATGTGGCCTCCACTCACAGGGATTTCTGGCCTTGCCTCCTGCTGCTGAGAACTCTGAGTGCTCCCTGGGTTAGTCAGAAGTCAAGGAAGCTGTAAGCAGGACTCACCATCTCAAATGGCCTTTTAAGGCCTTTCAAGGTCTGTGTTTATTTTGGAAGACTTTGAGACTAACTTAGTTCAGCATTTCCCTAAAAGTGGTGTTGCAGAGGATGTTAGTAGATGCTATGTGGAAAACAAAGGGTCGAGTAGTCAAATACATTTGAGAAGAGGTTTAATAAACAGGTTTCCTATCTGGGGGCCTCCTCGGAGCCTTCAACCTGCTAAGTTCACTCTGAATGTCCAGAAAGCAATAGAGTATGTGGCATTCCCCAAAGTTGGTTCACCATGGAATAGCCTCTGCAGAAGAATCCTGTGGGGTTAAAGTACTGATGAACACATTTTGGAAAAGCCTTTTGGGTTGCAGCTTCTCCTCCCACCATTCTCCCTTGCCACAAAGATAGAGCAGTCTCCAGACACCTGTGTTTCTAAAACGGTGATTTCACATCCATCTCTGCCATTTGGGACATTCTGCAGGAATTCCTCCCTCATTCCTACAAGCAAATAACCATGTTTTGGTTTCCACAGAAGAACAGCTACATTGTGTAGCATGGCAATGGTGAGAGGGGCTGCTGGGACTGCTCAATTCTTATTTTACCACTGAAGAAGATGCAGGTGATGGAGCAGAAGTGACCAGCTGGAGATGACACAGCTAGACAGACACAGAGATGGATACCCATTGATCTAAATCTCCACCCACAATAATGGGATCAGCTACTCAGGTACAAATAAAGGGAGTTACTAGTTGATTAGCTGATTAGTTATTAGTTACTAAATTAAAGAGTCCTTGTTAGATAAATGGATTACTAGAGCCATCCAGCAAAGAAGCTTCTGAACAGAGCAAGCAGCAACGCCCAAGCGGTGGGAGGTGGGTCCTAGAGTTAGGAGATGAATGTGAATGACTATGGGTTCTTCTTTTCAGAGTTTCCATAAAATCCTATGCATAACTCTACTCAGGATTTACCACACTCAATTACAACAAAATATTGGGGGCCCTTCTTTCTGTATCAGAGTTCTTAGTTGCAGACAACAGAATCCACTCTAGCTAATGTAAGCAAAAAGATGATTTATTAAACGGTACTGAATAGTGCATGCAATCTTCAGGAGAAACGGAAAATGAGATCAGATGTGATGCAAGCAGGAATAACAGAGCCAGGAGCAATGTCCAACCACACTGCAGGCCTGCTGCAGGGAACACTGATGGCTCCTGCCACTCACCTCTGGACCCTACGATACTAGGCTGGATGCTAAAAACCTACAGCGGCCCTAGAAAACCAGTTGCCCCTGCCACCGTGCTTGTCAGAACACCTGCATAAGATCAGCGCCTCACCTTGCTCACTTCTGCATCTGGATCTCCAGCAGAGGCACATGCCAGGCCAACCCAGGTCACATGCTGGGAACACTGTGGACCCCTCAGTGGTGACTGAACCACCCCAAGCTTCTGGAAGAATTGGCAAAACCTGAGCTATCTGAAATAACAAGAAGAAATTGTTGTTGACTTTTAACCTGTAAATTCTCTTAGAATTTGGTTTCCCTGAAATGAGTTATTTACTTTGTGATGCCTGTTACTTACTGTATCAATTATGTTTGAGAAAAATGAAGAATAATGTGAAGAGCTGAGCTGTAACTTGTAACTTTGGCTCTGCTGAGCTGTAACTTGTAACTTTGGCTCTGCTGAGCTGTTCTTGTAAAAACAGGAACTCTGTGTAAGAGACAAACCACGTAGCCTGACTGCCGGAGAGAGATGACAGCAGGTAATGAGCTTCTCATTGTAGAGAGTCTATGAACAGACGTGTAATGGAGAGGCTTATTACCCAGATTCCTTTCCCAGGAAATGCATATTAATTATGGCCCTGGAAAGGGAAGGCGACCCTTATGGGGAGCCTACAAACGGACACATGAGGGGCGTCTGCCATGAGGAGAAACCTCTGTGGAGATACGGACGTAAAAATCTTTCTTCTCCCGCTTCTCCCCACGGCCTGCATGGGGTCTCCCCCCTCTTGCAGTTTTGTGGTCAGGCTGGTTGTCCTGTGTCAGATCCTGTTCCCCCTGCAGCTGTGAGCCTACTGCTTTTCTTGCTGATAATTATAAGTTTATAATTAACCTGTATTCTTGCTAAGGTTTATGGTTTTTATGCTAACTCACAGAAAGTAACTTTCACATGGTTCTGCTTTTACAATATTATATTGTGATCTTTGGTCAACAGTTTTTGCTTATGTCTCTTTTTGAATAATTATCACTGAAACTTTGTGTAACCTCACTCACCCTCCCCTACTGAAAGAGCCTAATAAAAAACTGAGGTTTTCAGGGGAATGTTAGACATCTGCGGAGCGGCTTTATGTGGTGTCTCCCCTGGGCCCAGCTTTGAAGAAAACTGTTTCTTTGTCTTTTCTTTCTGTTTCACTGAACACTCGATTACTTTGAGAGATCTCGAATCCACGTTGATATACTGGGAGCTGGTCTCCACAATAGTCACATGCCTCACCATATGTTATGGACTGAATTGTGCTTTTCCAAAATTCAGATCTCTATGATACCCCTGACCCATAACAAGACTGTATTTGGAGACAGAACATTTAAGGGTGTAATTCAGGTTAAATGAGGTCATAAGGGGCAGAGGGAGCCAATATCACTGGAGTCCTTATAAAAAGAGGAAAAGATGCCGGGAACACACATACACAGAGCAGAAAAGCCACATAAAGAGACAGGGAGAGGCCAGGCACGGTGGCTCACGCCTATAATCCCAGGACTTTGGGAGGCCGAGACAGGTGGATCATGAGGTCAAGAGATGGAGACCATCCTGGTCAACACAGTGAAACCCTATCTCTACTAAAAATACAAAAATTAGCTGGGCATGGTGGCGCATGCCTGTAGTCCCAGCTACTTGGGAGGCTGAGGCAGGAGAATTGCTTGAACCCAGGAGATGGAGGTTGCCGTGAGCCAAGATCGCACCATTGCACTCCAGCCTGGGAAACAAGAGCAAAACTCTGTCTCAAAAAAAAAAAAAAAAGACACAGGGAGAAGGTGGCCATTCGTGAGCCAGTGAGAGAGCCCTCAGGAGAGACCAACCCTGCCAACATCTGGATCTTGGACTTCCAGCCTCCAGAACTATGAGACAAGAACTGGCTGTTGTTTAAGCCATTCAGTCTGTGGTATCATGTATTGGCAACCAAGCAAACTAATACAACCTGGATGAAAGGGAAACATAGTTTGTAGGTTTCCAGTCTCGGTAACTGGGGGGAAGAAAATGAGAATAACCAATGTACAGAATCCACCACACTAACAACAGGCTTGCCACTGAGTTTAGAAATGTGTGAGGGCATTATTTGTTGTTGTTGCAATGGAAAGAGGGAATGCTGTTGGCATTTAGAGGGTGGAACCAGTGGTACTAAATACTCTATAATGTATGGACCATCCCAGGCCACAGATAATTTTTGCACACAAAAAAAGTTAATAGCTGTCTGTTGAGAAACTCTAGTTTAGGAGCTTCGTGAAGACCGAAATTATTTCTTTTCTCCAACATCAGCACCAGAGTCTGGCACAGAGGAAATGCTCAATCAAGTTGTGTTGAATAAATGTATAAGAAATGAATGACGGGGCCAGGCGCAGTGGCTCACACCTATAATCCCAGCACTTTGGGAGGCCAAGGAGGGTGGATCACGAGGTCAAGAGATCAAGACCATCCTGGTCAACATGGTGAAACCCCATCTCTACTAAAAATACAAAAATTAGCTGGGCATGGTGGCACATGCCTGTAGCCCCAGCTACTCGAGAGGCTGAGGCAGGAGAATTGCTTGAACCCAGGAGGCAGAGGTTGCGGTGAGCAGAAATCGCGCCATTGCACCCCAGCCTGGGTAACAAGAGTGAAACTCCGTCTCAAAAAAAAAAAAAAACAAAGAAATGAATGACTATAAAGAGGAGTGAAAGAATAAATGAATTCCAGAATAAGAATGGAAACAGCCCAGAACTAGAAGTAACTAAATATCTGAGCCATACAGACAGAAAATGATATTTTCTTTTTATTTTTTATCACAGAAAATTGCCTAGAAAAGGAGTTGAAACAGAGGTGCACTGAAGTGATTGTGCAGCTGATTGATTGTTTTGTTAGTTAATGAGCAGATCAGTGGGGGATGGAGTCAGGCAGGAGCGATGGGCCGGGTTTGGCCGAGGGGAGCTAATCAGTCACAGTGTGAGTGGGCAACAAGGCGAGAGAGTCCTGCGGCCATGAAATTTACACACAACCAAAACCCTCCTTTCACCTATATCCATCACCATGACAGAGGCACTTGGATGGTATCAAAATCCCCAATATTTAAGTCACTTTTTAAAAACAAAATATTGCCCCCACCAAGCCCTTTTAATAGGTTAATATGTCACCTGAAAGGTGACACCATGACCAATACCTGCCCATCATAGCAATTTTTGGATTAGTTTACAATGCCAGTAGGTCCGTTTTTGAAGAATGTAGTTGTAGGCACATAAGACCAGTGGCAGAAATCAAAAGACTTTAGAAAACAGACTAGCCTGGGTGCCTGAGAGCCCCAACCTTGGTCCTGAGTTGAGACAGGAAATACCGCCAAAGCATGTCTTTCAGGAAAGCCCAAGGTGTTCAACACCAAGGAAGAGAATAAACCCCAAATTAAACTCTTCTAGCAAACTTCCTCCCCAGTTGGGATACACATGTCTGGATGTGTCAGTCACCTGTAGCTGTCCCCCTTGTGAAACTGATAATGTAACACATGCTATGGGCTCTCTGCAACTTCTCTTGGACATACCCAAACATCCCTCCCACCAGGATCATATCACCTCCCACCTGGGCCACAATGACTGCTAAGTCTCCACACTGCCAGGGCCCCTCTGCACCCATCAACTGTGCCACATATTAATCTCTTCCAGCCTAGTTAACATGCCTGTGTTTCCTGTCATATTTCATAGACAAAAACACATCCAATGAGGCAATTAAAATACCAGTATAAATAGAAAATGAGAAGCAAGGAAAAGAGAACCACAGTTGTCCAACCATTTGCCCCAGTGTTTCCTGGAAGCCATGACGTAAAGGAAGTCAGGTGGATTGTGTAAATGTCATTCATGGAGAAGAAAACTACAAACTCCTGAAGGAAAGCAGCTCTTCCCAAGGTCCTACATTAAGAAAGGACTCCTACAGGATTTCATATGGAGAACTATGAAAGACTCTAGGAGCAAAGTCCTCCACAGCATCATTCACTAATGATGCAATAGCAGATTTCATATGAAGGTGTCTTCCTCCTGAGCCAAGAATGTAAAATTAAAATGCACTTTAGAGAAGCTCTTTCCCAATAGACTTATTTTCCTTAAGTCTGCATTTATCATGTTACTCTACTGCCCAGAACCAATGATGTCTCTTTCTTCCCTACCTCTTCTAAGTGGCTATCTCTAGCCTGGCTCCCAGGCTTTCCCTACTGATGGATGGAAAGTTCCTCCAGCACTCCCTAGCATACCCTCAAGGCCCTGCTTACCCAAGGGCAGGGCTCCTCTCCACCTTCCAACTCATCTCTGACTGCAACCCAAATCCTGCAGCTCCTACAAGGAGAGAAGAATGGAATGGGAAGGAAGAGGAAAAATAAAGTGGAGAAGGAGAGAGAAAAAAAAAAAGGTGGAAGGAAGAAGGAAAGGAGCAAAAAGAGAAAAGAGAGATCCTGACACTCCAACTCCAGGGACAGATTCATGTTTAAGGCTGGATCTCAGCCCTGCCACTTCCGTGGACTTTCTGTCCTGCCCGTCTTGGCCATGACTCCCCTTTCCGGAGCAGCTGGGTGCTGTACCACGTTCCTCCCACTGCATGCCCTCTGGCACTTCAGGCTTTGGCAATACTAAGAACATGACGTTCCTCCAAACACACCAAAACAGTCTACCCAATGTCCATTCCCTGCTGCTTCCTTAATAACAAACCTTGGGATCTACTCAGGGCTGGAGTTTGCTCAGTTAAAAGACTGCATTTGGCTGCATCTCTTGAATCTAGACAAAAGTTCCTGGGTGAAGCGTCTGCAAAGTCTTTTTCAAGGGGACTGGTTCGGCTGGAAGGAAGAGCTGCCTACCCCTTGGCCTTCCCCTTCACTCTGCCTGAAATACTATAGACCCCTTATTCAAGGGGGATGTGTTCCAAGACCCCCAGTGGATGCCTGAAACTGGGGATAGAACCAAACCCTCTATGTACTTTTTTTTCTGAATACCTAGACACCTATGATAAAGTTTAATTTCTAGGCTGGGCACAGTGGCTTACACCTGTAATCCCAGCACTTTGGGAGGCCGAGGCAGGTGGATCACCTGAGGTCGGTAGTTCAAGACTAGTCTGGCCAAGATGGTGAAATCCCATCTCTACTAAAAATACAAAGCTGAGCTGGACATGGTGGCACATGCCTGTAATCCCAGCTACTTGGGTGGCTGAGACAAGAGAATCGCTTGAACCCAGGAGGAAGAGATTGCAGTGAGCCAAGATGGCACCACTGCACTCCAGCGTGGGAAACAGAGCAAGACTCTGTTTGAAAAAAAGATGTTTAATTCATGAATTAGGCACAGTAAGAGATTAACAACAATGACTAATAACAAAATAGAGCAATTATAACAATATGTCACTATAACTACTGTTGCATTTTTAAGAATTATTTAAATACAAGCACAATGCCACAACAGTTGATCCAGTAGCCAAGACCACTGAGTGACTAACCGACAGTGTATACAGCATCAGGACGGAGCAGGATAGCATGAGATTTCATCATGCTACTCAGAAGGGTGCACCGTTTAAAACTTACAAATTGTTTATTTCTGGAATTTTCCACTGAATATTTTTGGACTGCAGTTGACTAGAGGCAACTAAAGCTACAGAAAGGGAAACCATGGACAAAGGAGAAAGGGGTTAGTGTATGGACATCCTGGCTGGAACTCCAGCAGCTGTCTTGTGACCTTGAGGATAAAAGTCACATGCCAAGAATGGAAAAGCAGAAAGAGAGAGAGAGAAAGAGAGAAAACGCCTCTATAGCAGCCCCGAATTGCTTGCTTTTGGACTTCTATATGAAAGAGAAGTTAGCCTTCATTTAAGTCATTTATTTGGTTTCCTCTCTTAGACAGCTAGATCAAAAGGCAATACAATAGCCACATGGTTTTCTGCCTCTGAGCCATGGCACAGCTGTTCTCTCTGCCAAAAGCCCCTTCATTCCCGTCCTCCTGTGTATTTCCGGTCGGGTTAGAAGCCTGCACTGAGGCATCTTTCCCCATGTGGAGCTTCTTCAGTGGACTTCTCAGGCAGGCCCAGTTCCTCCCTCCTAAGTTAGTCCTCTTCCCTAAGCCAGGTTCCCTCACTTACCATTGCTTTGTGGTAGTTTACACTAGTGGTTCTCTAACTGGGTCCTGGGCCAGTAGCAGCACCTGGGAGCTCCACCTGAGACCTACTGAATTAGAGACTCCCTGAGTGGGGCCCTTGAAATCTGTATTTCACAAACTCTCCAGGGGATTCTGATGCAGCTCAAGTTTGAGATCCCTGCTTTGCATGTGTGGAGTTTTCTATAGGAGGAGGGTCTTGTGTCTGTCATCTTTTATCCAACAGCCTTAGATTTGCCGGCCACAGAATAATGGTTTAATAAATATTCAAAGAATTACATAACAATTGATGAATGAAAATGAGAAAAAATGATAAATTAATCGTTTATATGAAAACAACTCGGATTCTCTACTCCAGAAAGCCCTGTGGATATCTGCCTGTTCTCCATCTCAACTCTTAGCGGTTCCAAAGCCCCAGTGGGAGACGTGGTCCCTAAACTTCACAGGGATTCCATCTAGTCAATGCCTGACATGCTCTTTGGCACCACTCCTGCAAAGGACAAGAAAGAAAATAAAAACAGCAAGGGATTTTTAAAAAGAAAAAGAACCATGTCTTTGAGGGCTGAAGGGAACACCCCAAATTTTTGTCCTTGTCTCAAATTTTCCATGAAAATGTAAAGCAGGTGTTTACCTTCACTGGAATTGGTTTCACCCTAACATGGCTTTCTTTTTCTTTTCTTCTCTTTTGTGTGTGTGTGTGTGTGTGTGAGAGAGAGAGAGAGAGTGTGACAGAGTCTGGAGCGCAGACTTCCTAGGCTGGAGCGCAGTGGTGTGATCTCGGCTCGTGCCACCTCTGCCTCCCAGGTTCAAGCAATTCTCCTGCCTCAGGCCCCCGGGTAGCTGCGATTACAGGTATGCACCACCCTGCTCAGCTAATTTTTGTATTTTTAGTAGAGAGAGGGTTTCACCATGTTGGCCAGGGCAGTCTCAAACTCCTGACCTCAGGCAATCTGCCCACCTCGGCCTCCCAAAGTGCTGCGATTACAGGCATGAACTACCGCACCCAGCCCTACATGACTTTCTTGATGGCGTGAGCAGCCCAGACTACAATGGGTTTTCTAGAAAGGAAAAGTGGGGAAGAGACTGGACAGCATGAGATGCCATGAGATGACATGATGGGGAAGATCCTCAGATTGCCAGGACAGGTGATGAGACTTGAAATACTTCAAAGCCAGCAGGGGAGGAATGTTCCTCTCAGCAAATGAAGAAAGATTCAGCCAAGCTGGGACAAAGATCATGAGCTTCTGAGGAAAAATAAAGCATGTCAACACCTTCTCTACAATTTCTACATGGATGTGAGAAAAGTAAGGATGAGGGAGACATTTTTCTGTCAATTCAGATCAACAAACTCTTCTGAAGACCCCATTATCGCAGGCAGATCTGGGTACCTGGGGTCTGGGGTGACCACAACCGAACTCCGCTGTTGTCAGACCTTGTGAGCGAGCTGACGTATTTCATCTCAGCTATTGCCATCATCATCATCATCATCCTCACTGCTGGGCTGCTAGTCACAGAAATTCGCAGCCTATGAGATGAGACTCACCAGTATAAGACTTCATAAGGCAATGTGATAAATGCAATATTAGAAGGTTGTATGTGATGAAGTAGTGAGGAGAAGAGATGATTGACTACCTCTGTAGATCAGGCAAGGTATATGACCAAGGGGAAAATATTGAGCAAGGTTTTGAAGGATGAATAGAAGTTTTCCAATTTTAAGCTAAGGTAGGACACCTGAGAATTCTTTTGTCTCCAGAAGCCTTGAAATATGGGTCTATAGAATGGACTCCAACATTTAAATTTATTCTTCAGAAAGATCCCTGAGAATAGTGCTTTTCAGCCATTAATGTGCACACAAACCATATGGGAATCTTGTTAAATTATTCTGGCTCAGAAAATCTGGATTAAGTCCTAAGAATTTGCATTTCTAATAAATTCCCAAGTGATGCTGAAGCTGCTGGGCTACAAACCACATGCTGAGTGTCCAGGACTAAGCAGCAGTCCAGCTGTTCATAGTCTCACTACACCCCCACAACGGGGATCCATTTCACAGCATTTAAGAAACAAAGCATTTAAGAGATCTGTCCCAGACAACACGGTTAAGCAGTGACAGAGCTGTGATTTGAACCCCAATCTGCCTGACTCAGGGCCACAGGGTCTCAAGCACTATTCTCTCTACAAAAGAATGAGCTTCTGGCCCCCTAAATCAGAGTCTGATGTGGGACCAGCTGGCGTAACAAAGCAATTCCCTTCTGAAGATCCTAGAGTCTAGCGAGGGGAGAGAGACCCGAGTTCCACCTGCACCGACCATGACTTTTCCTACCAGAAGAAACTGTCATTTGGCCTCTTTCACACAGCAGTGGGCGGTACAGTCTTTGGACAATAGAGCAATCAGGTACAGAGGGAGAAAACAGAGCATGACCCATGAGGGGTTTGTGGAATCAACCATCCTGAGTTCAAATTCTGGCCCTGCCAGGCACAGTGGCTCATGCCTGTAACCCCAGCACTTTGGGAGGCCAAGGTGAGCAGATCACCTGAGGTCAGGTGTTTGAGACTCACCTGGCCCCGTCTTTACTAAAACTCAAAAATTAGCCAGGCGTGGTGGCACAAGCCTGTAATCCTAGCTACTCAGGAGGCTGAGGCAGAACAATCACTTGAACCCGGGAAGTGGAGGTTGCAGTGAACCAAGATCGTGCCACTGCACTCCAGACTAGGCGACAGAGCGAGACTCTATCTCGAAAAGAAAAGATAAGAAAAGAAAGAAATGAATCTTAAGTGGTTTCTTTAATAAAATTATTTGACCCTCCCCATCATCCACAAAAATGTCAATATCCAGAGACACGCCCCGTTTTGCTCAGCTGCTGTACTGCTCTGTGAATCCAAGAGTACCTCGGAACAGAAGCCCACATCTGAGGCTGGATGCCCTGGGTATGAGTGCCAGCGGCCCCCCCACTGCCCCACTGTTGATGGTCTCTCCAGTGTTCTATGCCCAGGTTCCCCGATCCGTTCCTGGAATAAAAAATCGCAGCATCCACGCCTCTTCAGGCGGCCATGGGCATGAGAAGGAGAGTTCTCTGCTCAGCCAGCTTCAGTGATCATCAGCAACCACTGACCCAACAGCCACAATAAGCACTCCAGCCAGTAAGTATCAGACCCAGCCAGGGACTAAGTATTTCCCCATCTCTCCTGGCAAAAAGCTGTTCCCACGTTTCTTGTGACAGATGTGGCTCTCACTTTGATCTCACCCTCCAAAAAGGACTATGGACCTTCTCCAAGCCCTTTGTTCCCAGAGGGGGCTAGCAAGGAATCCGTGGAGCTGCTGTGAGAAGCTATCTGGGCATAATCCCTCATGGAAAAGGCAGCTGGGCCTCCAGCTGGGCCCAGGTGGTGAGGATGCCGGCCTGAGATGGGCTGGGGTGAACCCTGCACAGCCAGATGAAGCCCATGTTCTGCAAGCCTTCAGTGCACCCCTCCGTAGCCGAAGCCTCCACTCCCCCAGCCTCATGGAGAGGGCCCAAGGACTTGCCATTTCTCTGCCCGGGACTTCTTTCCTTTGGACAGTGGAGCCAGATGGCATCAGGGATTCTGGTGCAGCAGAGCACACAGTATACTAGGTCCCCCAACGCAGGGCTACCATGGAGACTATGGTGCTCCGGATGGCAAGGGCCACACCACTGCTTCTCCGTGCCCACCAGTCACTGGAGATCTCATTCTAATGCAGAACTGGGTTCATGAGGTGGAGGGGAGTGGAGGAAAGGGGGCTGAGATTCTGCATTTCTAATAAGCTTCTAGGTGATTTAGACTGCTAGTCCATGGACCACCCTTTGAATAGGGAAGGCTCAGGTCTGAATTCTTCCCTGCACTATTCATGACTGCATGGCCTCGAGAAAAGCATTTAACTCTTGGAACCTCTGTTTCCTCTTCTGCAAGGTGGAGCAATCATCACCTACTCCCTAGATTGGGAGGCAGCCACACTCTTCATCGGGTGAAGGGCGGGGCTGGAGCTAAACCCCAGGCAACGCCTTCAGCAAAGCAAGAGAAAGACCCCTGTAAGGACGTTCAAGGAGGATTTAGAAACCAGCAACATTATTTCTTCCCCAGGTGATGGGGCAGGTGGGTTTAGAGTCAAGCAGCCCTGAACAGCATTCTGAGTCTGAAGCCACTCCTCTCTAACTTATGGACAATAAAACTTATACAAGTTTTGTTGCTGGAAACAGGAAGGAAGGGAGGGAGGGAGGAAGGGAAGGAGGAAAGGAAGGAAGAATGGAAGGGAAGGGAGGAAGAAAGGAAGGGAAGGGAGGAAGGAAGGAAGGGAAGGGAGGGAGGGAAGGAAAGGAAGGGAGGAAGGAAGGGAAGGGAGGAAGAAAGGGAGGGAGGGAGGGAGGGAGGAAGGAAGAGAAGGGAGGGAGGAAGGAAGGGAAGGGAGGGAGGAAGGAAGTGAAGAGAAGGAAGAAGGAAGGGAAGGGAGGAAGGAAGGAAGGGAGAAAGGAAGGAAGGGAAGGGAGGTCTTTAAGTCAACTGCTTAGCACAGGACTAAGCACATGGTAAGCACTCAAATGTTTGTTTCCTTTTTCCTATGTCAGCTTCCTTTTTTTCTGTTGGTTTCCCATTTTTTTTCTCTCCAGAGAAAATGTAACCATAATCCAACAGGATCAACTAGGCGCTTCTGAGGACTATCATTCAACAATCATGAGCATGAATGCTTGTCTCCAGACCACACTAGTAAAGATCCTTTCATTACAAGTGATAGAACCCCCCACTGAAACTTCAGGATATTATGGCTCCCTTAACTGAACAGTCCACTGGGGTTCAGGCATAGCTGGATCTAGGGACCTAAGTGATACTGTCAGGGGTGTGTCTCCATCTTTTTGTTCTGCTTTCTTTGGCATTGGCTTCATTCCCGGGCAGGCTCTAAGTGTGGTAACAAAGATGACCTCCAGCAGCTCCAGGTTGGCTGACCTGGCATCAAAGGAGATCCTCTTTGCCAAACAATCCAAAAAGTGGCGCAGGACTAATTCTTACCAGCCCAGGTGGAGTGATGTGTCTGTCCTGAGTAACCTGCTTAGTTCTGTATGACACGTCCATTCTGGAGGCGGGGTGGGAGCTTGTATGGTAGACGCACCTGACAGTGACTTGAGCATACCCTGAGAACGACCCTGCATGGCAGACACACCTGAATGTGTGTTTTGGAGTTCCAAGGAATGGGAGGAGCCAACCCTTAGCCATTCCTTAGCTATGAGGAACACCTGAGCCCCCAGCCCAATGCATGGAATACAAAGGCCCCGAGCAGGGAATTGCAGCCCTTTGTTTTGAGTTAAATGAAGGTTGCCAGGTGGAGGTTGTGAGAGGGAGGAAGCTAGGTGAAAATGCTGTATAAACCACATGCTTTTTGCAGCAGTTCACCCCTGTCTTAGAAAAGCCATTATTTTGTACAGGGCACAATGCGCCTACACTCGGTGTAACATAAGCAGAAAACTCAGCAAGGGTTTTATGTGGTTTTTCCTGTCGGTCAGCCTTTCCAAATGGGACAGACCTCATGAGCTCTCCTGGAACCTCACACGCTCCTTCACAATAGACCTGGTTCAGGAACACCAGCTGAGCGGTCTGGGAAGCCACATCACATAGAAGCTAGGAACGTCTCGTCAAAGCCTGACTGTGTGGGTTCCTATCCTGATTCTGCCACTCTCAGTGGTGTGATGTGGACAGAACTCTTCTCCCTCTGTGTGGAGAGGGAACCTCTGGACCACTTCGTATGTAAGTTTCCTGGTAATAAAACCCCATGTCTCATTTGTGGACTCTGGGTCTCTTCTTCAGCCTCCTAAACCTGCTGCCTTCCCTACTGAAGTTGATAGAAGCCGGGCACAACAGAGACTCGCCCCCGATCATCTTGAGAGGGTACGTGGGGGATATATTAATTTTCTAGGGCTGCCATAACAGATACGACAAACTGGGGGAATTAAACCACAGAAGTGCATCCTCTCACCGTCCTGGAGTCCAGAGGCCCAGCATCAAGGTGTCCAAAGAGTTGGCTCCTACTGGAGGTTCTGAGGCAGAGCCCCTCCCAGGCTCTGTTTCCTATAATTGATGGGGTCATACTTCATGTGTATGCACAGCACTTTGCCAGCCTCATCTCTTAGCTGAGAAACGACTCCATACTTCTGTGAATAACACAGCAATGAACATCTTTGTTCAAGGATCCAGGTTTCTGCAGACTCTCTCCTAGCTCCTGGCGGCACTGACTGTGTTCTTTCTCTTGTAGTTATTTCATTCAATCTCTGCCTCTGCTTCCTTCTCTCTGTGTCTTCTCCTGGTCTTCTTACGGTGACACCAGTCATTGAACTTAGGACCGACCCGAATCCAGTATGACCTCATCCTAGCTATATCCACAAAGACTCTATTCCAGATAAAGTTACATTCCGAGCTTCCGAGTAGACATGAATTGGGGTGGGGAGGGAGGCATTACTCAACCTAGTACAGGTGGTGAACCAGAAGAAAAACCGAGTATGGATGTTTGGCAAGCGAAACATAAAACCAGCAGACGTCCACACACCACGTTAAGTCACCCATCATCAAACTGTCAACATCGAAGCGATCTTAGGCAAATCTGTTGTCCCGCTACCTAGTAACAAGTGTGTCTACTTAACTCCACAAGGAAAATCCCATAGGGAACCCAGTTCCACAGCAACCAGGAATCTCTCTTTGATGGGAGTGTTTCTTAGAAGCCGAGCTAAATTTGTAACTGGAATTCTCTTCAAGTTAACTTACCGCCTGCCCCCTGTGCTGACTTCACATATGTCCAAAATACCAAAAGCTCCAGCTCTCCAGGGAATTCCACTTCCGGCCCACAGAGTCCAGCTGCATCTAAAAATGTCAGGACGCCTCACGAACGATTTCTGCATCTCCAGCCTCAGGAAACACACCCCC
The DNA here is from genome assembly GCF_049354715.1 of Callithrix jacchus. Classification (NCBI taxonomy): domain Eukaryota; kingdom Metazoa; phylum Chordata; class Mammalia; order Primates; family Cebidae; genus Callithrix; species Callithrix jacchus. Next base: position 22,283,750 of record NC_133507.1, on the reverse strand, counting down.
CGACTTGACTCAGCTGGGCCTGTCTTCTCAGAATTACCATCACCAAGACATTAGACAGAGATTTTACTTTTCTCTCACCTGCAGAAGAAAATTCAAATTTCAGTTTCTTGGGGGCTGAAAAATGTAGAAGAATATAGGCCAACCCCTTAGCAGTGGTTATCTCTGGAAAGTGGGGAAAAAAGAGAATTCCAATGGAGTATAAGTTATGTTTGAGCCGGGCGCGGTGGCTCAAGCCTGTAATCCCAGCACTTTCGGAGACCAAGGCGGGTGGATCAGGAGATCAAGAGATCGAGACCATCCTGGTCAACATGGTGAAACCCCGTCTCTACTAAACATACAAAAAATTAGCTGGGCATGGTGGCGCGTGCCTGTAGTCCCAGCTACTCGGGAGGCTGAGGCAGGAGAATTGCCTGAACCCAGGAGGCGGAGGTTGCAGTGAGCCGAGATTGCACGATTGCACTCCAGCCTGGGTAACAAGAGCGAAACTCCGTCTCAAAAGAAAAAAAAAAGTTATGTTTGAAATCAGAAAAATGCATAAAGACTCTTTTAAATTAAAAAGAACTCCTAGTGGTTCTGTTAAACTCATTAACAGACTTTATGTTGTAGCGGCCACAACCATTGATATGATATGTAGCAAGAAGCAAAATTTCCCCCCAACAACAACAAAAATAAAATCTAAGCACAACAAAAGCAGTGAAAACAGAAAAGTCCATGTGAAAAAAACCCAAAGCAAACGACATTTTTCAATTTCCTTAAAGGCGCAATGATTTTCCATCTGATGGAGTGATCATTCCTGGGGACCTGAGACCTTGGACAAGGGGCAAGAGTCCCAGGTCTGAGTCACACTCCCAGTTGTGTGACTCTAGGCAAGTCACTTTACCCATCTGGGCTCTGTTTCCTCTTTCTAAAAATATCCTCGCTAACTCATTTATATAGTTGTGACAGTCAAACCGATCAACCTGTGGGAAGGAGCTTTGAAAACACGATAAACATTCTAAGGGATTATTAACAAAATTCTTAATCATTTAAGCATCGGTGGCATCCTGCCAGACCCCAATAAAGTACATACACAAAGGGAGTCCATTTCCTCAAATGATGGCTTCTGTTTAACCTCAGTGCCAAAGGCTAAAATCTTCATGCTCCTCAGTCGGAGAAATGTAACCATGCCAGGTTTTACTCTGATTATTTACCTATTGCCTTTAAGCTCCATGCCCTCACTCCCTCCCCTTCCCCCTTCCTCTGGGCAACCTTCGTTCTCTTTAATAGAGTGTTTTTTGTACATACTCCTTAAAAGCTGTATATATTTGCCTGGGTGTATCTCTAATCTATGTAAACAGCACGATCATTCATTTTGCTTCCTAGAGTTCTCTCTAACACTGTGTTGTTGAGATGCAGCAATGTTGTTGTGGCTAGCCGATCTGTTTCCTGTAACTGATGGGTTATACTTCACGTGCATGCACAGCACTTTGCCAGCCTCATCTCTTAGCTGAGAGACAACTCCATACTTCTACAAATAACACAGCAATGAACATCTTTGTTCAAGGATCCGGGTTTGTGCAGGCTCCTCAGGTATGCAATACTCAGTTAGCTTCCTCTCCAATCCAATCTCCTTGTAGCAGTGATGGGGGACTCCTAGACTCCCATCCCCACCAAACTTGGCATTATCCAGCTTTCTAATAAAGATATAGTCTATGGCTGCATATGGTGGCTCACACCTGTAATCCCAGCACTTTGGGAGGCCAAGGTGGGTAGATCACAAGGTTAGGAATTCGAGACCAACCTGGCCAAAATGGTGAAACCCCATCTCTACTAAAAATACAAAAATTAGCCTGCCATGTTGGCGGGCTCCTGTAATCCCAGCTACTGGGTGACTGAGGTAGGAGAATAGCTTGAACCTGGGAGGCGGAGGTTGCAGTGAGCCAAGATGGCACCATTGCACTCTAGCCTGGGCAACAGAGTGAGAATTCATCTCAAATAGATATATAATCTAAGAGATATAAAGTGATAGCTCGTGGCTGTTTAATTTTCATCTGACTACTAATGATATGAAGCACTTCATCATGTGTTTATTATTTAAGATGGGGAGGTTTTTCTTCTAAAAATTGCCTCATTCTATCCTTTTCCCATTTTGTTAGAAGTTGCCATGTTTTTTCCCTGTGGATTTGAGGATGTTCCTGAGTAAAGACCTTCTCCCATTTCTGTCGTCTATTATAAATGTTGTCCAGGGACTGAACCAAAAATCCTTAATTTTGATGTAAGCAAATCACCTCTTTTCTGCCTCTTGGTATGGCTCTTCCTATCAGCACCACCTAGTCAGCAAAACTCACCTGTAGGTTAAGCTCTCCTGTTGCCCTAAAGATGGAATCCATGCACCTCACACTGGCACACAGGGCCCTTTAATCCCAACCTTGCCTGCCTCTTTTCTGCTACCCAAGCCCACTCTTCCATCCATAACTCTGCCTCGCACATGCAGCTGCTGTTCTCACTTTTAAGATACCCTTGTTTCTCTTCTTTAGCTGGTAAAATGTGAAGACTCTTTCAAGTGTCACTTAGCTTGTGAGTATTTGGAGTGTCTTTTTTTTTTTTTTTTTTCTGAGATGGCGTCTTGCTCTGTTGCCCAGGCTGGAGTGCAGTGGCTCAATCTTGACCTCACTGCAACCTCCACCTCCTGGGTGCAAGTGATTCTCCTGCCTCAGCCTCCCAAGTAGCTGAGATTACAGGTACCCACTACCACACCTGGCTAATTTTTGTATTTTTAGTAGAGATGGGATTCCGCCATATTGGCCAGGCTGGTCTCGAACTCCTGATCTCAGGTGATCCACCGCCACGGCCTCCAAAAGTGCTGGCATTACAGACATGAGTCACCATGCCTGGCTTGGGGTGTCTTTTCAACTCAGTACAGCATTGATATTTGCACATTTAGCCAATGTGGTTTCCACTTTGGGAGATAAATCCTCATGGCCCACACATGTTACTGTTATTATATCACTAAGTAGTGCCCAGTTAGAAGAGATATACTCACCGCTTCACGTTACAGGTGCAGAAGCTGAGCCTTCATCAGTGCCAAACAGTGCCAGACACACGTTAGAGGCAGCAAAACGTTTTGTTCAGTCCACTGCCGTAGAGGAAAGACACTCCAATATAACTGAGCCCAAATCCAGTTAGGACAAAGGTACTGCAGTTTCTAAAGGGGGAGCAGAGAGGGAACCAAAAGATGTTATGGGGAAGTGAAGAGGAGGGCATTAAAAAAAGAGATGAGGCTGGGTGTGATAGCTCACACTTGTAATCCCAGTGCTTTGGGAGGCCGAGGTGAGAGGGTCTCCTGAGGTCAGGAGTTTAAGACCAGTTTGGTCAACACGGTGAAACCCCATCTCTACTAAAAATAATTTTAAAAAGTTAGCTGTGCATGGTGGCGGGTGCCTGTAATCCCAGCTACTCAGGAGGCTGAGACAAGAGACTCGCTTGAACGGGGAGGCAGAGGTTGCAGTGAGCTGAGATCACGCCATTGCGCTCCTGCCTGGGCAACAAACAGCGAAACTGCATCTAAAAAAAGAGAGAGAGAGATTAGAGAGGCCATGGGGAAATGGAAAATTACATAAAAGGGGGTGAGTGGAAATTACTAAAAATTATTTGGCAAGACAAAAGTCTATGTTGAGCAATATAGCTTCTGCAGTTTGACAGCACTGCAATCGTTTGAGCCAAAACTCAGCAGAGTAGCCCTTGGAGTCATGGCTAGCGCAGGTGGAGGCCCGGCTAAAGCTTAGTCAAGCCTCCCAGAGTGGCGTTCAGGCAAGTGCTTTGTGCTGCAGGGGACATGATTAGGTAAACTGCACGTGGCTGAACGATTAACCAGCGTCAAAGCCTAGATTTAAACACAAGTCTGCCTGACCACAATGTCCAAAGTGAACCCCTACGTGAGTTAGGTTGGCATTTGTAATTTTGCTGAGGCGTGGCTTGAGCTGCATATGGGAGGCTCGTGAGCAGGAGGGAGTCACTTCACTAGTGAGGCTGCCCTACTGCCCTCAGCTTCATGGTTACCTCTGGTCCTGAGGTAACAGGAACTCTGGTGAACAAGAACACTTTGTAGAAATTTGCCAATTAAGGGCCAGGCACAGTGGCTCATGCCCGTAAGCTCAGCACTTTGGGAGGCCAAGGTGGGATCACAAGGTCAGGAGTTCAAGACCAGCCAGGCCAGCATGGCGAAACCCCATCTCTACTAAAAGTACAAAAATTAGCAGGGCATGGTGGGGGACACCTGTAATCCCAGCTACTTGGGAGGCTGAGGCAGGAGAATCGCTTGAATCTGGGAGATGGGGGTTGCAGTGAGCCGAGACCATGCCATTGCACTCCAGCCTGGGCAACAGAGCGAGATTCTGTCTGAAAAACAAAAACAAAGAAATTTGCTATTGAGACTCCATAAAAAAAAGTCTGGTGAAATAGGTGAGTGATTACTTTGAGATGGAAGAACATGCAAGAACGACTTGCTTCTTCATGGCAAGGTAATTTAGGAACAAGCCAAAACATTCATTTCACAAACGTGGAAACTTTCATAAGTTTCTGGAAGTTTCTAGAAGTGTCTCAACCTTCACCATCCTGAGATACAGGGAAACTCTTTGAACAGCCTTTGGCAAAAAAAAAAAAAAAAGGTGATGGGGAGGAAGGCAGCAAATCACACTGCCATGTGTGTGCAACAATCTTGCATGTTCTTCACATGTACCGCAAAACCTAAAACGCAATTAAAAAAAATAAAATAAAATAGAAACAAAAGTGTCATTTTTGACACTTCATTGCAACGCACACGCCTTTCAGCAAAAAGAGACATCAGCACCACTCCTCTCTGTGGCAGAGAACAACAGGTTGTAAAGCTTAAGTCCCCCTCAGAGCCCAATTTAGATAATTATAGTTTGCCTCCTAGGACTCTCCCTGAGGATCCAGCTGGCTTTGGCTGTCATCATTACTGCTATTCTTCTAAATTACTGGGCAGGGCGGGATGACAAGGCTGTGCCTGGCGCAGGGAATGCCGAGGAGGATAGGTGTTTCTCCATCAGCAGCTCATCCAGTCTGACAAAAAAACGCACCTGCACCTGGTGTGACATAAGCAGAAAAGTCAGCGACGGTTTTACCTGGTTTTTCCTGTCGGTCAGCCTTTCCAAATGAGACAGAACTCTTGCGCTCTCTTGGAACCTTACATGCTCCTTGGCAATAGTCCTGGTTCAGGAACACCAGCTGAGAGGATTCACATCACATAGAAACTAAGAAGGTCTCGTCAAATCCTGACTATGTGGATTCCTATCCTGGTTCTGCCACTCTGGGGGCTGTGATGTGGATCGAACTCTTCTCTCTGTGTGTGCCAGAGAGTCCTCGTCTGTAACATGGGGATAATAGCAATGCCTTCCTCATGGGCAGTGGCAAGGAGCAGCTGAATTCCTATGTGCACCGCACACAGGGGAGAGCCTGGCCCCATGCAGACACGCTCCACAGCATCTGCTCCTCCCAGTCCCTCAGAATCCAGCCATGAGCTTCTCTGAGCCAGGACGGGGTGGGGAGAGGGCAACAACGTGCAGTGATCACAAACGACGACAGCAGCTGGTACGCGTATGCCGCTGCAAACGCACGAGATGTTATGAAGAGTCAGCAGGTCCCTGGGATGTGGAGAAGAGTCTGGATCCAGAAAAGGATGCCTCACATGCCTGTGGGGTGTCAGGCCACACGCCTCCCCCTTTTGTGCCTCCATTTCCCCATCTGAAAAACATCCCAAGTGAAATATGTCATTTCTTAACTCTTGTACATCCGTCCTAATAGTTCCAACCACTGCCTGGACCTGGCTGTGGTGTCCCGGCAGTCAGTTTTACAGTCATCCCAGTGTATGGTATTGGTATCTATGTTGGAAAGAAATCACCTGGAAAAAAGACTCAATTGTGAAACCTAGGAAGGAGCCACTGAGAGGCCTCCCAGAGTGCTGCTGAGATTCGAGACAGGACGGGGAGGAAGGGAGTGGATTCCTCAGGCTGTCTGACAACAGAGGGAGAGAGGAAAAGCATGTGCCAGAATGCTTTTCATAAATCAAGAACGGAAGGGGCCATTCAGAGACACCCTCGGGGACCTGACATCATCCTTCCCATAACCCCAGGTGGCTGCACAATACCAAGTCTTTCAGTCTCTTGGAGGTGGACTGGCTGGGGCCACCCAGGAGCATGTTTCTGACATATTTGCCCTCAGTGCTAGAAGACTCAATGCAGTTGCCTCTGCTGGACCCCATGACAACCGGATTAGAAAATCAGTCTAATCAGTGAAATCTCCTCATTATTGGATTCTGTGCTGCCTTCCTTGGATGGGAGTTGCAGCCTGAATGGCAAAAAGAAATGAACTAGAAAGGAGAAGGACAGGCCCAAGGCCAAAATGAACCCAGGGAGCCAGTGTCCAAGTCAGAAGAGGAAGGTGTAAATACTTTGAGTTCAAGGGCGGATGTCCAAGGCCGCCTGGATTCTACATGCATTGGCACCCTGCCTTTCACTTAACAGAGAGTGAGGCAAACACCTCCAGGCAGTACCCTCCAGCATAGAGAGGGGTCTCCTTACAACAGGAATGGGCAGCTCCCAGACCTACTGTCCAGGGCAGGAGCTCCGGCACAACCATCAAGACCTGCACAACCAGAGAGAAGCCACCAGAACCCCATGGACACCCCGCAGGCAGTGTGGGGGTTGCACCAAGCACTGCCCCAGTTGGGTGTCCTTTGTCCCCCTAGGGGCAAGAAGAGAACCCACAGGTATTGGCAGGGGTGCTGGAGACCCACCCCTCCCAACACCAGTCTCAGCTCAGTGCCCTCTGACACCTGGAAAAGTGCCCAGCATACACTAGCCATGCAGCAAATGGTGGCAAAGGAAGGGCAGATTCCAACACTCTGGTCCTCTGTGTGGTCCTGGACAAGAGCCTTTACCTCTCTGAGTCTCAGTCCCTGCTCTGGAAACTGTCATGATGATGATAATGTGTAAGAAGAGACACAATGGGAAATGCACAGAAAACCACGCAGGTGACTGGAGACATTCCACGAAGGCAAGGGATTCAAGACTAGAAAACTGTCTCCTCCACATGTGGACCTAGGACCATAAGTTAAGGGCAATAAGCCGAGCACAGAAGGCAAACATTGCGTGATCTCACCTACATGTGGAATCCACAAAGCTGAACATGTGAAAGTAGAGGGCAGGATGGTGGTTACCAGGGGCTGGGGGGAGGGAGAGGTTGGAGAGATGTTGGTTAAAGGGCTCAAAATTTCTATTAGGAGCAAAAAGTTTAAGAATTCTATTGCACAACATGGTGACTATCTTAATAACAACGTATTTTACTCTTCAAAATGCTAAGAGAGTAGATATAAAGTCTCATAACAAAAAAATGATGTGTATGTGAGCTAATGCATATCTTAATTAGCTCAGTAGAGCCATTCCACAATGTATACGTATTTCTTTTGTCCTTTTCTTTTTTTTTTGAGACTGAGTCTCACTCTGTCACCAGGCTGGAGGGCAGTGGCTCAACCTTGGCTCACTGCAAACTTCGCCTCCCAGGTTCAAGCAATTCTCTGCCTCAGCCTCACTAACAGCTGGGATTATAGGTGCCCGCTAACATGCCCAGCTAATTTTTTTTGTATCTTTGGTAGAGACAAGGTTTCACCATGTTGGCCAGGCTGGTCTCAAACTCCTGACCTCAGGTGATCCACCCACCTCGGCCTCCCAAAGCAATGGGATTGCAGGTGTGAGCCACCGCGCCCAGCCAGTGTATACATATTTCAAAACAACATGTATGCAATAAATATATAAAAGTTTTTCGTCAACTAAAACGTTTTTTAAAAAAGAAAGTTATCTCCTCATTCCTCTCAAATACACCCAGATAATATTTTATGACTAAACAAGGAAAATTCTGTTTTCTCACTTTCATCTATTAACCTGACCAGAAACAGGGGCTACAGGGCTATTCTTTTTTTTTTTTTTTCCTTTCTTTCTTTCTTTTTCTTTTTTTTAGGGGGCGGGGAACAGAATCATCTCACTGTTGCCCAGGCTGGAGTGCAGTGGTGCTATCTCGGTTCACTGCAACCTCTGCCTCCCTGGTTCAAGCAGTGCTTATGCATCAGCCTCTTGAGTAGCTGGGATTACAGGTGCCTACAACCACGCCTGGCTAATTTTGTTAATTTTTTTATATTTTAGTAGAGACAGAGTATCACCATGTTGCCGAGGCTGTTTTCGAACTCCTGACCTCAGGTGATCTGCCCACCTCAGCCTCCCAAAGTGCTGGGATTACAGGTGTGAGCCACCGTGCCTGGCCTGGGTGCATAATTAACACACACATTTCAGACACACATATGCATGCGCGTATGCACACGCATGCGCACGCGCGCGCGCACACACACACACACACACACACACACACACTTTCTCTCTGTCTCTCTCTTTGCCACCTCCCTCCAGCCACTCCCCAGATTCTATCTCAGCCAATGGCACCAGCATCCATTTGGTCCCTGAGGCAGCACCCAGGGGGTCATGACTGACACTATTCCCCACTCCTGGCTCCAATTTCACATCTTGAGTCCCTCCTACCCCTGGGAAGGCTTCCCAACCCCTTCTTCCCACCCTGACTTTGGACTCCATCCTCTTGCCTGAAATATTCCCTTTGCCTCCAAGTAGGACCTGGCATCTCCTCCTGCCCAGCACCTCCATTCCCCCAGCTCTGATCAGGGTGACCTCTCTGATGGCACCTCTGACCATGTCACTTCTTCAAGATCCTCCTGCCATTCAGCATCAAGAAGGGCCTGGCCAACTTGGCCCCATGGCTTCCTCCCAGGCCTCTTCCCCAAACACTGCCACCTCTGCTTTCCTGACTGTGCAATGAGCCTTTGTTCAGACCTTCAAAGACACAGGCTCCTCTTATCTCAGGGGTTTGCAGACACTCTTCTCTCTGCCAGGAGCCCACTGGTCCTCCCTCCTCCACCTGGGAAGCCTCTTCTTCCCTCTGATTTCCATGCAAATATCTTCCCTCCCCGCTGCTTTCCCTAACCACAGCCCTGCCCCCACCCCATACTTGCCCATCCCTGGGGAGGAGCCACTCCTTCAGCCCATTTGGCATTTACCCACAGTTTCTAACTAGACATTTGGGTGACTTTTCTTACCTGGGTCTCTACCCTCAGGTGAAAACCCAGGAGGCGGAACTACCTCAATTCTCTTCACCTCTGTAACTTCATGCAAGGCTGGGCACTTGCTAGGCAATGATGGCTGCAGTAACCCCTCGGGAATCAAAACTCTCTGTATTGTTATTTTTACCCTTTTTAAGAACCCTGCCTATAAATCATTATATTTGATGTGAACGGCCGTCGAGGAACTAGGCCTGCTTGCCATGGATCTAAGGAGATGGCTCTCAAACATGGCAGCATGGATAGCGCAGGGAGCTTTCAAACACACCGAAGCCCAACTCCCATCCTCAGACAGTTTGTCTTAGATGGTTTAAGTGGGATCGGGCCCTCCTATTTTTAAAAATTTCCCCCCATTGACTCTACAGTGCAGCCAGATGGAGAACCATGGGCCTTGGGGACACACTCTTGAGTCCACCTTGGGCCCAGCAGTCAGGAAGCAATGAAGCCTTCAACCTGGGAAGCCCATCTGGCTTGAAGAAGGAGCCAAGCCATTAGATGAGGGGAGAAGAAATAGGGTCTAGCCCCCAAATAAGAGGCAAATAAGATCCAGGCTGTGAAAACGCACGCTCTGAATGAAGAAACCCCCCAACAGGCTTTGTGTGAGCAACATAGCTGTTTATTCACCCGGGTGTGGGCGGGCTGTGTCCAAGAAGAGAGTCAGCAGAGGGCGGTGGGAAAGGAGTTGGCTTTATAGGTTTGGGGTAAGCAGTGGAAAGTTACAGAAGTTACAGTTTAGGGCGGTTTTTTGCAAGCTGGGAGGGGGTCGTAGGTTTGCAAGCTGGGAGGGGGTTGTGGGGTCTGGAGTCTCAAGGTTGACTAAGGTGGGTTATAAAGTCCAATGGCCTTGTCAATTGAGGCCAGAACAAGAAACAATAGAAGAATGTCTCAGGTTAGTTAGGCACCACAGAGGTTGATCGTTCGGCTTTTCATGGCCTTCCAGTTACTTCAGGTTTTCTAATTCCAGAAGGCCCTCCAGAGGTGTACATGAGGGTCTTGGGGGTCGCCACAGCATCCATGGCACCATCAGTCAGCCTAAAAGACCTTACACAGGCTGCCTGTCAGAGTTCTTACTAAGCAATGGAGAAAGGACAGAAAGCAGAAAGCCTAGACCTGCACACAGGCTGGCCACGGCCATCAGCAGAGTCTGGGGATCCCAGGGAAGACCACCCCACATTCACAGGCCTCAGGTTCACCAGAACAGGCCCAGGGAAGCAAGAACAAGTATAGCATCCCTGCCCAGCAAGGTGGTCTTTTAACACTGGGTGATCCTAAGGAACTACTCAGCGTTTAAAGAAAAACTTTAGACAAATTAAATTGAACAGAGTTTAACTGAGCAAAGAGTGGTTGAGATACAGGCAGCCCCATACCCAGAGCAGGTTCAGAGACTCTGGCACTGCCCATGGTTGGAAAGAGTTTATGGAAAGAAAAAGGAAAGTTTCATGCAGCCAATGGAAGTAAGGCACAGAAACAGCTGGATTAGTTACAGCTCGGCGTTGGCCTTATGTGAACACGGTTTGGACAGTTGGCAACCTGTGATTGGCCGAAACTTTGTGATTGGTACAAGCGTAGGTTACAGCCTGTTTACACATTCAGTGAGGTTACAGTTCACCATAAATGGAGAAACCTTTAGACTGAACTAAAATATGTAAGAAGGCAGCTTTAGGCTAAATTTGACACCAGTACTCTGCTTTGGCTTAAGGCCAGGATGTACCTAACATGTCTGCCTAAAATTTCTCAGGTCCTTGGAACTGCTGAATCTGGAAGGCAGCAGAGACTAATGACGGCCGGAGAAATTCCTCTCTCATTTTCGAGACCCATGTAGACTTTGATGCTTAGAAAGCAACCTCTTCTTTAGCGGACATCTGAGGTGCTATTGACGAGCTGCCTCCCCCGCCTCCTGGCAGCATGGCTTCTCAGCAAAACTCATGGGTCCATTGTTTCTGTGCATGTGTGTTTGGTTCCAGTGTTAAAAGTTGGTTCTGAGCTCGAAGGACAGGACAAGGTTAACAACTTGAAGAGACGATGGCCTTCTCCTCTCCGGCCCAGAAGGCCCAGCACCTCCTTGGCAATCAGCCAGCCTGACGGTGTCCTTCCTGATGATGGGAAAGCACTGGTACCTGCAGTCAAGGCTCCGTCAGGAGGCACAGCAAACCCAAGAAGGAGGCTCCAGAGGCTGCACAACACGGCTGCCCACAGCACACACCCGGTGGCCCGCCTCAATGAGTCAGATTTGCAACAAACCGTACTGCCCCTGCCCCCACCAGGCATCCGCCACCAGGCACTTGAAGCTTAGGCCTGGGGATAAATCTGTTAGAAAGCAGGGTTGCTTTCTAGATAGAGTGGACAGTGGGAAGCCAGCCAGCGCTGCCCAAGAAATTGGGGGCAGAAGGACATAGCAAAGAATCATTGCTAGGAAGTTGTATTCCTCACAAAGCTGACGGTCCAGGCTGGGGAGGCAGGCCAGGGAGTCAGCACCCCAAGAGTCTGAGAACCTAGCTTGGATGCCACTTCTCTTACAGAATATCCAGGAGACCGGAGAGACTGATGGGTGAAACGGGTGGGTTTTATTAAGGTGGCCCTCAGAGGATTAGCATCCCAAGTCTGAGCCCCGGAGACAGAAAATGGGGTGCTTTTATACATCTAGGATGATACATCTAGGTTTACAGAAGTTAGAACAAAGAACAGTTAATTAATTTGCAACATGTCTTGTGATGTACATTACTTTTGAAAAATAGCATTTTGAGAAACAAATTGTACATTTTGGGGATGTCATCATGCCCTGTGCCCTTGCAGCTGGTCAGCAAGAAAAACAGGAATCTTGAGATGCCTGGGAACTTGCTGAGAACGTGCGGAGAAGAGATAAGGTAGGCTTTACAGGGAGGGAGTTGATTTTAAGCAGAGCTGGGGGTTAGGTTTTATATTAAACAGCACACAACACAGTCAAATTTATTATTTAGCAACTACAAATTATAAGGTTTTGTTTTTACTATTATTGCTATTATTTAATTCCCTTCTTCACTTCCACACAGAGCTGACGATGGCGTTCAAAATGGCGGAGGGGACCGGGGCTGGGGTCACTGAGCAAGCCACATGCCCAGCCGGATGGGGCAGAACAAACTGACAAAAATGGCCTGAACCTGTCAGAAACGACTTCCAAGAGTCACCTTGCATGGGAAATGTTCAAAATAACAGCATTAGGCTGGCAAGCCCCACCCTGAGGCACAACCTTGCTTGCAGGTTCTAGCCTAGCTCTTCACAGTCTAATGAGATTTGTGGATTTTCATGAATTAAGGAGAACAGGTTGCAATTCCTCATGCCTGAGGCCCAGCAAGGGAGGAGGAGAAGGAGACTGGTACCAGCTGGGAGAAGGGATGCCTGGAGCCAGCCCTGGCATTCGGGGCACCCCTGCAAGCCACCTGGTGAGCCTCGCTTCTTTGCCCACAAGATGGAGGAGTCTGATGAGTATTATTCTCTTTCTTTGACTCCAGGGTAGCTGGAGGAAAGAAAAATTCTATGGGTCCTATAGATCACACTTTTATAAACGTCTTTTCCTTATGAGCTGCCTCTGATGTTCATTTCTGTGATTAAACTCTATTTTGTTTATTTCTTTTTCTTTTTGTGAGATGGAGTTTTGCTATTGTGGCCCAGGCTGGAGTACAATGGCATGATCTCGGCTCATTGACACCTCTGCCTCCGAGGTTCAAGAGATTCTCCTACCTTAGTAGCTGGGATTACAGGCATGTGCCACCATACCAAGCTAATTTTTGTATTTTTAGTAGAAAAGGGGTTTCTCCACGTTGGTCAGGATGGTCTTGATCTCCTGACCTCAGATGAAAGTGCTGGGATTACAGGCTTGAGCCACCGCACCCGACCTAAACTCTGTTTCTTCAAGATAAAATATGAACATGTGTAAGAGTACAATGGAGTTTGCCTTAACACTAGCTTGACCCACACAAAACACACCATCTTGAGTGTCCACTGAGCAATGAAAACCGATGCCACTGCTAACAACTACCACAACCACAATGATAAAGACCATCGTCGACATCGTCACAGGCCAGAAACAGTGCAGTTTCCAACCCTTTGGCTCCCCTAAGCCTCACAACAACCCTGTGAGTGGGAACTCTTATTTTCCCTTTGAACAGAGGAAGAAAATGGGGCAGAAAGCTAATGAGTCTCAAGGCTAGGAAGTGTAGAAGGCAGATTTTGAACTCAGGAAGTCAAGCCTCTAAAACCCATATTGATAGCATCTACTCAAAACTGTCTCCCAGTCATAATAATTTCCTACCAGACAAAGGTGCTAAGACATTCATGTATCACTAAGTTTTGCCATGTAACAAACCATCCTGAAACTTAGCAGCCGAAACAATATTGTTTTTCATGCTTCTGTGTGTGAGCTGAGTTGTTCTGGGCTGTGCTGACTCAGCTGGGGCTGAATGATGATCCAGGAGGGACTCGCTTGTAGACCTGGCATTGGCTTGATGTCAGCTGAGGTGATAGGAGGGAACTCGGGCTAGCCTGTACTCACAAGGCTGGGGTCCAGGATCCCCAAGAGCAATAGGAGGGCAAGTCTCAGTGCACAAACATAAGCCTCTGCTGACATCACATTTGTACAAGTCAAGGCCAGATTCCAAGCAGTGGAGAGAGTCCTCTTCTTGATGGAGGAATCAGCAGATTCACACTGCAAACAGGTGACATGCCAGGAGGCGGGGAGGAATTGGGGGCTTTTTTGAGACAGAGTTTCACTCTTGTTGCCCAGGCTTAAGTGCAATGGCATAATCTTGGCTCCCTGCAACCTCCACCTCCTGGATTCAAGCAATTCTCTTGTCTCAGCCTCCGAAGTATCTGAGATTACAGGCATGTAGCACCACGCTTGGCTAATTTTGTATTTTTAGTAAAACAGGGTTTACCATGTTGGTCAGGCTGGTCCCAAACTCCTGACCTCAGGTAATCCACCCGCTTCGACCACCCAGAGTACTGGGATTACAGGCATGAGCCACCAAGCCTGGCTAAAGGGTCCATTTTTCTGTGGTCTACCACATATACCCACAAGTGAGCATGTGCATGTACACACACACACACACACACACACACACACAGAGTGTCTCAGGAGTCTACTGCAGTACCTAGCGTGGTAGATGCTCAAGACAATTATTTGGTACCATTGCCTGTAGATTCAAGTGATACTGTCAGGTAACCAGAGATTGATAAGCCGAAGAATCAGATGGAAGAGCCCATCCTCACAATTGCTGATTTATCTTGAACAATGTTCACTGGGTACCAGCAAGAGCCACTAATGAGCAGAGCTTTTTTTCCTCCACTGCAAAAGACCCTAATGCTATTTCTCGAATCATGACCATGAAGTGATCCATCCCTTACCTCATCCCTGAGCTACAGAAGCTTAAACACTCAGCCACCCACCCAACAGTTATCCTGGGCTAGATCCGAAGTGCCTTAGGTATATAGGCTGTTGTGGGTACCCCTGTCCATTCTCTTTCATCTGTTGTGAACAGAGCCTTGCTTTTGTCTGGGGTAAGGTATGTTCCCCTGACTGCATTCCTGGCAAAGGTGGCTGTGTGCACAGTTACAGCTGATGAGACACGAGCTGAGGGCCTGGGGAAAAGCTTGCACTTCCCTGATACAGGTTCCTGTTTCCTACACACACCCCAGCTTTCTTCTTTTTGCCTGCAGTGGGGACGGGAAGCTCTAGGTGCAGCAATCATCTCTGACTGCAAAGCCACGAACATAAGCACGAAGGTGGCCGAGTGAAAAGGCACAAGGGCCTACATTTCTAAAGGTGTCCTGAGCCTCCATTCCTGCCCTAGGCTGGCTACCCCAACCTGCTTCTTACACAAGATATGTGAACACCTTACTTGTTTGAAGCTGCTGTTGATGGTGGTTTCTGTCATTTATAGTCAACTCAGTTCATCAGAGCCAAACTCATGACTTCCCCCAAACCTGGCCCTCTTCCAATCTTTGCACATCTACACATCAGAAATCAAGAGCCCATCACCAATTCCCCACCTTTCTCATTGTCTGTGCTCAGCCCTGTCAGTGATCTCTAATCTGTCTTCATCCCCTCCTCCTCCAACTGACCACAACCCATCCCACCCCCATCCATTTCTACCCAGCCTCCAGGGGGTCTTTTCTTTTCTTCTTTTTGTTTATTTTTATGTACGATGTGCAGTAATACACATGTAATTTTTCATTTTTACTAGATGAAAACCTTTATTTTACTTTTTTTATTTTACTTTAAATTCTGGAATACTTGTGCAGAACGTGCAGGTTTTTCATAGATATACATGTGCCATGGTGGTTTGCTGCACCCATCAACCTGTCATCTAGGTTTTAAGCCCCACATGCATTAGGTATTTCTCCTAATGTTCTCTCTCCCTTTGCCCCCCACCCCCCAACAGGCCCCCATGTATGATGTTCCCATCCCTGTGTCCATGTGCTCTCTTTGTTCAGCTCCCGCTTATGAGTGAGAACATGCAGTGTTGGTTTTCTGTTCTTGTGGTAGTTTGCTGAGAATGATGGCTTCCAGCTTTGTCCATGTCCCTGCAAAGGACATGAACTCATATCTTCTCAAAGCACAGATCACATCAGCTCATCTCCCGGCTCACATCCTTGTGAATGCCTCCTAAGGGCATTCCCTGCACTTAGGAGGAAGACCTAGATCCTTTATGGGACTCTGTGGTCTGCTGGCCCTGGCCCCACACCGGCTCCATCCCTCTCCCCATTCTGGGCTCCATGCTTTCTGGCCTTCTTCCAGTTCAGTGGTTCCCAAATTGCCTCACATTAGAATTACCCTGGATCTTTTTAAATTGAACTAAACCACAATTTCTAGGGGTGTGGCCCAGGCCTCACTGTTTTTGAGGCTCGCCAGGTGATTCCAGGGTGCAGACAAATTTGAGAGGCACCATTTCTTCAACCACGCGGTGCTCCCCTCATCTTCTTAAGAGTCTTCTCACGTGGTCTTCCTACTGCCTGCTCCAATCAGCCCACCCCAGCCCAGACCCTCCTCCTCCAATAGCTTCTCATCCTTCAGTTGACAGCTCAAATGTTACTGTCCCAGGGAAGCTTCTGAGTCTCCAAACCAGGTCCAGTGTGCCTATTCCAAACTCTCAGACTATGATTCATTCCCCGAGAGCACTTACTCTGCTGTCGGTCATTATATATTTATTTTGTGATGATTTGCTCAGTGTCTGCCTCTAAGTGCTGGGAAGTCAGGTCCTTCCTGGTTTCACCATCGTCAAGCCTCCATGTGCAAGCCCAGACCCAGAAAGTCTAAAGTCCTGCCTGCCTCAGCTGATCACTCTCCCTACCCCATCCCCCGCCCCATTATCTCTGATTGCCCAGCAGAGCTTCCCCCACTCCCTTCCCCTCACCCCTGCGATCTTAACTGTTGTTATGATAATGTGAATACTCACCACTAACTGATCTTACTCTGTAACTTTCCACTGCCCACCCCAAACCTATGAAACCAAGTCCTATCCCACTGGCCCTTGCTAACGCCTTTTTTGGCCTTAGCCCATCTGCACCCTGGTGAATAAACGGCCATGTGTCTCACACAAAGCTTGTTTGGGGGGTCTCTTCATTCAAGGTCCCATTTTTAACAACCAGTATTGGGTCCCCAGAGCCAAGCACACTATCTGGGCTGAGCAGGTGTGCAACACATATTTGTTGGGTGAATGAATAAGTATTCTCTTCACCTCGTAGACATGGATCCTAAGATTCCACTGCTAGTCCACAACAGAGGAATACGCAAACCCAGATTTAATACACTTCTGAACCAGCGGTTCTCAAACTTCCGCTACAACAGAATCATCCGAACGAAGGCTTGTTAAAATCACAGATTTCTGGGCCTCAGCTCCAGAGCTGCTGTCGCAGGAGGTCTGGGGAGGAGCCAGAGAATGAAGAATTGGTGCTTCTGTCATGTTCAGCCAGATGCTGCTGAGGTTGCAGGCAGGCCCAATCTGGGGTCCACTGCTCAGGCTCCCCATCTCTGAGCTCCTCCCCTCAGCTGGGTGCATTTGGTGGCAAAGAAGAGTCAAGGTGAGTTCACCCTTGATTCACAACTGTCTTTTGTTTGTTTATTTGTTTCTGAGTGTTTATTCCAGGCTTATATTCACATCATTAGAATCTGGTGTACCTTCTGGACTGAAAGGACCTCCTTCCTTCCCACCGCCCTGATGACAGACAGAGCCAAGCTGCAGCAAAGCTGAGTCTCCCCAGGGGGTTGGCAAAGGCTCTAAATGAATTGGCAGCCAGAGGCAAAGGGCTCTGGGAGACCCTCTTCAATCCCAGCACACGTGACTCATGTCCAAGAAAAGAGAGAAACATGAAATTCTGCCTGGAGAGAAATGGGCAAGTTGCAGTGCTCGCCACAGCGCTGGAGGTTTTGAGAATGCTCCCAGAGCCACGCTTTCAGACACCCCACACTCCACCTAACGTCCCCCTTTCTCCACTCTCTTCCTCCCTTCAGAGCATTTCAACAAACACACAAACAAACCTCCACATAGCTGTAAACGTACATTTGGGCGTGAGAACAGAAGATACAGATTTTTCATTAGGTACAACTGGTTTCACTCAAACGTTAAATATTTCGGCCTGTGAGTTCTGTTTATATTTTCAAGTCCCAATGCACAGATAAGACACTTCTTCATCAGGAACAGTGGTCATAAAAAATATAACTCCATATCTTCACAAATGGTTGAACTATGAATCCTCAGAATCTAAAACCAGAAATACCATTTGACCCAGCAATCCCATTGGTTTATACCCAATAGGTTTATATTTATACCCAGTAGATTTATAAATCCTACTGGGTTTATACCCAAAGGAATGTAAAGCATTCCATGATGAAGGCACATGCACTCATGAGTTCACTGCAGCACTATTCATAATCACAAGGACATGGAATCAACCCGAACGCCCATCAATAGTAGACTGGATAAAGAAAATGTGGCACATATACATTGTGGAATACTATGCAGCCATAAAAAAGAACAAATTCGTGTCCTTTGCAGGAACATGTATGGAACTGAAGGCCAGTAAACTTAGCAAACTAATGCAGAAACAGAAAACCGAATACCACACATTCTCACTTGTAAGTGGGAGCTACATGATGAGAACACGTGGACACATAGAGGGGAACAACACACATTGGGGCATGTTGGAGGGTGGTGGGTGGGAGGAGGGAGAGGGTCAGGAACAATAACTAATGGGTACCTGGCTTACTACTTGGGTGATGAAATAATCTGTACAACAAACTCCCATAATACCAAGTTTAAATAAAATAGATACATATGTATATATGTATCCCTAGTTAATGGCTCATTCCAGGATTGAGAATCCCATGTCAGAAGTGTTACATGTAAAAGCAGTTCCATGGGGCAATAATAATAATAATAGTAATACTAGAAATCTGAAACATTTTGAACAAAAACCATCAGGTAGAGCACCATAGCAAAGCTGGAGGAGATGCCCAGGGTAAGTGTTTTTTCAGCTCATTAATAGCCAACACTAAGACATGCAACACTCATTCATGTGCATTTCACACACTGGAATTTTGGAAAGAATTATGCTGTGACTGAGGTTTACCCCAGCACAATTAGGGAAGAAAGCGTTTGTGTCTGTTGTTCTAACTGTTAATTAACTGTGTCAACAAGATTGTAGAGAAAATGTTTTAAAGCCTCTTAAGAGGACAAACAGTTTCTAAGCATTCCTAAGTACTTGAGGAATACCCAAGGATTTAAACTGACAATGATAAACCATCACTAATTAGCTATTCTTAACTGATTCTCACCAAGGATGTCTTTATTAAATAACACTTGTTAACCTGGTTTCAACTACAGCATGTATTTAAGGAAGATTAAATTCAATTTAATTCAAATCTACACTTCCAAGAGTTTCCTGGAACATGTCAAGTAATGAGACTAATCACCCTGAAATATGCTGTTCTTCAAATTGGCTCTTCCACATTGACTCAAAATGGTCAGATTTGAGTCAGCGTCCAGAACTTGTAAACACAAAAAGATGGCTTTATAATACATTGTATTACAATTGCTGGGATGTCCCAGGTCAAGGACCACAGTCACATCCTCGGACCCCCAGCACCCAAAATAAGACTCACCCCAGCACGTGTTTGCTGAGAAAACAAGCGTCACAGAAACCACACAACCTCAACAATGGATCGTTCCTGAGGAAGAAAGGAGAGGGATTCATGTCTCCAGTTTTTGAAGACAGGACTCGTTTTCTTTCACTGCACATTTCTGATGAGCGGACACTGAGTTAAGCTTTTTAGCTGCTTTATCTTACTCAAGTCTCAGGACACCCTTATAAGGAACATTCTGCTGTGCACCTATTTTGCAAATGCAGGCGAAGGCAACAAGGCTGTTTCGAGGGGAGGATCTGTCCAGATCCGCTTGAGTTCCCCCAACCAACAGGCTCCAAGCTTCCGTGCAGGTCCAGCTTACCCTGAGCCTGGGTCCACACATTCTGGGGTCTGGGGCCTTAGCAGTGGTTTTGACAATTTCAGTAATTAAGAGACAGGAGAAGGTTGACAGTTACCAACGGAACAGAGGGCAGGTCAGGGAACTAGAGTAAAGACGAAGACGGAGGAGAGCTTTGTGTGAAATTTTTCTCTGCTTTGTGTCGTCAAAGCAATGAGGCCACAAAGAATGACGGCCCTGAACAAACCCACAAGAGTCCTGTTCACCACTAAAAAAACAGCTTTTTTGTCACTGTGCTCTTTCAGAGAATTAGCTGAATAGTAATGAATACACCAAGGTGTTCAACCCAGCAAAGTCAGTAACATTATTGTTGTTTAAAGTATTGATGTATTTACTTAGAATCAAGTAGATTTTGAAATGAGAACAGGAAAGTGAATTTTGCAAGCATTGGTTTAATCAAATGAAATTGGCAAAAAGAACTAAAGCTTAAGGAAGTAGGTCATCGTTTTTAGAAGACATAAAAATCTCCAGAGGAGAAAATGTTTGTTTTGTTTTGTTTTGAGACAGGGTTTCGCTGTGTTGTGCAGGCTGCAGGGCAGTCAGTGGTGCCATCTCAGCTCACTACAGACACAAACGCCTGGACTCGATCGATCCTCCCACCTCAGCCTTCTCAGTAGCTGGGACTACCAGTGTGTGCCACCACACCTGGCTAATTATTTAAATTCTTTGTTGAGATGGGGTCTCATTCTGTTGCCCAGGCTGAAATTGAACTCCTGGCCTCAAACAATCCTCCCACCTCGGCCTCCTAAAGTGCTGAGTTTACATGCCTAAGCCACCATGCCCCATCCAAGAAAATTCTTAAAAACAGATTCCAGAGTTACATTCCCAGAAATTAGACTAGTGTAATGTCCAGACTTGGTATATTTCACCCCCAGGGCCCAAGCAATCTATTCATTCATTAAACACCTGTTTATTAAACACCTACTACATGCCAAGAGGTATATTCTGGGGACAAAACAGGGCACAAAGCACTTAAAATCCCAGCATCAGAAAGCTTCCATTCTAGATTAAGAAGACAGGCTGCGGGCTGGGCGCAATGGCTCACACCTGCAATCCCAGGACTTTGGGAGGCTAAGGTGGGTGGATTACAAGGTCAAGAGATCGAGACCATCCTGGTCAACATGGTGAAACCTTGTCTCTACTAACAATACAAAAAGTTAGCTGGGCATGGTGGCACGTGCCTGTAATCCCAGCTACTCAGGAGGCTGAGGCAGGAGAATTGCCTGAACCAAGGAGGCGAGGTTGCAGTGAGCCAAGATCACACCATTGCACTCCAGCCTGGGTAACAAGAGTGAAACTCTGTCTCAAAAAAAAAAAAAAGAAGACAGGCTGCAACTAGATACACATAGAAACAATGTGCCAGACACTGATAGGATTATGATAAGGAATAAAGCAGAGTTAGAATGAGGGACTATCCCTCTTTGAATTGGCTGTTCTGTGAAGCTTCTTTAATAAGGTAACAAAGCGGAGTCCTATACAGATTTCTAGGGGGAGAGCATTCCAGATAGAAGGAACACGAAGGGCGAACACACTTGAAATTCCAGTGCAACTGACTTAAATTGATTAAAGAGCATTTGCCATGTGCCTGATGCTTTACAGCACTGATCTTATTTCCAGGATACAGCAACTCTGAGTCAACAATTATTATTACTTCCATTTTACACACTGCTACGTGGAAGATTTAGCCACAAACCTAGTGAAGGGTGGCCCTGGAGTTGATGAATGAACCTGAAGGTTGATAGCATTTCCACAAGCACAGTGCTTTAAGGAGTCCACTGTGGGGAACAGGTCCCTTCTGAAAGGCAGTGAATCTGCCGAGAGGTAAGTAAGCACTGATTTAACTCTCTGACAGCACATTCACATAGCTGTCTAAAATGACATTTAGGAAGAGTTTTCTTTAATTATTCAGGCATATGCAATGCAGTATTAAAAGAGTGTAAGAACTGTATAACTAGAATAAGTTTAACTATGTCACAAAAAAACTGCACAACAGTATAGAATGCAAGGGAAAGAAATCAAAATATAAGCTGTGCGGTTGCCTTCTAAGTGCTCCATTTCTTTAACTCTTCACTTGTCAGTATTTCCCAAATTATGTCCCTTATGATAAGCAGGTAGGTATTAATATTTCTCATCAGGAAAAAAATCACAAGAAACATTGCAAAAAGTACACAGCCTTCTCCTTTATCAGCCCGGGTGGGGAGCTGTGGCCACCCCATTCTCAGTGAGTCTTCCATGTCACATTCCCTTCCTGCACATTTTCCTTAAGGAAAGCCCTGAGCAAGGCTCAGCCAATGGTCCCCAGAGCCAGGATCGGGCTGGTGCTCACCTGGCTGCCAAGGGAGGGAAGGAGACTGTGCTGTCTCCATCCATCATGTGGGCTGGCGACGGAGACACATTTGACAGGAGATAGGAGAGCGCTACTGGCAAATCCTTCAGTTTCACTGCTATAAATTCTCCTGGATCTTATTAATAAAATATAATAGCAATTCCTAGAATATTGGCCAATCATCCAAAGTCACAGAATGACAGAGCAATCAAAATCAGAATGAGTTATGGGGCCCAAGGATATGGCTGAAGAAAAGGACAGGTAACTTCTGGCTTCCAGAGAAACACTAGAAGCATTAGGCAAAAGCAACAAATCAAAGGAATAATATTCAAGTTAGTTGTTAAAATTGCTCGAAGAGTAATAATAGGTTTATAAGGCAAATATTAGAATATTTAGAAACCAGATATGGCTGATACCTCAGAGAAGTTAGTTGGACATTTGATGGCTTACAAACTAACCCCCACCCAGCCACATTGGCTGAGTTTTCTATATTGTGTTTACTTTCTTCCCCTGATGAGAAGAAAATTTTCATCTTAATTTTGTTTCGTTTGACTCTGTGGAGTTCTAGGTTGGCCGTTCTAGATATGGTTTCTTCTTTCATCAGGTCAAAATAATGCTATACTTTTAACCAGACCTGACTGGAGCATTTTGAGGATAAAAGTTTGATGCCTAGTCAACCCATGTTTAAACGGTAACAATCAGCCAGTGTTAGGCAAACATTGCACTCTAACGTCAGAAGATTCCGCAAAATGACTCGATATGAAAGGCGCCATCAAGGGTCTAACACCTAAGATTCCCAATCTCAAACTGAAGCCTCAGTGGGAGAAAGGAGCCGTCTCACAGAAATGCCCACTGCAATTGAAATCCACAGGGTTGTCATCATCTTTCAGAGTGTTGTGAACAGAACGGCACCCACACTGTAGAAACCACGGGTTCTTTTTGAGCCTAGACTACTGGGCATTAAAAAAAAATCATAATAGACTGAGACTTCCCTGATACTCGGATCCTGAGTGTAGGCCCAGATAGGTCCTCACCCTACCCCCTCAGCAACCCCCACCTCACCAAAATTCAGTAAGATTAGAATGAAAACTAGGACATTCTAAATGCCTGAAAAACGAGCTGTGCTTCAAGGTACTACTGGGTTGGTTATGAAAATTACTTGGCAGCACATTCTCACTAGTGGCCAGTTGCAGGGGTACCAAGAAGGCAGGGTATAATACCAAATACCTCTTGGTTTATTTTTATTTGGTTCTGGCAGATCAGCCCCTCTTAGGCACCTGCAAGCCCCACCCTCCCTGTGTCCTCTGCTCTCTCCTTTCCTATCCCTATCCCCCTGCCCTCATCAGGTCTCAGCATCATCTGGCTGGTTGCCAAGGAGCCAGGAATGAGAAGGCCATCACACCCTCTGCCCTCCTGGGAGGGCCCCTCTCAGCCCTTAGCATCTTCCCTCTCTTCTCTTTCCAACAGGAAGCTTCTGTGAAACTAAATGATGCTTTTCCTAGGAAACTACATCTAAAACAGAATTTCAGCGCATTATGATGGCATAAGATTTTCTTCCTGCCTGGGGAAAGCAGTCAAGGAGATGGAGCTACCACTGGGGACTGTGCCCCAGGATGACTGTGCAAGGAGACGGAGCAGTCCCAACAGATTTCAGTGTCACGTGCAGCCAGCATTATTGTCTGTGGTTTTCCAGGACCAGTAAGCCTAGGTAAAGTTTCTGACAGGACCAGTCAGTCATCAGGGGAAAAGCTAGAAGCAAAGAATCTCTCAAAATGGGCTCTTAGGGTAGAAGAAGGACTACAGCCTCCTGCAGTTGGGTAGTCAGTCCCACAGTGAGCAGGGGCCATGCAAACCCTGCAATCTATACCAAGAAGGACATTGCTTCTCCCTCTTGTCTTCTCTCTAAGCAGAGGAAACTCAACTTCTATCAAAGCAGTGCCCCACAAACCTGTGTTTTCTCAAAGATGTCAGCTTTAGAAGCTCTCAGAAGTTCATGCTGATCTTGCAGTCTTACTTTGTGTGTTTTCATATAAAAATAAAATTTAAAAGAACTTATCAATTAAACTCTCCAGCAGGTTTCCAGAGCCTGGTAAGATGGAGCAAATACAGACCCTTCTATCTCTATCTCTCCCAGTGATCACAGCTAAAAACCCTGGGTGGAATACATGCAGCGATCATCAGAGGAGTCTAGAAAGAAATTCATGGCAGGAAGATGGAGAAGAAGGCAACATTCAGAGAAACATGGAGATGGCAATGAGTTTACCAGCTTTTCTTTCCTCCCATATCTCCCAGCTTAGACTCGGGACAGCCCAAATCCCAGAGCAGCTCAGCAGGCATAGAGGGAAAAGTGCCCAGGAGAAACCATCCCTCTGGTCAGAATACCGGGAAAGAGGTCCCTGAGGAAAAAAGAGAGTGGAGAAAATACACTGTTTTTTGTTTGTTTGTTTATTTTTCTCTGTCTCCTGCCCCAGGCAAATGTTCTAAGACTGTACTCTCATGACAGCGGCAGCAGCAGCCAGGAAGGCACCTGAAACTCCAAAAGAAAATCCTTTTATCTAACCAGAGGGATGAAAAGGAAGGAGGGAATCCTGGTCCTTTATTTCTCTCTCTCTCTCTCTCTCCTCTTGCTGCTTCACTTCGAGCCACATCCATACATAAGAAATGCACGACAGCGCTGGGAGGCAAACATGTCACCTTTCTAGCCTGAGAATCAGGAAAAGGGGTCCTAGGGAGCTGAGGGGTGTTAAAGAAGTCATGAAGAGGAAGGAGTTTGAGAAATGGACAACAGCAAAAAAAATGTGGATGCAGTCCTGGGTCCATCACAGAACTATGCATGCATGGAGCTAACTTCAAACAAGGTAACAAAGGCTTTAAGAAATGAACTAAGTTGTAGGTATAAAAAGTGGTCCCTGGAAGGAACACCCAATCCATAGGTCAAAATAACACAGTAAAAGTTTGAAGACTGAACTAACGTAGGCAGCAAAAGACAGCTCAGGACTCAAGCCTGAGCCTAACCAAGTAGATGCCTGCCAAAAGAAAAAATATCAACATTCTCCAGAGGATTTCAATGAAGGCCAAAATCTCATACATAATATTTTAAATGTCCAAGCACCACCCAAAATTATACAATATACAAATCAGGAAAAGATAAGCACAAATGCCAACATTCAGATGACCCAATATTGGAAATATCAGACAGAGATTTTTAAACAGCCATTATAACTATGCTCTATGAAATAAAGGAAAATTCTCTTGAAACACATGGAAAAATAGAAATTCTAAGAAGAAAACTACAAAGGACCAAAAACAATGTTAGAACTATAAAACAGAAATAGAAAATTTACTGTTTGTGTTATATAGAAGAAAGGAAATGAGAGAAGAGTTCATGAACTTAAAGACATATCAATTAAAGTTATCCAATTGAAAAACTACAACAGTAAAAAAGTTTCTAAAAAAAAAAAAGTTTCTAAAAAAAAAAGGCAGGCCAATATTCAAGTTCAGGAAATACAGAGAACACCACAAAGATTAATAGCTTCAGGGACCTATATGACAACATCGGAAGGTTTAATATATGTGTCATTAGAGTCCCAGAGGATGGGAGAAATAAATTGGTGAGGAAGGAAAATATTTTAAGAAATCAGCCTGGCACAGTAGCTCATGCCTATAATCCCAACACTTTGGGAGGCTGAGGCAGGCAGATTTCCTGAGGTTAGGATTTCAAGACCAGCCTGGCTAACATGGTGAAACCCCATCTCTACTAAAAGTACACACACACAAAAATTAGCCAGGCATGGTGGCAGGTGCCTATAATCTCAGCTACTCTGGAGGTGGGAGATTCGTTTGAATCCAGGAGGCAGAGGTTGCAGTGAGCTGAGATCATGCCATTGCACTCCAGCCTGGGTAAAAAGAGCAAAACTCCATCTCAAAAAAAAAAAAAAAAGGTAGAAAAAAGAAAAAGAAGTCATTGCCATAAACTTCCTAAATGTGGTGAAAGGCATAAATTTACTGATTTCAGAATCTCAATCAACACCAAACCAGAAAAAATCAAAGTAAGATGTACCAAAGCACATCATAATTAGTCTGCTGCAAAGCAAAGACAAAGAGAGCAGCATATTACATATACAGGAAAAAATAGGAAAAACAATTTAACATAGAGGATTATTGTCTCAAAACCATGGGAGCCAGAAAGAAGTGGAACAGCATTTATAGCATGCTGAAGCAAAACAACTGTCAGCTCATAATTTTCTATTAAGTGAAGATATCCTTTAGAAATAAATGCAAAAAAAAGATATTCTTAGATGAAGGAAAAGTAATTTATTATCAGCACCCTTGCCAAAAAAAAAGTTCTTTTTAAAAAACTTTTATGTGCTTAAGGTATACAATATCATATTAATGTACTTATCTTGCTATACATATACAATGCGAAGGGATAACTATAGTCAAACAAGTTAACATGCCCATCATTTCATACAGTTACCTTTCTTTTTTGAAAGGAAAACTACTCATACAAAAGAAATGATACCAGAGGGAAAATGTGGAATTTCAGGAAGGAAGGAAGATGAGAAAGAAGGTAAATACCTGGGTAATATATTGAACTATTTTTCTTCTCTTCAGGTATTTAAAATATTTAAGACTATTTAATGCAGAACTTAAAATATTCCTAATTCGGTCTTCAATGTATGCAGATGTATTACAGATAATAACAAAACTTAAAATGAGGAGTAAAAAGGGACCTAAATAGTTGTAAGTGTTCTACATTTTACTTGAGGCAATAAAATATTAATTCTTATTAGTATCTGAAAATTAAATATGCATAATATAATCCCTAGAGCAAGAACTAAAAAAACTACACAGCTTTTCTGCCCGTGGACGCCGCCGAAGCAGCATCGTTAAAGTCTCTCTTCTCCCCTCGATCATGTCTAAGTCAGAGTCTCCTAAAGAGCCGGAACAGCTGAGGAAGCTCTTCATTGGAGGGCTGAGCTTTGAAACAACCGATGAGAGCCTCAGGAGCCATTTTGAGCAATGGGGAACGCTCACAGACTGTGTGGTCATGAGAGATCCAAACACCAAGCGCTCCAGGGGCTTTGGGTTCGACACGTATGCAACTGTGGAGGAGGTGGATGCAGCCATGAATGCAAGGCCACACAAAGTGGATGGAAGAGTTGTGGAACCAAAGAGAGCTGTCTCAAGAGAAGATTCTCAAAGACCAGGTGCCCACTTAACTGTGAAAAAAATATTCGTTGGTGGCATTAAAGAAGACACTGAAGAACATCACCTAAGAGATTATTTTGAACAGTATGGAAAAATTGAAGTGATTGAAATCATGACGGACAGAGGCAGTGGCAAGAAAAGGGGCTTTGCCTTTGTAACCTTTGACGACCATGACTCCGTGGATAAGATTGTCATTCAGAAATACCATACCGTGAATGGCCACAACTGTGAAGTTAGGAAAGCCCTGTCAAAGCAAGAGATGGCTAGTGCTTCATCCAGCCAAAGAGGTCGAAGTGGTTCTGGAAACTTTGGTGGTGGTCGTGGAGGAGGTTTCGGTGGGAATGACAACTTTGGTCGTGGAGGAAATTTCAGCGGTCGTGGTGGCTTTGGTGGCAGCCGTGGTGGTGGTGGTTATGGTGGCAGTGGGGATGGCTATAATGGATTTGGCAATGATGGAGGCAATTTTGGAGGTGGTGGAAGCTACAATGATTTTGGCAGTTACAACAATCAGTCTTCAAATTTTGGACCCATGAAGGGAGGAAACTTTGGAGGCAGAAGCTCTGGCCCCTATGGTGGTGGCGGCCAATACTTTGCCAAACCACGAAACCAAGGTGGCTATGGCGGTTCCAGTAGCAGCAGTAGCTATGGCAGTGGCAGAAGATTTTAATTAGGAAACAAAGCTTAGCAGGAGAGGAGAGCCAGAGAAGTGACAGGGAAGCTACAGGTTACAACAGATTTGTGAACTCAGCCAAGCACAGTGGTGGCAGGGCCTAGCTGCTACAAAGAAGACATGATTTAGACAAATACTCATGTGTATGGGCAAAAAACTCGAGGACTGTATTTGTGACTAATTGTATAACAGGTTATTTTAGTTTCTGTTCTGTGGAAAGTGTAAAGCATTCCAACAAAGGGTTTTAATGTAGATTTTTTCTTTTTCTTTTTTTTTTTTTTTTGCACCCATGCTGTTGATTGCCAAATGTAATAGTCTGATCGTGACGCTGAATAAATGTCTTTTTTTTTTAAAAAAAAAAAAAAAACTACACAGAAAGACACTAAGGAAGTTAATAAATTAAAAGTCTCAAAAATACTTAAGTAACCCAAAAGAAGCAGGAAGGGGGAAACAGAAGAGTGAAAAACAGAGGAAATAAGCAGAAAACAAATAAAGAGTAGCCTAAATTCAACTGTATCAATAATTAATGTAAGTGGTTTAAACACATCATTTCAAAGTCAGAAACTATCAGATTGAATTTGGGGGAGGGGAGGTCCAATTTTATGTCATCTATAAGAAACCAACTTTAAAAATAATAGTATCAGCCAGGTCCAGTGGCTCACACCTGTAATTCAATTATTTTGGGAGGCCAAGGTTAGAGGATCACTTGAGCTCAGGAATTCAAGACCAGTCTGGGTGACATAGTGAGATCCTCATCTCTACAAAAAATGGAAAAACATTAGTCAGTTATGGGGCACATGCCTGTTGTCTCAGCTACTTGGGAGGCTGAGGCAGGAGGATTGTTTGAGCCTGAGAGGTCAAGGCTGCAGTGAGTGAGCTATGAACACACCATGGTACTCAAGCTTGGGCAACAGAGCTAGATCCTATCTCAAGTAAATAATAAAAATAATGGGATAGCTAAATCAAAATAAACATGGAAATACATATAATGTGAACACTAATTAAAAGAAATCTGGATGTGGCTATTTCAATATAAGACAAAGTAGACTTTATAACAAGGAAAATTACCAGAAATAAGGAGGGATATTTTAGAACAGTGAAAGATCTAATCCAGTAAGATATTACAATCCCAAATCAGTCTGTACCTAACTACACAGGCTCAAAATACAGGAAGCCAAACTGATAACTGAAATGAGATATGGACAAATTTACAATTATAGTTAGATATTTTAACATTTTCCTCTCCATAACTAATAGAACAATAGGTAGATAGTTAGAAAGATATAGAAGAGATCAATAACACCATCAGTCATATTGACCTAATTAATATTAATCACATGTTCTACCTACAAAGAGCAGAACACACATTATTGTAAGTGCAAATAGGATATTTACCAAGATAGGGCTTATTGTGAGTCATAAATAAATCATTAACAATTTTTTTTTTTTGAGACAGAGTCTCACTCTGTTGCCCAGGCTGGAATGCAATGATGCGATCTCACCTCACTGCAACTTCTGCATCCCAGGTTCAAGCAATTCTCCTGCCTCATCCTCCTGAGTAGCTGGGACTACAGTCATGCGCCATCGTGTCAAGCTAATTTTTGTATGTTCAGTAGAGACGGGCTTTCATCACGTTGGCCAGGATCATCTCGATCTCTTGACCTCATGATCCGCCCACCTTGGCCTCCCAAAGTGCTGGGATTACAGGCATGAGCCACCGTGCCCAGCAATAAATTTAAAATGACTAAAATAATACAAAAGTATGTTCTTTAACCGTAATGAAATTAAAGTAGAAATCAGTATCAGAAAGATGTGTTTAAAAAAAAAAAAAACAACTACCTTGAAATTTAGCACTCAGGTAATCCCTGGGTCAACAAGAAAATCATAAAAGGAATTAGAAAATATTTTTAACTGAATTGAAAATGAAATTTCATGTAAAAATTTGAAATGGAGTTAAAGTAGTGTACAGGGAAAAAATACAGCATTGAATGTAGATATTAGAAAAAAAGAAAGGTCTCAAGTTCAGCATCCACATTATAAAATTAGAAAAGAAGAGCAAAATAAACCCAAAACAAGCAAAAGGAAAAAAATAAGAACAAAAATCAATAATATTGGAAACAAAACAATAGGGAAAACCAACAAAAACAAATTTTTTTTTTTTTTAAGGGTCACTTAAATTAGCAAACTTTATATCAATTTGCTAGGGCTGCATAACAAAGTACCACAGACTGTGTAGCTTAAACAACAGACACTCTGGAGTCTGGAAGTCTGCGATCAAGGTGAGAACAGGGTTGCTTTCTTTTGCAGCCTCTCTCCTTGGTTTGCAGGTGGCCTTCTCCACTTGTCTTTACAAGGTCTTTCCTCTATGTGGTCTGGTTTTAATTTCCTCTTCTTATAATAACCTCATTCATATTCAATTAAGTCCCATCTTAATGACTTTACTTTAGCTTAATTACCTCTTTAAAGACACTATCTCCAAATACAGTCACGTTCTAAAGTACTGAGGGTTAGGAGTGCTACATAAAAACTGGGAGGAACACAATTCAGTCCATAATCCCCTTCCAGTCAGGCTGATGAAGGAAAAAAAGAGGCAAGATACCCAATTAGCAATATCAGAAATAAAAAAGAAATTATCACTAGAGACACCCTTGTGTTTAAATGTTTAAAAGACAGTAAGAAACGATTACAACTCTATGCATAAATATTCAACTTCGATAAAAAGAACCAATACTTTAAAGATAGAAACTACCAAAACTCACTCAAGAAACAGATAACCTATGGCTAGCACATAAATTTGAATACTTAATGAAAACAAGCAAACAAAAAAAACTCCAAGTCCACATCCTTTCACTACCAATCACCAGTTTTATACAATCTCTACTGAAAAGAGAAGAGGGAAGGAAACTCCCCAACTTATCTGTGAACCCAGAATTACCCTGAGACCAAAACCAGATAATAATAGCACAAGAAAAGTAAAGATAACATCCCAAGTCAAATCCAGCAATAGATTTTTTTTTAAATAATGCGTCACAACCAGATAAGATTGTCCTGAAAATGCAAAGCTGGCTCAACATTCAAAAATTCAAAACTCAGCACATTAACAAAGTAAAAGAGATAAAAATACATGATCCTTATCAGTATATGCACAAAAAGCATTTGACAAAATTCAACATCAATTCATGATAAAATTCTCAGAAACAAAAAATGTTAGGAAACTTCCTGAATCTGAAAAAGGACATCTACAAAATAATCACAGCTAACATTACATCTAATAGTAAAAGACTGAATGCTTTCCCCCTAAAATCAGGAACAAGAAAAGGATGTCCACTTTTCCCAGTATTATTCAACATTGCATTGAATCTTAACCAGTGCAATATGGCAAGAAAAGAAAGCACTTACTTCTTGGAAAGGAGGAAATAAAACTGTTTACAATACAATCATAGCTGGAAAAAAGAAAATACTTAGGTAATATACATGCAAGATTTGGATGTTAAAAATTCTAATAAAGATATTTAAAAAATGACTAAAAAGGGAGTAATACCATACTTAAGGATCAAAAGACTTTAATATAGTGAAATTACCTATAGTTTAGATTTAATGCAACCACAATGAAACCTCTCAGCAATATTTTTTAAAGTAAATATAGACAAATGATTCTAAAATGCATATGGAAATGCAAAGGGGCTAGAATAGCCAAAAGAATAGTTTAAAAGAACAAAGGTGAAGAATCCACACTACTCAATTTAAAAACTTAGTGGGAGTCTACCATAATCAAAATGCATATTGGAAAAATTAGTAAAACAAATCACTGGAACAAATTAGACAATCTAGATATAAAGGCACATAAATACGGTCCAGTGATTTTTTTTGGTAGAAGTGAAAGGTACAAGCAGAGAAAGGATAGTGTTTCCAACAAACGGTTCTAAAAACATTGGACACACATATCCAAATAAAGAACCTATGCCTCAAACTATATATAGAAACTAGCCTCAAATGGATTGTAGGATTAATGCACATGTAAAATTACAAAACTTTTAGCAGAAACCATAGGAGAAAGTTTTTGTGACGTTGAGTGAGTCGGAGTCATTGCATTTAATACCGAACATCTGATTCATAAAAGAAAAAGTTGATAAATCAAACTTCATCAAAGAAACACAAAAGACAAGCTACATACTGGGAGAAAATAGCTGAAAAGTATTTATCTGACAAAGCCCTTGTATGCAGAATACATAAAGCACTCTCAAAATTCCACAGTAAGAAAACAAACAACCAAATACAAAAATGGGCAAAACACTTGGATATTCTTCTTTAAAGATTTATGAATGAAAAGATAAGCAAATGAAAAGATGCTCAACATCATCAGTCATCAGGGAAATGAAAATTATAGCCACGATGAGACACCACATCACAGCTACTGGCATGGCCAAAATTCTAAAAACAAAACTAACAGTGTCGATTGCCGATGAGCATTTGGAGCAGGTGAACGCATATATTGCTGATAGGGATGCAAGATGTATCGCTACACCAGAAAACAACTTCTCACGCTGCTAAATACGCATTATATTGCTCAGCAATCCCACTCGTAGACATTTACTCTAAAGAAATGAAAATACACACAAAAATACAAACAATTATAACAGCATTATTCATAACCACCAAAAACTCAAAAGCAACCCAATGCCCTTCAGTGTGCAAGTGATTAAACAAACTATGGTACATCTATACAATAAACTGTACACCAATAAAAAGTGAGCTTACTATATTTAAATTCAAGATAAAAGTAATTACAATGCACCTCTCTGAAAGAGTATTTGGTGGCAGGCACTAAAGATGAACATATGTACACCCTATCACTCAGCATTTTCACTAGGAGTAGCGATAGAGACCTAGCAGAAATGTGTACATATATTCACATATATAACAGCATATATAACAGCACTGTAGAGTAGCCAAAACCCAGAAACCACCATGTGTGTATTAGCTATAGAACAGATAAATAAATCGTGGTACAGTCATACAACAGAATGCTATAAGGCAACGAGAATGAACAGCTTATAGTTACACATCTCAAAACTAATATATAAAGCAATAAGAATAAACAACTTTGAGTTACACATCTCATAGTCAATGTTAAGTGATAGAACTAGACACGAAAGAGTACATAGTAAATGAATTCATTCATAAAAAACACAAACACAGGCAAAACTCATCTTTGGTGTTGAGTTGAGGTAGTGGGTACCTTTGAGAGCATAGTAACTTTCTAGGTCAGAGTGGCCTGTTACAAGGGTGTGTTCCATTTTTAAAAACAGTGATACATGCATTTGTGATCTGTGCACTTTTGTACATATGAGTTGTAATGTAAGTCTTAAAAATGTTTAAATAAAAAGTATTAAGCATTTAGTCCAAATATTTGAGTTACGAGCTCCAGAAAAGTGCACCAAAATCTTCAAATAACCCTGGCACACTTGAACTTGTGTTTGCAGTTTGAGACACACTGTCATAATATTAACTGTTAACTAATCCTCAGGCTGCCTGGAAATAACAGATTCTTCACCGTACTCTATGGTTTACCCAGAAACCTCCAGATTTTTTTACTTTTTTGAAAAGTATAAATTTTGTATCTTTTTTTTTTCCAAAGCAAAATAAGGTGTCAGTGATATCTTGGGATTATAAGGGGTTAGGGTAGAAATTGTGACAGCAGTGATTGTGAGCTTCCTTTGGGATAGCCTTCTCTGCTACTTATTCCAAATTAGCAATAAAAAGAAACAAACTTAATATTGGCAATAAGATAGATGAATCTCAAATGCATTACACTCAGTAAAAGAAGTCAGACTCAAAAGATTACATACTGCATAAATGGTCAACAAGTCAACAGCCACAACTTCCAAGTTCATGCATTACTATTCTAGACCACGAGATTTTTTAAAAACTCCCTTTTGGTCCTTCTCTCTTCTCTTGCTTACTCACATTTTTTTCTCTCCCTATCTATCAGTCAGGATCAGCTAGATTATGCTGCAGTAACAAATAATCTCATCTCAGCAGTTCAGAAATAGTTTTACTTCTAGGTCATTTTACAGTCCATGGGGGAGTCGGCAGAGCCTCTGCTTATCATAGCTGCTGTGGGGCCCCAGCCATGTCATGCCAAAAGGAAAAAGATTTCTGGGGGTCTTGTGTGTCTCCAAAATAACCCATGTCCCTTTCACTCACAAGACTTTGGTCAGAATTATTCAAACCACAATGGAGCCAAGAAGTACAATCCAACCATGTGTTCAAAAGGAGAACTAGGAATATTTGTTGAACTTTGTTTTATACCATTCCCTCCTAAATTCAAACTTCTAGAAGAATGGAGTGCGTTCCATCTCACTGTGTTGTCCTCTCTTGCTTCAATGATCTGGCCTATTGGCTGGTGGGGAAAGAGGGAAGTGTATACTTCATATCTATCTGGGAAGATGAGATGGATGGATGAGGATGGGAGGACAATTCGCAGGCTCACAGGCCAAGCAAACATACCCCATAAGATACAGAAATAGGACCCTTGGGTGTGGGTGTGGTGGGGGACAGGTCTATATGAATTAATAAGCACCAAACAAAAAGATACAATGACAGAATGAAAATGTTCTTAACCAAAGCAGGTCATGCCCATTACCAAAACTCCAACCACAGAGTATTCCTTTGCAGAAATGCTTCAACCGTGTAGCCATGGACATCCTTGCAAGGGAAGAAAAGGTTTTTACTCTGAGTTAAACCATGTTGGGAACTGAACTCATAAGAGCACATTCAGATTTTTCTGCTGCTCTACTACATAATTTATGTCCTAGTCAGGCACAATTTTCATTTAATCAAGAGCTATCTTGTCCAGCCTTTCAATTGGGAGTAACTTTGTACAAGATGAAAATAACCTAATCCATCATGATGATAGAAATTGTTCTTTATCTTCCAGGCTCTTACTTCTGACAAAATGCCAGGAATCCTGCTTTCTTGGGTGGCTTCTGGAAATGCAGCAGACCCAAATTTCATTAGGACTGTGCAATAGCATGTCCCGCCCATGGGCTAATGTGTGCCAGATGTGCAGCCTCAACCATATCTGCAAGCACCAGCCACCTGCTCAGAGAGTGGGCCTCCAAAGCCAAGGCAAGAATAGGCTGCTGACATTTTATTTGCCCTCCACCCTGGAGCAATAATAATAATAATAATAACTTCAAATGGGGCAGAGGGATTGCCTGGCTTTAATTCAAAGGGGTGATGATTTAGGTGAAGCTATGTACCATTAGGTTTTCCTAAGCATCTTTCTTGGACTTCTGCACCAATGTATTTAAAGGCTGAAAACCGAAGTTCCCATCCTATCGCAGTGACCTTGGACACATTCCTCAACATCTCTGAGCTTTGCATTCCTTATCTGTAAAATGAGAGCAACATGAACTTGCAGGGTGGCTGTGAAAATGAAGTGAGATGAAATAGAAGAAATTGCATTGCACAGTGAAAGGGGCATAGTAATTGCTCAATAAAGGTTGTCCAGACCACACTTGTGATTTTTTTTTTAATCACATAGGTAGGGCCAGTGTACTTGGATCTTGCTTTCATTTTCAAGCCTGTCACCCTTCATATACACACTCAGTCTCTCTCTCATGCACACTTTCTCTCTCTCTCAGCTTTGTCTGGGCCTGTACTATAGTATAGGGGTTGGCTTGAGAGGCAGAAGGAGCAGAAGGGCCCAGACAAGTCATTTTTATGAAAGTAAAAGAAACAGTCAGAGAGGTGGCAGAATGCAGGCCTAATCTACCCCTCTTCACTTCACTCCCTTGGCCTGCAAAGCATATGGCAGTGCTAACAGGAATCTATGTACATATGCATGACCCACTACCCCTAAGCAATACACTGTTTAGTTTTGAATGTTTTTAATCTTTGTATAAATGGAGCCTTCCTTATCTACTCCTGTATGACTTATGTTTTTCATTCAACATGATTTTTCTGAGATGCATTCATGTTCATGCATGAGGCTTAATTTTACCTGTTCACTACTGTATAATATTTCAGTGTGTGACTGTACCAGAATTTCTTCTACCATTGATGAACAGCTGTGCTGTTTCCAATTTTTTGCTATTATAAACAATGAACATTTTTGTACTGGTGCACATGATCAAAAGATTCTCCAATACATATGGCTAGAAGAACACAGCTGGATCAGAAGTTATGCGTAATTTTGACTCTAGCCTATTTTGACTTTTGACTATAGTGTCAAATTATTTTTCCCAAGAGCTTCTTCCAGCTTATAGTGTAATTTCCTAACTCTTGGTGGAAATGTTGAAAACTACCTTGGGGGTTGTTGTTCCTGTAAGTCGGGGTTGCTGGAGTTTTGGAACAAACTGGCCAGATGGGTTTGCACACATGCCACCTGGAGGTTCACAGTCACAGATATTCTCGCAGGGGAAGGAGAAGTTTGTCTGTCCAAAATTTCTAACAAAGGAAGGGTTAAGGTGAGTGGTTTTGGAGCCCCCCAGCTTTAGGGATAAAACTTCCCCAGGATTAATTTGTGCTTTTCTGCCCATGGACAGAACAGTCTGCAACTGCCGCTGTTTTTCATCTGGGGATGGTGGAAGCTAGCCTAAGACTCTACTTCCAAACCATGTTACCTCAGACAGACTCCTTCAGCTAGACTGTGAACATCTTTGAAGACAAAGACCATACTTTTCCACCTCATTTGTATCTATAATGCTTGGAATCATGTCTTCACATCATAGGTGCTCAATTAAATGTTATGTAATGGAAATAAGAGTAAATTACTTTGGCAGACACTGCTGTGTGTTGCCAAAATCCATCTCCTCCTCCTTCTGGGCACTGCACTAGACTATATTTTCCAGCTTTCTTTGCAGTGTTTTAGCCATGTGACTAATTCTCACCAATCAAATGCGAGCAGAAGGGCTATTTATGACCCACAATCTTAGCCTATCAATACCTCCCGCCATAACTTCTACTCTCTCCTGTCCTGCCTGCCAGCCAGATGCTTTTTCATCTCCTCCATCATCACTCAACTTCACGTCATGAAATGTGGCAATGGTATCCTTTTTAAATCAACCAAAAAAAAAAAGTTTTCTCTTTAAAATAAACAACGCTGTTTGAGAGCCTCCTTGTGTGTTTACCATGTAATTGTTTGGAAGAGCAAATGAACATGTTGTGATTCAGAGCCTTGGATGATTTGCTGCTCAGCTGCACATGCTGGCTGGCAGGCCGTTTCAAATGAAGTTGTTGTTTTTCTGAAACTGTGCTTTTTACCCAGATATCCTTCTTAATATATGCCCATTTGTTAAAGACAGGAAGCATAAGGAACAGTGATGTTGAAATTCAACAAGGAAGTAATAGGTTATATTAATTTTCTACTGCAGCATATCAAATTACCTCAAACCTCAATGGATTGAAACAACACTATCTCACATTATTTTTGTAGGTCAGGAATCTGAGCACCTAGCTGAGCCCCTGGCTTAAGATCTCTCACTGCAATCAAGATATTGTCTGGGGCTACAGTCACCTGAAGGTTTGACAGGGGAAGGATTCACTTCTCAGCTTATACCAGAGTTGCTGGCAGGATTCAGTTCCTCACAAAAATATTGGACCGAAGCCTTCAGTTCCTCACCAGCTGGTGGCCAGAGGCTACCTTGGAGGGTAAGTGTGGAGGCTTTTGCACAACATGGCAGCTAGCTTGATCAGAGTGAACAGCAAGATGAGAGGACAAAAGACAGCAAAATGGAAACCAGTGTTTTAGAATCTAGTCTTGAAAGTGATATCCCATTATTTTCTTTATTGTAAACAAGTCACTAAGTCTATCCCACACTCAAAAAGAGGGAGACTATGTGTATTAATCTATTCTCATACTGCTGATAAAAAGATACCCAAGATTGAGTAATTTATTAAAAAAAAAAAAATAGGTTTGATGGACTCACAGTTCTCCATGGCTGGGGAGGCCCCACAATCATGGCAGAAGGTGAAAGGCACATCTTACATGGTTGCAGGCAAGAGAAAATGAGAACAAGCTGAAAGGGGTTTCCCCTTATAAAACCATCAGATCTCATGAGACTTATTCACTACAATGAGAACAGTATGGTAAAGACCACTCCCATGATTCACTTATCACCCACGGGGTCTCTCCCATCACACATGGGAATTCTGGGAGCTAAATTCAAGATGAGATTGAGGTGGGGACACAGCCAAACCATATCACTATGAAAAGGGGAGCTTAAAAATGACAATTCCATCAGTCCACTCCCAGATTTTCTGAGCCTAATCTCTGAATTTCATTTACTTTAATAGCCCTTCAAGCTGTCTCCAACATTTCAGAAGCCACATTGAAGTGAGAAAATTATGATCAGCAAAAAATATCCAATTTGTTTCTTTCTTTACTAGAAATGAAGCTATCCACTCTTGCAATGGGATACTTTGAAGAAAATGATGGCAAATAGCCTAAATCTCTCTTTTACTTCAATACTTAAGAATATAACTAAAAATTTCATGCCCATTGGCCAAGTGCAGTGGCTTATGCCTGTAATCCAAGCACTTTGGGAGGCCAAGGCGGGCAGATCAGAAGGTCAAGAGATTGAGACCATCCTGGCCAACACGGTAAAACCCTGTCTTACTGAAAACACAAAAATTAGCTGGACTTCATGGCACACACCTGTAATTCCAGCTACTCGGGAGGCTGAGGCAAGAGAATCACTTGAATTCAGGAGGTGGAGGTTGCAATGAGCTGAGATTGCGCCACTGCATTCCAGCCTGGGTGACAGAGCAAGATTTCATCTCAAAAAAAAAAAAAATTCACACCAATTATCCAGTTGATTTTTAAGTGCAAAATGAATGCAGGAATTCCCAATATTAGGTCACACAGGCAGGTTTTACCTATGTTCAATGCTAATACATAATTAAATTTCCATCTATGTTCTAAAATTGTTTTTCTCAATCAAATATAATAAACCATAAAATTTGTGATGTACTTGTTGACAAATCATGCTTCTCTTATATAATTAAAGTAAATGAAACAGTATGCATCCCTTATTAGCTGAGAAAAACATTTTTTTAAATTCTTACAGTCAATTTTTGTAACATATCACATGCAAAAATGACAAATGGGATGGGTTTGGTTTTTTTTTTAGAAATTCCTACAGGATGGGGAGGGGTAAGAGACTGTACACTTCCAGAAGGAAACTCCAGGTGCTAACTTCTGCAAAGCACCTCTCTGCATTACACACCTTCCTCCCCTCTCCACTTCACATGACCATAGACAAATCAGGCACATTGGGAAAGACACACCCTGATCTGTTTCCAAGGCCCTGTGAGCAGCACAGATTTGGAAATATCAGTTCTCAGCAAGCCTAGGCATTTTAATGAGTCATAGCCAGCTGGGGGGACAGAATCCCTCAGCCATATCAAATGCCATCACAGCTGGCCCAAGGCAGAAGAAATTGCCTCCTCCCTGGGACACCACGCTGTGTCCAAACAGTCACAACCACACGAGATAAAGATGCAGGTGCATTTCCCAGCTGCCCCCAGCACCCAGAAGAAATGCAGGTCAAGTGTCAAACAGGGAGCCTTGGCATTTCTGCCCAAGTTGGAAGGATGAACCATCTTAGGCAGGAAATGGGCAGGGAAGGAGCTAAGAGGCAAACCTAATCAGTCCAGCAACCTTGTACACGACATTTGGAAGTGCAAAGTCATTCTGAGTTTCAGAAAAAGAAATATGTTTAGATGCTGAAATGGCTTTTACCAAATGCCAACATGGTGAATTTGATTTTTCTTTGGCTCATGAAAAAAGAATAACCATTTGTGAATTTGTGAAAAGAAATATTATTTCCCAAGGTCTACAAGCAACTACCTGGAAGTTGGCATAGTCTCTCCAGGTGAGCTGGTTTTTCTTTCTTTATATCAGCAAATATTGATTGACTATGGGGTATCGAGGCACCTGAGAAATAGTCCCCACCCTTGAAGAGCTTCCAGTCTGGTGCAGGAACAGAATGAAACACAAATAATGATGATGCAACATGAACTGTGGCTCATTCTACATGAGTGGTAATCACCACCCTACAAAAGCAAGCCAGAGAAAGCGGGAGGAAGTTCCGGGAACAAAGTTTCTGCATATAAAGAGGTACAAGGAGGTGACAGAGTCAGAGCCAGGCTCTGCTAGAAGCACTGTGCATCTACAAACCTAGTTTATCCTCAACAACCCATATGCAGGTGTGGCTACCCTCCTCGCTTTACAAATGAAGAAATTGAGGTACAGGAAAGTTAATTGGCTTTCCCAAGACCTCCCAGCCAGGAATTGACTGAAAGTAGTTCAAAATGGTTGGAGCATATTGGGGGTCTGAGAGGGTGTGGGGAATGAGGGGAAAACAGGTTGTCAAGAGACATAAAATCAGGACGAGGCCAGATTGTGAAGGTCCGCACATATTATGTCGGGAATTTGCAAGCGTGTAAGCAACTCCTGAAGAAGTTCAAGGCGGTAATGCTAGGAGCAGATGTGGGCTCTAGAAAGCTCACACCAGGTGTCTTGTAGAGATTGGATTGAAGGCAAGCGAGGTTGGTGCGGGGTGAGGGGACCAATCTAGAGAGAGATAATGGTGGTTTGAACTAGAGGAGTAGCAGTGGGGGTGGCAGGCATTTAGATAATTCCAGGGAACTTTGCTAAGCAGAATCAAATGGACAATAGCTGATGAAACAGGAGAGTTGAGGCGAGGCAGGTGTGGGGTATGGAGGCCAGCTTCCAGGCTCTTGACTTGAGCTCCATGCAGATGATTGGACCACCAGAAGAATTCTCTCAGATCCTAGAATAACAATGGAATTGGCTCTGTTCTTCAATTATTTACTGGCACCAGGCTGGACACTTAGAAGAATACTTCTGCCTTAGAACTGACACTGCCGGGCCGGGCATGGTGGCTCACACCTGTGATCCCAGCACTTTGGAAGCCAAGGTAGGCAGATCATGAGGTCAGGAGTTCGAGATTAGCCTGGCAAATACAGTGAAACCCTGTCTCTACAAAAAATACAAAAAATTAGCTGGGTGTGGTGGTGCATGCCTGTAGTCTCAGCTACTCAGGAGGCTGAGGCAGGAGAATCGCTTGAACCCGGGAGGTGGAGGTTGCAGTGAGCTGAGATCACACCACTGCACTCCAGCCTGGGCAATGAGAGTGAAACTCTGCCTCAAAAAAAAAAAAGAACTGGCCCTGCCTACATGACCAGAATGTTCCCAGAGACAGGCACACCCTCCCATGCATTCATTTATCTAAGTCCTCCTGGTCTGTGTTTCTGGACATGCCCTTCTAATAGCGCCGGCTTTAGCCATTCCGGGAGGAATGTATGACCCCCGGAGTCTTGGTGAAGAATGAGCAGATACACCCAGTGGCCTCTGGACTTTTCCATCATCACCCATCCTGTCTGCATTCCTTTCTAAAGCCAAATCAGACTTGGCCCCAGGCACACTTTCCCAACACTTTAAAACCACGTATGGGTTTTCAGTGACGTTGAATCTGTATGTTTCTGATTCTTCTACACTTCATTTATTCCTGTGGTGTGACGAAACAACTACCTGACATCCAGGAAATCTTCCCGGATATTTCATGACATTTCAAAGCCTCCTTTTCTTTTGTCTTAGACATCGGAAGCAACAGCCTGCCAAGTATGAGCCAACCCCTTCTCCAAGATGCTTAAGTCTGATTTTAAATGCCTTTTTCTTTCTTTCTTTTTTTTTTTTTTTTTTTTTTTTTTGAGATAGAGTCTTGCTATGTTGCCAGGCACCAGGCTGGAGTGCAGTGGTGTGATCTCGGCTCACTGCAACCTCTGCCTCCCGAGTTCAAGCAATTCTCCTGCCTCAGCCTCCCAAGTAGCTGGGACTACAGGTACGCACCACCACACCCAGCTAATTTTTTTGTTGTTGTTGTATTTTAGTAGAGACGGGGTTTCACCATGTTGGCCAGGATGGTCTCGATCTCTTGACCTTGTGATCTGCCTGCCTCACCCTCCCAAAGTGCTGGGCCACTGCGCTAGAGTCACCGTGCCTGACCAAATGTCTTTTTTTAAGGGAATTAGAGAAAAAAAAAGCAAGAGGTAAGAGCAGAAAGCCTGCGGAGACCAGGAGCACAGAAAACCAGTTACGTGAAAAGTCCCATCCATCACAGCTGGCCAAATTCCTCCCCGCTGGCCTTATCTCATGTCTCTCCACAGAAAATACGTTTTCTAAGTAGATAAACTCGATTGAAGATGCCAAGAGAACAGATATGCTGAGTGATAGACTGCTGCTTTGTGAATATTTCCAACTAACCTAACATTTTAATATGTAAACTGCCTAAATCCCCTGAATGAATCAGTGCTTTTTGTATTTTGAACCTATAGTTTGCTCTATGAAACCTACACAAGAAAACTCTGCAATAAAAATACAAAGGAAAGAAATGAATACGCCACATAATAACGTGTCATCAGGAACTCTAATGAGCCAGAGGTCAGTCGATACATAAACTCTTTAAGACTACATTATTTTTATTTCAGAGACTTTCTCCTACCTCTTGGAAAGGAACACTTAGAAGTCACCCAGAAACAGTCATTTTTTGTGTCCACTGACGTAGCTGCGGGTTGTGAGAGGTGTCTGCGTTCTTTCCCCTCGTTTAGCCAACACTTCCTAGAACAGGCTTTTGGACTTTTGTGCTGTGCTCCTCTCTAGAAGAACCAGCTAGCCCAATCTCTGTCCTCTTCTGCTGGGCCTTCGCCCCGGAGGCAGTTAGTTTCTGACAGTTTTGAGAGGTGAGGGATAAAAGCAGGCGAGTACACAGGCAAGGAGGCATTTACAGATGGCAAAACTCAGGGAAAAATGTATATTCCAAAGACGGCAGCCCTGTGGTGCCCTTTGCAGCTGGACCAAAGGATAATAATCCCCTCCCTGATGGGTTTTTTTTTTTTTCATTTTTTGTTTTTTGTTTTTGATTTGGAGTCACTCTGTCACCCAAGCTGGAGGGCAGTGGTGCGATCTCGGCTCACTGCAACCTCTGCCTCCTGGGTGCAAGCGATTCTTCTGCCTCAGCCTCCCGAGTAGCTGGGACTACAGGCACATGCCACCACACCCAGCTAATCTTTGTATTTTTAGTAGAGACGGCGTTTTACCATATTGTCCAGGCTGGTCTCAAACTCCTAACCTCATGATCCGCCCGCCTCAGCCTCCCAAAGTGCTGGGATTACAGGTGTGAGTCACCGCGCCCGGCCGGGGGTTGTCTTTAACTTGGCCCCAGTTGTTGAGGGTCTGCCTGTGGGTCCCCAGTGAGAGAAGGGGCTTATGAAGAACTTGCCCAGGCTGATGTACAGAGAACCACCATTGATTACTTTGGCTTGTTAAGTCAGTATCCTCTAAACAAAATGTGCTCCACGAGATCACATACATGGTGAACAACTGAAGCCATTATCAACATCTCTGACCACACAGAACAAAGCAGGATGTTGGCAGGGCAGGAGGGGATCCCACGGGATGCCCTGTTCCACCTCAATTGTCCCATCTCTTCAGCACGTGTTCACATTGAGATACTGAGAAGGCGCTTGCTCTGGGACTTTGCCTTCCTGCTATCATCAGCATTGGCAAAAGATTTCTTCCTCTCTTCCTCCCTCTCTCCCCTCCCTTTCTGCCAGGAAAGGGGTATTGCTGTGGCAAGCAGTCTTCTCAGACTAAGAAACAACTGGCACCATTTTGGTGTTTGTTTAGGGCATTTGTTTATTAATTTGTCCCCAGACCCTCTCACATAGAATTTGAAGTGGCAACAAGATAACCATAAAACAGAACCTGTAAGTAAAAAAAAAAAAAAAAGTAAAAAGTATCATTGCTTTACTTACAGGTCCTATTTTATGGTTATCTTGTTGCCACTTCCAATTCTATGTGAATTGCTTGGAGCCAGGAGTTTGAGATCACCCTGGATGATAAAGCAGGGCTGCCATCTCTACAAATAAAAAAAAAAAATAGCCATGTATGGTGGCACACACATGTAGTCCCAGCTAGTCAAGATGCTGAGACATGAGGATCGCTTGAGCCCAGGAGCTTGAGGTGACAGTGAGCCATGATCGCACCACTGCACTCCAGCCTGGGCTTAAAAAATCAAATAAACAGTCAGAGTAAAATAAAATAAAAATATCAGAACCAAAGAAATCCAAACTGCATTGGGAGCAACAGGCTTCCAGTTCAAGATGGCAGCCTGAGATCGGCCCATCCATCATCTTCCAAGAACCTCTACAATAAAACTATAAAAGGACAGAAATGAATATGCCTCCATAGTAACTGTGTCACTGGGGACTCTAATGAGCTAGGATTGAAGCATGCAGAGTAGTCCTAAAGCCTTTGGGCCTTCCACCATGCTAGGTGCCCAGCATGCAGGAGGGAACAACAAATTGGCCCAAAGAAAGCTAAAGCCAATAAACATGTTTAACATAGTTTTAAAATAAAAAGCCTCCATGTCCAGACATCTGTGCTAATTATCCACAAGGGATAGTGCCTTCTGGTGCTGAGCCAATCCACAAGCAATGCGGTCGCCATCTGCCTCTTTCTTCCTGGCTGGTGGAAAGAGAGCTCCACCTCTATGCAAATTGAAACAGGCTTCCTTAAACCTGACCATGTGCTTAACTGCACATGAAGCATAAATTCCACGAAGAAACCCAAAGTCAAATCACCACTGAAAGAGTTTCCTGAGAGGTCCAGCAACCCAGACTTTCTCCCCAGAGAAGTTGAAAGAAAGCAGCTTGTTAACAACTGGGAAAATACCAAGCAACCCTGAGCTTCCAAAGAGGAGGGTGGAAACCAAAGGCCAATTCCACACCATTCCAGATAATTAGCCTCTGTGATCAGGCTGACCAGCGTGGCCCAAATTCCCCATCTCCAAGACTCAGTTTCCTCATC
The DNA here is from genome assembly GCF_049354715.1 of Callithrix jacchus. Classification (NCBI taxonomy): domain Eukaryota; kingdom Metazoa; phylum Chordata; class Mammalia; order Primates; family Cebidae; genus Callithrix; species Callithrix jacchus. The sequence goes on along the minus strand of NC_133507.1, from coordinate 22,238,954 downwards.
TGTAAATGGCAACAACAACCTGACTCAACCACACAGACACTGCAGGGTCCAAGCGCAGAACGTCCTCAATGGCTTAGAACAGCATCTGCCATACTGGAAGCCTTCTAAAAGCATTATTCTTATTCTTAGTATAAAATATTTACAAAATTTTAGTTTTAACTACAATAAATAATGAAGAGCCATAAATACAGACAAGTATTTGTGCCATGGGCTCTGTGATCTTGCAGAGTTCCACCAAGTAGTCCAAGTAGTCTTCCCCTACTTGGTTCTTCCCAGACCAGGCACCAGGTCCAAGCTCTTCCCAGAGCTGGTTGTCAGTTTCTAAGTATTTTTAGATCCTGGCTAAGCGGCTTCTCTCCTTTTTCATAAGCGCTGGATGACAGCTTACCACTAAGAATAGCACTTCTCCAGTTTAATCAACAAGTCTCTGGGCTCCATGGCCATCCTGGCATTCACGGGAGGTCACTTGGCTGTGCTCATCTGCGGACCTCAGTTGCCCACACAGACACTGGCTGGACCCACTGCCCTCCCGAGTGCCCACATCCTGCTTTTTATGGAGCTTTCAGGACACCTAGAAGAGGTGTAGAAATGTCTTCTCTCAGGAGAGAAAGAAGAGGAAGGAGGGAGAGGTCTGCACCCAAAGTCGCTGGCCTCTCTCCTGAGATCCTGGAACCTGGAACTAACAGGATTGGACTACACAGAGAATTTAGGCTCAAAACTCACCTTCAGACTGCAACACTGGGAAGTGGTGAGTGCAGCCTTTATTCAGATGGGCAGGGCAGTGTTATGCAGGAACCCTTCCCATACCCTGTTCTCCATTTGACAGAGAGGATACAGGGTTCACAGTGGTCTGTCACTAGCTCAGGGTCACAGAGCTGGTCAGTGAAAGGGTGGGATTTGAATCTGGGTATTCCAGTCCATGTCCAGGGCTCTTCTCAGTACATCCAAGATGTTTAGAACCTGTCACGATCCCCAAGCCAGTTCTGAACGAGCAGAGTGTTCACCCCACTCCACTAAGTCCTTCCAGCCCACGGCCACATTCCACACCCCCCTCTCCACTTGCTGTCACTCACCTTATGGCCTTGGGGCCCACACATGCAGTCACTGGCCTAGTACCTGCAATGAGTCCCCATAGACATTTCAGCAGTTCCCAGGCAGTCTGCATCTCCCAAAAGCTGAGGACATGTCCCTTACCAGGTGAGATCACAAAAAGAAGCAATTCCACCTCAAAATGAGGCTCTACAGTTTGGTGTGTGGATTCAGATCTCAACTGTTCATGCCCTTTCACTCAGCAACACCACTTCCATATCAAAGAATAGAACTTCTCTTCTATAGAAAGGAGAATGAGCTCCTGACAGACTTTGAACTACAGAGGACTGAAACCCCCTAGGAACAGGCGAGTTGCGCAGCCTAATGTCTTAGTCTGTTTGGGCTGCTATAACAAAATACCATCGACTCGTATACTGATCAGTCTTATACACAACAGAAGTGTATTTCTCATGGTTCTGGAGGCTGGGAAGTCCAAGATCAAGGCACCAGCAGATTCAGTATCTGGTGAGATTTGCTTTCCTGGTTCATAGACTGTGCCTTCTCCCTGTGTCTTCACATGGTATAAGGGTCAAATGCACTCCCTTGGGTCTCGTTTATAAGGGCACTAATCCCATTCACAAGGGCTTTACCCTCATGACCTCATCCCTCTCAAAGGCTACAAGTCACAGTGCCATTACCTTGGGGGTTAGGATTTCAGCATATGAATTTTGGAGAGGGACACAAACACTTAGACCACAGCACACACTATTACATATTCACAAGCTAAAATGATATGGTAAGTAACAACCATGTTAAAGAATGTTTATGATGTGGCAAATACATATGATATAAATGTGTAAGCTGCATATTCTAGGATCCTAGTTACTTATGCTAAACACACACACAATATGAATAGGTTCACTCTGATTCAAATATGCATTACCCACTATGTTCTCAGCAGAAATACAACAGAGAACACCACAGACAAAAGTGTTGGCCTTGTCAGGCAAGGTGGCTCACGCCTCTAATCCCAGCATTTTGGCAGGCCAAGGTGGTGAGATCACAAGGACAAGAGATGGAGACCACCCTGGCCAACATAGTGAAACCCCATCCCTACTAAAAATACAAAAATTAGCTGGATGTGGTGGCATGCACCTATAGTCCCAGCTACTCAAGAGGCTGAGGCAGGAGAATTGCTTGAACCTGGGAGGCGGAAGTTGCAGTGAGCTGAGATCATGCCACTGCACTCCAGCCTGGCATCAGAGCAAGATTCTGTCTCAAAAAAAAAAAGTGTTGGCCGTCATGGTGCTGACATGCTTCAGAGATAATCAATAAGATAAGTGAGTAAAATCTGTAACATGTCAGTGACAGCTGCACTGGTGAAAACTCAAGGAGGAAATAGAGAATGACAGGGTGGAGTAGGAGCAACTGCTATGGGCGTGGTGGCTCACACCTGTAATCCCAGCACTCTGGGAGGCAGGGATGGATGGATCACTTGACAGTCAGTAGTTCGAGACCAACCTCGCCAACATGATGAAACCCCGTCTCCACTAAAAATGCAAAAATTATCCAGGCGTGGTGATGCGTGGCTGTAATCCCAGCTACTCAGGAGGCTGAGATGGGAGGATTGCTTGAACCTGGGAGGCGGAGGTTGCAGTGAGCCAAGATTGCACCACTGCACTCCAGCCTGGGCGACAGAGTAAGACTCTGTTTCAAGATAAAACTAAAAATAAACTTGTGAGTGAGAAAGCTTCCATGAGAAGCAAAGAACCCCTTAGGAGGTGAGGGGCCAGTCGTGAGCACATCCGGAGCTAGAGAATTCCAAGCAGGGGGAAATGAGTAAGTATCAAACCCCTAGAGGCAAGAACCAGCCTGGCTGAGTCCTGGGAAGGTCAGTGAGCCCAGTGATCTCAGCCCAAGGGGGCAGGGGCTTAGCCTCCGAGAGGAGGCCAGCAGGGGTAAGAGGGTTTCGCTTTGCATACATGGAAAACCACAGGGGCTTGAGCTGAACAGCATGATCCAAATATGTCGTAACAGGATCGTCCTGCCTGCTAGTGTTGTTCCATCAGCGCATCAGCAATTAGTCACTTTTATGGTAGAAAGGGATGTGTATCCGATATGTATATACATATATATGATAGGTGCATTTGATAGGCTCTCCAGTTACACAAGAGATACAGGTAACCTGAATACATTCATTCATTCACTGATTCAGCAAATATGTATTACCTACTATGCCCCAAGCAGGAATGTCAGCCTCTCAGTTTATGGATATATAAACCTCATTACTTTAGCAAAAGAAGGGCAATATAACAAAATGAAACAAAAACAATTAAAGTGGGCCAGAAATTGCAAAGTGCTTTGAATTCCTCACAGATAAATACGAGATTTCATGGTATATAAGAGGTGCAACTATTAACGTAACTAAACTGGACCAATAGCATTAATCAATTGCATTTATTCTGATAGCAACATATCGAAGTATGAAAAATACACACATAAAAAATGTTTTTCCTCGTTTTCTGCCAAATTCCCACAATTCCTTCCTGACCCACTTGAAATATTACCTTTGTGACAACTTCATAGTCTCCTGATTCCCTACCCCCATGGCCCCCACACCTCCCACAGAAGAGAAATTGCTTTCTCTTCTGTGTTTCTATAGAACTTTTCATAAGCCAATATCACAGAATGGTTTCCTAATTTTTTAGCTCTGCTGGAATAAGTGCTTATTGTCTTTATATCCTCAGCTTCAAGCACAGGGCAGAAAATATTTTGGCAATGGGACCACCCTCCCTCTTCCAATCACAACTTTCTTTCCCACTGAGCCTAGGTGTGAATTCAGTCAGAATGCTTTTCAACACAGTGAAATCAGCAGCTGGAGCTGGCAAGCTAAATGAAGTCTAATTGCCAATCAGACTTACCTTACTGCCTTGGAGCGAGGTAGGTGGCGCACCTCCAAGTTTTGTTGATTAAATAAGAAAAATGAAAAACTATTGTTGTGTTTCTGGAAATAATAACAGGAAATTAATAAAGTAATGCAAATCTCCACACTATAAAAACGAGGGCAAGTATATAAGCGACCAATTGGCAAATTCAGACATGCAAACAATAGCTCAGGAAATTTACCCAAACTCACTCAACCACAATGATGTAATTGCAGTTAGATCAGACATGTTGCTGAAAACCAATTAGGCTGATCAACCTTGGTGAGTCACGATCAAATGATAGCCATTATGTCAATATATGTTGGCAAGAAGTAGCTATGCTATAATTCTGGCATGCGTGATCTCGCTACGATCATTCAGTTCACGAAAAAGTATAAGTAAAAGCATTAACACAGTACTGAAAGGTGCCCTCAACATTTTAAAATAAATTGGCAACAGCATGTTCTTGGGAAGAGCCCCAAGAACACATCAACTCAATGCTAACCCAAAGGCTAAATATTTTTTAATTTATAAAGTAATAAAGCAGCTAAACATGCCTTGGTGTCGTTCTCACACTTAATAAGAATACTAATAAAATGTAACTTTTAAAAGCTTGTATAAGCTCCAAGAGAGGAGTTTTGGGTTTTTTTGTTTTGTTTTGTTTGTTTTGTTTTTGAGACAGAGTCTCACTCTGTCACCAGGCTGGAGTGCAGTGGTGTAATCTCGGCTCACAGCAACCTCCACCTCCCAGGTTCAAATGAGTCTCCTGCCTCAGCCTCCTGATCAGTTGGGACTACAGGCATGCACCACCACACTCAGCTAATTTTTGTGTTTTTAATACAGACGGGATTTCACCATGTTGGCCAGGATGGTCTGAATCTCTTGACCTTGTGATCCACCCACCTTGGCCTCCTAAAGTGCTAGGATTACAGGTGTGAGCCACCATGCCAGGCTGGCATTGTTTTTAAAAAGAAAAAAAAAAAAAAGATAACAGAAGCCTAACTTGTTCGTGCTCAGGTCTCCACAGACTGCTCAGTCAACAGGGAGAAACATGCTGCAATGACTTAGCCCCAAATTCTTCCTCCAGAGCATTTAACTTGTGCTACACATTTGAAGCATCTGGAAAGTTTTGAAAAAAATATTCATGCTCACGGCCTACCTGAAAAGTCAGTCTCTCTTAATCAAAGAGGACCTAGACATCAGTATTTTAAATACATCCCCTGATCTGAGAACCTTTACAACAGTACTTCAGCATCTGTCAGAGACAGGACAGGAGTATCAAGAGCAGATTTGAATCACCACGAAGCTGTTCTGTCCAGCAAAGTTGCTGCTTTGGCAGCTGAGCCCTTGAAATGCGGCCAGTGCTCTTGACAAACAGAAGTTTTATTTTATCGTCAATAAATTTAAATTGATAAACAGATACTCAATTTAATTATTAGAAAACCAGTTGGGCGCAGTGGCTCACGCTTGTCATGCCAGCACTGGGAGGCCAAGGCAGGTGGATCACTGAGGTCAGGAGTTCGAGAGCAGCCTGGCCAACATGGTGAAACCCCGTCTCTACTAAAAATACAAAAAGTTAGCTGGGCATGGTGGCGTGCATCTGTAATTCCAGCTACTCAGGAGGCTGAGGCAGGAGAATTGCCTGAACCCAGGAGGCAGAGGTTGTGGTGAGCCGAGATCACACCATTGCACTCCAGCCTGGGTAACAAGAGCGAAACTCTGTCTCAAAAAATAAAAATAAATAAATAAATAAAAATAATAAAAAATAAAGGAAAGAAAAAAAGAGAGAGGGAGGGAGGGAAGGAGGGAAAGAAAGTGGAAGGAAGAAAGGAAATATTTAAATATATTTGGAACAACTTGGGTATATAAATCTACTTTTCAAACATAAATTTTTTGAACTGCACATACAGATCAAGCATTTCTGGTAAAAATTCCATGTCTGAATTGAGATATTCTGTAAGTGTAAATTATAGACTCCACGACTTTCTACCAAAAAGAAATGTAAATATCTCCTCAATAATTTTTATATTGATTCTATGTTGAAAGGCTATTTTTTATATAATGAGTTAAATGAAATTATATTATCAAAATCCATTTCACCTATTTCAATTACTTTCTAAATGTAGCTACTAGGAAATGTTTAACTACATACACGTCTGGCCTTATATTTCTATTGGTCAGTGCTCTCTAAGAAATTTGGGTATCAAAAAGAGCACTGAAGTAAATGCTTTGGAAAAGCAAATAGCTCCTGATTCCAATTTTGCCTTCGTCGGGAATTTTCTTGAGTCAGTGAGTACTTACCTGAGTTAGATCATGTGCTAGCATTGAACTAGATGTTTCATAGCAGAAATGGTCAGAGGATATTATTTCCACCTGCAAAAATCAAACTTTAGTAGAAGCCACAACTCAGATACCATGTGCTTTCAAATTCTCATTCTTTTTTTTTTCTTTTTTTTCTCTTTTTTTTTTTTTTGATACAGGGTCTCGCTCTATCACTTAGGCTGGAGTGCAGTGGCATAATCATAATTCAATTCGGCCTCAACCTCCCAGGCTCAAGTGGTTCTCCCACCTCAGCCTCCCGAGTAGCTAGGACTATAATCATGTGCCACCATGCCTGGCTAATTTTTAAATTTTTTGTTTTAGTTTTGTAGAGACAGGGTCTCACTATGTTGCCAAGGCAGGTTTTGAACTCTTGGGTACAATTACAGCCACTGTGCCCGACCTCAGATTCATTCTTTCATTCCATGTTCCCAACAGACCTGTAAGCAATGATCATTATACCCATTATACCGGTGAGGAAGCAAGCTCACGGTAACCTGCCCAGAACACGCCACTGCTATGTTGCCACCGGGACTTGGACCCAGGTCTCCCAAACCCAAATTTTCAACTCTTTCTGCTTCATCACACGGCCTTTCTGAAATAAGTTCTATTCATTAGAAATTCATTGTCCATGACTTTTTCCCTAAGTACAAGCCTCTTCTTTGAACAAACCATAACTCTGCCCAAGAGTGTCAGAAAACTCAAAATCCATTTCACCTATTTCAATTACTTTCTAAATTGCAAGCAGCTCCCCTCTCCAACTCTGAAAGCAACTCTTAGCAGAGAGCCGATGCGGAGTCTGGTCCCTCGGGAAGTGTGTGTGATGTGGGGTGGGCCTCCTCTCTCTCTGATTGCCTGGGACTCACATAAAGCATAGCCTCTGAGAAATGCTTCGGAGAGCTGTCTTTCTAGGCTGCTGGGACCAGATAGCATCATCATCTGATTCCTGGACTCAAATAAAAATAAGTGCGGAGAACAGCAATCTGAACATCTCTAATAAAGCTATTTCAAAACAGAAAATGGAAGGTGATGGGATGTTGTAAGCCGGCCATCAGCAGATCCTTACTGAGCATGCGTGAGGAACCCAGCTCTGGATTAAGCCCTCGGGAGCCTTTATGAATTAATTATTATTAATCCCATTTTCTGTGATGGGGTCAAGAGAAGCGCAAACCTCAGCACCGCCTGATATATCCTGCTAACAAACCTGCACGTGCGCCCCCAAATCTACAATAAAAACGGAATTGTTTTCAAAGTCCCATTCTCCAAACCCAAAGGACTTTTTCAGAAATAGTCTGCGAACAGATTTCAAAGGCAAACTGAGGTTGAGGTAAACTGCAGCCTTGGGGTGTCGCTTTTAGTACAGACTATGAGAATTCAGGTCCTAGAGGCACTCAGGACGCTTTAGGGCTGTGGGCAGCTTGGGTATCTGCTCTGGGCTCTGAGTTCAAGGGTGAAGCCCCAGGAGCAGCGGGGAGATTTGGAAAACGGCAAGCAGCAGGCGGGCAGAGAAAGAAAGGTCCGCACTGCTCTGCCAGGCCCTCTCCTGCTCCTTCCAGCCTTGGGGCAGGCTCACCCAAAGCCAGGCCGGAGCTATGGGGAGAGGTGCATGCTCCATGCATGTCCTGTGTATGGCAGGGTGTGTGAGCTCCTTTTGCAAGTCATCGAGAAACTAGGGATCTCCTGGATCTCTAGAATTTACGTAAAGGTGATGACTGTCTTCGCAGCATAAGCTAAGATACCTCTTCTAACATATTGAGGAAGGAGTTATACACGATGTGTGTGTGCAGGTGAGAAGCCATGTCCCTTATTTGTGAGTGTGTTTGTGTGTGTATCCTTGTTGATCTCCAGAGCGTAAAAATATGTTTCTTTGTCGGAAAGGGGCACGGTCATTAATTACACACCAAGCACTACTTAACCAAGCACTGTGGTAGGAAGATTTAATGAGATCATTTAAGTGAAAGCACTTGGTAAGAGAAGATCCTCAACAAGTAACAGGGATTGTATTATGCTAACGTGTTCTGATGACCAGGTAAAAAGGGTAGTGAACTATGGAAAGGAGAGATCTAAGTGTGGGAAAAGAATTCAGAAGCAAGGATTTGAAAGAGACATTTTAGGCAAAAAACTGGGAGCATCTGTAACAAAAACGGCCCCTTCCAGCAGCAGAGAGGGTTGGGAGTTATTTCCCTAAAGACACACCACCTGGCTCCCTGCAGCTGTGTGTTGCAACTTCACGCCTACGGGATTGCTCTGATACCTCTGACTTGAAGCACAGAGACAAAGCTCCAGCTGAGATCCTGGGAACCAAAGGCAGAACTGAAGAGAGGGTTGATACAGTTTAGCAGCAGAACATGCAAAAAACCACAAATATACAAACCACACACCTTGGATTTAGCAGAAAATAACATCAGCCGTAGGGAAATAAGAAAGTGACTGTTAATTTCCGATTGCTGCTTAACAAATTGCCACAGGTTTCATAGATGAAAACAACCCCTTATTTATTTCATCGGTCTGGAGGTCAGAAGTCCTAGTCCTTGACTAGGCATCAACAGAGCTGTATTCCTCCTGGAGGCTCTGGGGCACAATCTGTTCCCTTGCTTTTCCAGCTTCTAGGGGCCACCTGCATTCCTTGGCTTGAGACACCTTGTTGTGCCAAGCCCCGGTTGACTCCAATGGGGAGAACGCTATGTTCAAAAGGCCAAAGAGACCTAGAGCCCACAAATAAGACATGAGTTTTATTGGGAGCTTCCAACCTGGGAAGAGAGTTCACTGACACCAGGCTGGGCAGAAGAACCACAACCACTTGTGAAAAGCTTGCAGTTTAGGACACAGTGGCTCATGCCCGTAATCCCAGCACATTGGGAGGCCCAGGCAAGCAGATCATGAGGTCAGAAGTTCGAGACCAGCCTGGCCAACATGGTGAAACCCTGTATCTACTAAAGATACAATAAAAGACTTGCTGGGCATGGTGGCGCGTGCCTGTAGTCCCAGCTACTTCGGAGGCTGAGGCAGGAGAATCGCTTGAACCCGGGAGATGCAGGTTACTGTGAGCTGAGATTGTGTCACTGCATTCTAGACTGGGTGGCAGTGTGAGACTCCACCTCAAAAAAAAAAAAAAAAAAAAGCAGGCAGTTTATATAGCATTTTCACTAAGCATCCTCCCACTAACAATCTTCACCTGGCAACCTCCGTTTTACTCAAAATAAAGGGCCTCAATCCACTATACGGTCTGCATTCCACAGGCCAGGCCGGGGTCTCAAGATGTTCCTCATAGATAAGGATTGGAGCTCCAGGCTGGCTACTCCCGCATTCCTGAGCTTGGGACACCGAACACACTTTGAGGTGAATCTGCCATGCAGAGTGCATTAGTCCATTTTCACACTGCTGTAAAGCTACTACCTGAGACTGGGTAACTTATCAAGGAAAGGGGTTTAATTGACTCACAGTTCCGCATGGCTTGAGAAGCCTCAGGAAACTGACAGTCATGGTGGCAAGCAAAGGGGAAGCAAGGCACATCTATCATGATAGCAGGAGAGAGAGGGCATGCAAAGGGGAAGGGCCACACCTCTAAACCATCAGATCACCTGAGAATTCACTATCACGAGAACAGCATGGGGGAAACGCCCCATAATCCAGTCTCCCACCAGGTCCCTCCCTTGACATGTCGGGATTACAATCCCAAATGAGATTTGGGTGGGGACCCAAAGTCAAACCATATCACAGGGTCATTGTTAGGGTATGCTCAAGTCAAGTTATCACTGTCAGGTGTGTTTACTATACACGCCTTCCTCCATCTTCAAAGCCAGCAGCACAAAATTCCAGTCTCTCTCTCTCTCTCCCCCCCACCCCCGTTCCATCATCACAGCACCTTTTTCTTAAGGACCCTGGTGATTACACTAGGCCTATGTAGCTAATCCAGGATAATTTCCCCCGTAAGATTTTTAACTTAATCACATCAACAAAGTTCCTTTTACTATGTGAAAAGTATCACATTCACAGGTTCCAGGGATTAGAACAGGGACATTTTGGAGGGGGCATTGTTCAGCCTACCACAGTGACTATTTCTTAGGCCATATCAATGAAGGTATTACGCTCAGGAGAAAGAAGGTGATGGAGTCTGCTCCTTTCCATCCTGGAGTTTGTGTTTACACCAAGGGACTTCATCTTCAAAGGAATGGAGACCACCTATCACAATGCAAACACAGTATTATTTTATTATATTAAGTATTGGAGAAAGTGTTAGAACACAAATCTTCCCACAGGTAGTTGAAAGCTGTGTCAATTTTTTTTCCTTTTTGTGAAGAATGGGGTCTCACTATATTGCCCAGTTAGGTCAGTGTCAATTATTTTTAAAATTTTGGCAGGTAACCTGGCAACACAGAGCGAAAGTTTCTCAGCTGTTCATCTCTATTGACTAGAAATGTCACCTCCATGGATTTATCCTAAGGAAATAAATGTGAACATGTGCAAAGATTTACTGACAAGGATATTCATCAAAGTACCTTCAAAGTCATAAGAAGAAAGTAAATTGGGAGGAAAAACTAACTTCCTATTCCTCAAAGTTGAAATAAACTCTGGTACATTTATTTTAAAATATATCGGCCAGGCGCGGTGGCTCACACCTGTAATCCTAGCACTTTGGGAGGCCGAGGCAGGTGGATCATGAGGTCAAGAGATCGAGACCATCCTGGCCAACATGGTGAAACCCATCTCTACTTAAAAAATACAAAAATTAGCTGGGTGTGGTGGCACATGCCTGTGGTCCCAGCTACTTGGGAGACTGAGGCAGAAGAATCTCTTGAACCCAGGCAGAGGTTGCAGTGAGCCGAGATTGCACCACTGCACTCCAGCCTGGCAACAGAGCAAGACTCTATCTCAAAAAAAATAAATAAATAAATAGCCTACTCAGCCACTCATCACATGTTGTAGAGGAATATTAAACAACATAAAAAGAGGTTTGCAATATCCCAAGAAATGACCTAGCAGGTTATATGTCAGTGTTGAGTCTGTTTCTTATTTGTAAAATACAATCATATCAGCTTTAAGTTCCTACCAGAAATAGCACTAAACTAGGACAACGGAAGGATAGGTCACTGACAAAGGAGTAGGAACAGGGAACTACACAAGCCAGTGCAGTAGCTCAAAGCTAGTAAGTAGCAAAGGGCCCAGGGCAGACACCACCACAGGCACAACAGAGGGAGGTGTGAAGGAGGCTGTCCTGGGTGGGACAACCCAGCCCCAGGCAACTCCACAGGGAGGAATCTGGCACAAAAACAACTTGCTTGACCTCTCTCCTCTGTCAGATCTATGCCCTGAGCACCTCATGTCTAAATCCAGCAGAAAGCCAGGGACACAGAAGAGTGGCCCATTGTAGACTGATCTCTTGGGCAGACAGAAGGAAGAAGGGGCACAGCACCAGCACAACTACGTTTGTGCCACATGCATAAAACTAATGGAAGGAAGAGCCATCAGAAGATCAAAGGGGCTCATGTCTTGGCCGCTTACTCACACGTGAATTTTCATTTCCTTCTTACCTTTCTGCGTAGTCTATGAGGATGTATAGTACTGTAGGGATCACAGATGAAAGCAATTCAAGTTGAGATAAATTCACAACCCATTCTAGTATGCTCATGGTAACAAAGTAAAGTAAACCGACACTTGCCCCACTGGAAAAGCTGCAGACATTTTTCTGGTGTGTGAGAGAGGAGGTTTATCTTCTTTCTTACTTTCTTTTCTTTCCTTCCTTTCTTTCTTTCTTTCTTTCTTCCTTATACTTTAAGTTCTGGGGTACATATGCAGATCGTGCAGGTTTGTCACATAGGTATACATGTGCCATGGTGGTGGTTTGCTGCATCCATCACCCCGTCATCTACATCAGGTATTTCTCCTAATGCTATCCCTCCCCAATCCCCCCGCCCCCTGCTATCCCTCCCCTAACCCCTCACCCTCCAGGCCCCAGTGTGTGATGTTCCCCTCCCTGTGTCATGTGTTCTCATTGTTCGACAGGCCCCAGTGTGTGATGTTCCCCTCCCTGTGTCCACGTGTTCTCATTGTTCGACACCTACTTATGAGTGAGAACATGCGGTGTTTGGTTTTCTATTCTTGTGTCAGTTTGCTGAGAATGATGGTTTCCAGTTTCATCCATGTCCCTGCAAAGGACATGAACTCATCTTTCTTTATGGCTGCATAGTATTCCATGGTGCATATGTGTCACATTTTCTTTATCCAGTCTGTCATTGGTGGGCATTTGGGTTGGTCCCAAGTCTTTGCTATTGTGAACAGTGCCACAATAATCTGAGTCGATCCTATGGACGAGGGATTAGATTTGGTCTGCAGTTAGCCCAAGACCAAGAGGCAAAATGGCAGGCGGGCAGATGCCCGTCAGCCAACTGAAGTTGCCTAGGAATGGCGCGTGCTTCCTCAGGCAGTCCCAAGCTGTCTGCTCCTGAGGATCATTTCAGCAGAAGCCAGAAAACTTCCTGGTGGACGATCTGTAGAGGCACCTGAAGGATCAGATAGAGCTTTGCACTGGACAAACTTCGAAGTATCTTCTAGGACAAAAGAGAGCAAATTACTATTTTTAAATATAATGACAATGGTGACTGTCATAACTTATTTAATAGTGCTTGCTCTGGTTTTAGGGGTGGGGCAAGGTGGGAAGGGGTGTTTAAATGAGTTCTTGCTATCTCAGACATTTAGCTCCAAGAGAATGTCTCTCATGAAAAGTATATTAGTAAAAACACTTGGAGTTTCAAAGAACAGAAAACTCAAACTGGAATAACCAAACAGCAGAGACACCAGGCTTGGCTGGATCCAGGCACTCAAAAGATTCATCAGGGTCCAGTCCTTCTCCACGTCTTGGCTCATGCCTTTATCAGGCTCTCTCTCATGGGGAAAGGGGGTCCATAGGCTCACATCCCCACCAATCCAAGTCCAGTGGAAAAGACAATACCTTAAAGGGGAAATCACCACAGACTCCACAGAAATTCAAACCATCATCAGAGAATATTATAAGCAACTCTATGCACATAAACTAGTAAACCTGGAAGAAACGGATAAATTCCTGGACTCCTGTGTCCTCCCAAGCCTAAACCAGGAGGAAGCTGAAACTATGAATAGACCAATAACAAGGTCAGAAGTCGAGGCAGCAATTAAGAGCCTACCACACAAAAAAAGCCCAGGTCCAGACGGATTCACAGCCGAATTCTACCAGACACACAAAGAGGAGCTGGTACCATTCCTTCTAAAACTATTTCAAACAATCCAAAAAGAGGGAAGCCTTCCCAAATCATTTTACCAGACCAACATCATTCTGATACCAAAACCCGGCAGAGACCCAACAAGAAAAGAAAACTTCAGGCCAATGTCCATGATGAACATAGATGCAAAAATCTTCAATAAAATATTGGCAAGCCGAATGCAACAGCAAATCAAAAAACTTATTCACCATGATCAAGTAGGATTCATCCCGGGGATGCAAGGCTGGTTCAACATACACAAGTCTATAAACGTAATTCACCACATAAACAGAACCAAAAACAAAAACCACATGATTATCTCAATTGACGCAGAGAAGGCATTTGACAAAATTCAACAGCCCTTTATGCTAAAAACCCTCAATAAACTCGGTATTGATGGAACGTATCTCAAAGTAATAAAAGCTAATTATGACAAACCAACAGCCAATATCATACTGAATGGGCAAAAACTGGAAGCATTCCCTTTGAAATCTGGCACTAGACAAGGATGCCCTCTTTCACCACTCCTATTCAATATAGTACTGGAAGTTCTAGCCAGAGCAATCAGGCAAGAAAAAGAAATAAAGGGTATTCAAATAGGAAAGGTGGAAGCCAAATTGTCTCTATTTGCAGACGACATGATAGTATACCTAGAAGACCCCATCGCCTCAGCCCAAAAACTCCTGAAACTGATAAGCAGCTTCAGCAAAGTCTCAGGATATAAAATCAATGTGCAAAAATCACAAGCATTCGTCTACACCAATAACAGACTTAAAGAAAGCCAAATCAAGAATGAACTGCCATTCACAATTGCTACAAAAAGAATAAAATACCTTGGAATACAACTCACAAGGAACGTAAGGGACCTCTTCAAGGAGAACTACAAACCACTGCTCAACGAAATCAGAGAGGACACAAACAGATGGAGAAACATTCCATGTTCATGGTTAGGAAGAATTAATATCGTGAAAATGGCTATACTGCCCAAAGTAATTTACAGAATCAACGCTATCCCCATCAAGCTACCATTGACTTTCTTCACAGAACTGGAAAAAACCACCATGAACTTCATATGGAACCAAAAGAGAGCCCGCATAGCCAAGTCAATTCTAAGCAAAAAGAACACAGCGGGGGGCATCACACTACCAGATTTCAAACTATACTACAAGGCTACAGTAATCAAAACAGCATGGTACTGGTACCAAAATAGAGATATAGACCAATGGAACAAAACAGAGACACCGGAGGCAACACAACATATCTACAACTATACAATCTTTGATAAACCTGACAAAAACCAGCAATGGGGAAAGGATTCCCTGTTTAACAAATGGTGTTGTGAAAACTGGCTAGCCATGTGCAGAAAGCAGAAACTGGACCCCTTCCTGACACCTTACACTAAAATTAACTCCAGATGGATTAAAGACTTAAACATAAGACCTGGCACCATAAAAACCCTAGAAGGAAATCTAGGCAAAACTATCCAGGACATAGGAGTAGGCAAGGACTTCATGAACAAAACACCAAAAGCATTGGCAACAAAAGCCAAAATAGACAAATGGGACCTAATGAAACTCCACAGCTTCTGCACAGCAAAAGAAACAGTCATTAGAGTGAATCGGCAACCAACAGAATGGGAAAAAATTTTTGCAGTTTACCCATCTGACAAAGGGCTGATATCCAGAATTTACAAAGAACTAAAACAGATTTACAGGAAAAAAACAAACAAGCCCATTCAAAAGTGGGCAAAGGATATGAACAGACACTTTACAAAAGAAGACATATATGAGGCCAACAATCATATGAAAAAATGCTCATCATCACTGGTCATCAGAGAGATGCAAATCAAAACCACACTGAGATACCATCTCACGCCAGTTAGAATGGCGATCATTAAAAAATCTGGAGACAACAGATGCTGGAGAGGATGTGGAGAAAAAGGAACACTTTTACACTGTTGGTGGGAGTGTAAACTAGTTCAACCATTGTGGAAGACAGTGTGGCGATTCCTCAAGGCCTTAGAAATAGAAATTCCATTTGACCCAGCAATCCCATTACTGGGTATATATCCAAAAGACTATAAATCGTTCTACTATAAGGACACATGTACACGAATGTTCATTGCAGCACTGTTTACAATAGCAAAGACCTGGAATCAACCCAAATGCCCACTGATAATAGACTGGATTGGAAAAATGTGGCACATATACACCATGGAATATTATGCAGCAATCAGAAATGATGAGTTTGTGTTGTTTGTAGGGACATGGATGAATCTGGAGAACATCAACCTCAGCAAACTGACACAAGAACAGAAAATGAAACACCACATATTCTCACTCATAGGCGAGTGATGAAAAATGAGAACACATGGACACAGAAAGGGGAGTACTAAACACTGGGGTCTATTGGGGGGAAAAGGGGAGGGCCAGTGGGAGGGGGAGGTGGGGAGGGATAGCCTGGGGAGAAATGCCAAATGTGGGTGAAGGGGAGAAGCAAAGCAAAGCACACTGCCACGTGCGTACCTACGCAACTGTCTTGCATGCTCATGTACCCCAAAACCTAAAATCCAATAAAAAATTAAAAAAAAGAAAAGACAATACCTGTTTGCAAGTTGTTCAGCCTCAAGTTCTGAGATAAACTCTATTTGAGCCTTATTTGTTTATGGGTCAGCTATCTGTCCCTGAAATATTAACTCTGGCTGAAAGGACACCATATTCTGGCCACCTCTGGTTCCTAAACAAAGAGGAAATACGAAGCTAAAAACAGGCTCATTTGGCCTGTAATCCCAGAACCTGGGGAGACCGAGGCAGCCGCATTGCTTGATCCAGGAGTTTGAGACCAGCCTGGGCAACATGACTACAAAAATATAAAAATTATCCAGGCATGGTGGTGGGAGCCTGTAGTCCCAGCTATTCAGGAGGCTAAAATGGAAGGATCTCTAAATCCTGGGAGGTAAAGGCTGCAGTAACCTGGGATCAAGCCATGACACTCCAGCCTGGGAGACAGAGCGAGACCTTATCTCAAAATAATAAATAAAAAATAAATTAGTAAAAGTTTCATTTAAGTCCTGACTTTTTTTTTAACCTCTGTGTGGGAATTTGTTTCAGCTGTTGGTCTTGTTCTTCAAATGAAATCACGAGCAGAGCTACTGTACCTAGAGTAACTCAGAGAGGGGTTGCTAAGTTGTTGATGTCCCTCGGGAGGAAAGCAGAAACTTCAGGAACACCCTTCTGTGAGCACATCACGGACTCCTCAATTTCCCAACCTGGAGGCCAGCCCTTCCTGCAGTTCCATCTACTTGATATCAATGGGTGCCTCTTCCCCACCAAAAAAGAATTATAATTCCCTGGCCAATTAAGTTTAAGAAATTTTCAGTTCAATAAAGTCAGTCAGAG
Organism: Callithrix jacchus; assembly: GCF_049354715.1. Classification (NCBI taxonomy): domain Eukaryota; kingdom Metazoa; phylum Chordata; class Mammalia; order Primates; family Cebidae; genus Callithrix; species Callithrix jacchus. Next base: position 22,222,049 of record NC_133507.1, on the reverse strand, counting down.
AATTTTTGACTGTAGGATATTTCAGAGCCTTTGGTAGTCAAATATGTAATGGGAATTTCCAGAGGAAAATACGACTTGCAGAATTTCTAAACCTACTTGATCATGAAATCATTCAAAGCATCTCTCGGGACTAGTATTCCCCATAACAAACTCGGGGAGACAGTTTTTCTGCCCCTGCCCTACCCTTCCCTGCCCATCATATTCATCAAGATCGCAAAGCAATAAAAGGTTACGGAGAAGGGGGGCTTTGTTCTTCCATCACCTCTCTGGAATGTTTAGAAATGAATGTAATAACACAGAGATAAGACCCACCAAATCCCTGGCTTCTCAAAAGAAATCCTTTCTCCATCCAACCTGTTACATGGTTGCTGGAATCAAATTGCAAAATCCTCCACTAACTCCAGCTCCGGTCAGAGAAGAGCCCACTGGTGAACTATACCAAGAGGACTTTTGCCCGCCATGGGAACTCGCAGTCACCTCTGGCAAACCTCTGCCTGCAGCTGCAGAAGATCACGGCAGGTTCACATCTGTTCCCCAGACACCCCACACTCCACCCCAGCTTCCCTGTCCAACAAAGCAGGGCCAGGTTTTCACAGTTAATCCCTCCAGGCCCCCGGCTCATCTTCTGCCTGCTTACTCCTATGAATTCTCAGAGATCAAAGCCAAAGCCTTGTTTGCACAACATTCCACAGAACACCTTAAATTCCCAGCTTGAAAGGAGGCTGAAAGAAGGTCAAACATACTCTATTGTTGAAATACTTGAACAGCAAGACACGACCAAAGTGTTCACAGATGAAGCAGCGTCATCTCTCTGGGCTTCCGGGTCCTGTGGAGCGAGGAACTTCCCCCCGCAAGCCAAACAGAAGCACCTGATGGGAAGTCAACTAGATTTTTCCTTGGAGGTCACTCTGAGTTGACTCAGGCAATACACTCATTCTGAGATGGAAACTGAGAGCTCCCGCCACAACCCAATGGGTCAGCCTTGAGATTCAAATGAGGCCTGAAATGTCCATTCCAGATGGCACCTCTGATCCCTTCAGTTCTCTGTTCTTCCTCCGCATGGTCTAGGTTCACAAAATAATATGGCTTCTTAGAACAGAAAGGCCATCTAGTCTGGAGATTTTCAAACTTCTGGCAGCAGAAAAAAGAAATTGCTAACACAATCTTACCTGGGGCTCTAATTTAAAGCAAATAAATTTGGGGTCCCTGGAGGAGGGTAAGAGTGAGCACAGAAGGATTTCCACCCTCTCAGCCACCCCCTCCATCGTGGCTTTGGGCTCCCACGGTTTGAAAAGTCCCTGATAGAGTCCAACACCTTCAGATTACACAAACGCTGAAGACGCAGAGAAGGAAAGGGAGCTTCCCAGTCTCACGTGGTACATGCTACAGAGCCCTCTGAAATCCAGGTCTCAATTCCTGCGCAAAGCTACCTTCTCCTTCCAAACAATGGAGGACACCACAATCAACCAAGTCTCTCTCTTGTGCTCCAAACTTTAAGTACTCATTGGAGCTTATGTCTTTGCTTTTCACTTCAAAACAACCTCCAACATGGTCAGTCCTATTTTCAGAATGTCCCTTTTGTGTTCTCACTATCACTACTTTTCTTACTGCAGAACACCTGGGACCTGGCACCTGTCCCTCCTACCCTCAGGCCCCATGCCCAGGCTCTGCAGCTGCTAGATACCGTTTCTTAACCTTGGTTAACCATTAGAATACGAGCTTATTAAAAAGATAAATTCCTGGGCCAGTCCTAGACCTAATGAATCAGCATTTCCAAGGCTGGGTCCAAGAATCTGTGATTTAAATAAGTACCCCTAGATAATCGATGATTGGCCAGGTTTGGGAAGCATGATACTCAATGAGGTTGTGTTCCTTATTCATATCCGTCACCCAGAGCAAATGAATTTTCACATTAAATCACAGCCCTCTTTGCTGGTGTAACTTCTCTGGACACCTGTTTGGAATTATGGAGGGAATAGTCTCTGCAAAACCCTTCCCTTGTGTATTCTGAAGACATAACCATGGACTTGAGCAAAGACGTACCTGTGATGATGCTCATTGCTGCACTAAAAAATGGAAATGTTCACCAATGAGGGAATTGAGCCAATAAATATTGGTATATACATGTAATCTTATACATTTGCTAAAAAATATTTAGAAGATTAGCGACATGCAAATATCTTCACAATATACAAACATAAACATAACATGTTACAAGAGTTAATGGACAATGGGATTCTATTTTTTTCATATGCATAAAATAACTAGGAGGAGAACCAAGAAAATATTAATGATGTCTCTGGAATGGTAATGGGATTAGTGGCAATGTTTATTTTCTTACTTGTGTTTCTTTCAATCTTCCAAAATTTCTATAGAGGTTATGGATTTCAGCATCTATACAAAAACAAAGCTACATTAAAACTATTTGGGGAGGAGAAAAAAAGCAAGTTATAGGATCGAGATGACAGTTTAAGTATGTTACTGTTTATAATCTTATCCATACCACTTAACGTGAAAAATACGAGTATTCTTGTTTTGCTGGTGTTGTTAAGTATAACTTCATAAAAGCTCTGGACAACAGGAAGGCACAGCAGCCATAGGGTAGACATCATAAGAAATTCCTGGCATATAGAAAGCTAACGGGAGCACTAGATACTTGAGGAAAATCAACAACGTGAAGGAAGAGAATAAAAACAAAATCTCTTAAAGAGACAGATTTTAAATTAAAAAGAATATTTGAAGAACCTATCCAAGAAGTCTAACTTCCATTCATTGAGAGGAGAAAACAGAGAAAATGGAAAAAAGAAAGAAAAATAAAAGAACTAATAGAGGCGGGGGAATGGTGGATGGAAGAAAGAGCATTCCAATTAAAATAGCCTACTGAGTAAATCATACAGTAATAGTGAAGCTGAACTGTTTCAGAGCCAGACACTGAGCTAAACGGTTTACATGCGGAATGTAGTTTCGTCTTTGTAGCCGCCCTGTGAGTTCCAAATTCATAATTTCTCCCACAGTACAGATGAGACAACTGATTGGAGACACTAAAATCACTTGCCCAACTATAGACAACTACTAATTAATGGAGCCACATGCCTGATGAAATTTTAGTATACTAAGGTATTCTAAAAACTTTCTTTTCCAAACAGAAAAGTGTCTCATCTTTAAGAAATAAGTAGATAGAAATAAAACTCCTCTTCAGCAATACTGGATTTCAAAAGGCAGAAGAATGTATTCATTCTGAAGAGAAACCAGAGAATAACACTGGATTTTAGAAGACAAGAGCACCAAAGTCAGAGAAAATTGTTTTGAACCTAGAATCCTATATGCAGCAAAACCACCACCTAAAATGAAGATATTTTTAATCATTAAGGACTCAAAATGTTGGCATCCAGACTCTCACTGGATAATTAGTCAAGAATTCTGTAAATTAATTAATTCCGAAACAGAAGGATGTGGATTTGAGAAATAATGGTTAACAAATAAATGAATAAAACACAATTCAGTCTAAATAAATACTGTAGCATAATGCTAAAAGGAGAAAGAAAAAAGGAAGAGAAAGAAGAAAAGGAAGACAGAAAGGAGAAGGAGAAGAAATATACCCCCTGATAATTATAGCATGGAGGGCATTGGAGGCAGAGGAGGAACGTTATAGTGTACTACAGTCAAAGAAGAAAAACTAAGAAAAGTAAAAGTTACTTATAAATAAATAATAATAAAGACATATAAAAAGTTGTAGAAATATAGCTAAGGCACATCTTAGAGAAAAATTTATGAGTGTGTATGTGCATGTGCATTGTGCATGCCTGGGTGTATCACTCATTCATCTATATACACACACACATACACACACACACACACACATTTAATATTTAATTAACAAGGCCAGGCATGGTGGCTTACACCTGTAATCCCAGCATCTTGGGAGGCCAAGACAGACTGATTGCTTGAGGTTGGGAGTTTGAGACCAGCCTGGCCAACATGGTGAAACCCCTCTCTACTAAAAATACAAAAATTAGCCAGGTGTGGTAGTGGGTACCTGTAATCCCAGCTACTTGGGAGGCTGAGGCAGGAGAATCACTTGGACTTGGGAGGTAGAGGTTGCAGTGAGCTGAGATCATGCCACTATACTCTAGCCTGGGGAAAAGAGGGAGACTCCACCTCCAAAAATACATATATATTTAATTAATAAGGGGTGACATCAGTGGGAATACTGGAGTAAGGACCTCTGAACGTCTTCTCCTCCATTAAAGAAAGAAAATTCTGGTAGAAATGGTCAAAATCAGCATTTTCAGAACTGTGGAAGTTCACCAGCGGTTGCAGAAATCCATGGAATATTTATTCAAGAAAAATGGCTGAATCTCAGTAAGCTCTGTGGCATTTTAGCTTCCCAACTCCTTCTCTCTAGCCCTGTAGTAGCCTTGAAAATCAACAGCCCTGAAAACCAGCAGCCTGACAGCCACTGCAAAAGGTAAAATGAGGTGGAAAGTTCTACAGAATCCCCTTCCCAGAGATGTGTCATATCTGGCATTTCCCTGGAAAAATCCCACCACCAGCATTTGTCTTGATTTGACCTTGACCTGCCCCAGAGCTTGCTCAGTACAAACAGCATTTCCCTAAGCTTTTATCGGAAGCAATCAGCAGCCACTGATGAACATTGCAGCTGCCCAAGGCGGTGATATCAGTTAGGACAACCAGCAACCAGAAACCAAACAAACAAAAAACCTGAGGGAAAAGCCGGGGTCAGGTATCAGAGGGGCTTTGGAAATGTCTGTCATATTCCTGGGACTCTGAGAGGCCACATGCATGCATAGGGCCATGTGCTGCCTGGGGATATGCACGTGTTCAGTAAAGCTCTGAGAAGGCTCTAAGCTCTCACATACCGCCAGCCCAGAGGCTCTGCCCCAGCAGGTGAGGACTAAGGCAGAGTTGCAAACTGCCTAAGGACTGAAGGATGCTCCCAATACACATGCCATTAGCAGGCCTACCCTGAGAGAAATCAAGACTGCCTCCAAGGCAGAAATGAAAGAGCATTAGACAGCAATGCAGACACATGGGAAGAAACAAACAGCACTTATAACTGTAACAACTTAAGTCAATAAGTAAATATAAAAGACAGTTTACATTTAGTTTTTGTTTGTAAGTTGTTTTGGCTCCTATCTGATTTAAAATACAAGTAGATAAAACAGTCATTATAAACTTTTTTTTTTTTGAGACAGAGTCTCACTGTGTTGGCCAGGCTGGAGTACAGTGGTGCAATCCCAGCTCACTGCAACTTCTGCCTCCCAGGTTCAAGCAATTCTCCTGCCTCAGTCTCCCAGATAGCTGGGATTACAGCCTCCCGCCATCATGCCCAGCTAATTTTTTGTATTTTTAGTAGTGACGGGGTTTCACTATGTTGGCCAGGCAGGTCTTGAACTCATGACCTCGTGATTTGCCCGCCTTGGCCTCCAAAGTGCGGGGATTACAGGTGTGAGCCACCGCACCCAGCATGAACATTTTTGTAAATTATAGATGTATGCAGAAAGTTTATAAAAGTATATAAAAAGTATACTAGTCTGCTCAAGCTGCCACAACAAAACACAACAGACTGCGTGGCTTAAATGACAGAAATCTATTCATCCGAGTTCTAGGTACTGGGAAGTTCACGATCAAGGTACCAGCTGATGCAGTTTCTGGAAAGGACTGTCTTCCTAGATTGCAGATGGCCACCTTCTTCTTGTGTCCTCATGTGGCCATAAGAGAGAGCACTGGAGTTTCTTCCTCTTCTCATAAGGGCACGAGCACTATTAAATTACATCGCCATACTTCTGACCTCATTTAACCTTTACCACTTCCTCACAGGCTTTACCTCCAAAGACAGGGGATTAGAACTTCAACATATGAATCAGTGGGGGGAGACACAAACATTCAGTCCACAACAAAAAGTTTATAAATTATAAAGGTATACAAAAAGTTTATTTTAAAAGTGATTATACATTATTATTTTTGTTTTGTTTTGTTTTTTGTGATGAATTCTTGCTCTGTTGCCCAGGCTGGAGTGCAATGGCACAATCTCAGCTCACTGCAACCTCCGCCTCCTGGGTTCAAGCCATTGTCCCGCCTCAGCCTCCCAAGCTGCTGGGATTACAGGTGTATGCCACCATACCTGGCTAATTTTTTTATTTTTAGTAGACCATCTTTGGCCAGGATGGTCTTGATATCTTGACCTTGTGATCCACCTGCCTCAGGCTCTCACAGTACTGGGATTACAGGCGTGAGCTGCCATGCCAGGTCACATTATTATGAACTATCGTGCTGTGAATTTGATCTCCAGAATGTATTCATCTCATAAATGGAAGTTTGTGTCCTTGACCAACATCTCCCCATTTCCCGCACACCCTGCACCCTGGAAACCACCACTCTACTCTGTGTTCCTATGAGTTCAACTTTTTTAGATTCCACATATAAGTGAGATCATGCAATATTTCTCTATCTGTCTGGCTTATTTCACTTAGCATAACATCCTCCAGAAACTTGCCAGCTTATAAGTGGGAGCTAAACAATAAGAATACATGGACACATGGTGGGGGAAACAGTCACACTGGGACCTACTGGAGGGTGGAGGGTGGGAGGAGGGAGAGGACCAGGGAAAATAACTAATGGATACTAGGCTTAGTACCTGGGTAATGAAACAATATGTGCAAAAAACCACCATGACATGAGTTTATCTATATCACAAAACTGCACGTGTGCCCCTGAACGTAAAAGTTAATAAATAAATAAAAATGTGCTAAGAGAGAAGATCTTAAGTATGTTCACACACACACAAAGGGAACTACAATAGATGATGAATACGTTAATTAGCTTGATTGAAGTAATCATTTCACAATACATATGTATTGTAAAACATCACACTGTACACTTAAATATATAATTTTTGTCTGTCAATTATGCCTCAGTAAAGCTGGAAAACATGATTATAAATGTGCTGTGTTGATAAGCATATAGTGTATGTAATTTGCAATAATAACAGCATAAAGAGGGAGAGGGAATGGAAGTATCTCAGAGCAAAGTTTTTACACACAAATGAGATTAAGGCCAGGTGCAGTGGCTCACGCCTGTAATCCCAGCACTTTGGGAGGCCAAGGCCGGCAGATTACCTGAAGTCAGGAGTTCGTGACGAGCCTGACCAATATGTCGAAACCCCGTCTCTACCAAGAAAACAAAAATTAGCCAGGCATGGTGGTGGGTGCCTGTAATTCTGACTACTCAGGAGGCTGAGGCAGGAGAATCACTTGAACCCAGGAGGCAGAGGTTGCAGTGAGCTGAGATCACGCCATTGCACTTCAGCCTGGGCAACAGAGAGAGACTGCATCTCAAAAAAAAAAAAAAAATGAGATTAAGTTGGTATTAATCTGAACTATATTGTTACAAATTAAAATGTTAATGAATAATGATAAGCACAGAGCAACCACTAAAAAAAAATCTAAAAATATGAAGTAAAAGAGACAAGGGAATTAAAATGGTGTATCAGAATATATTGATTTGACATATCATTAGAAAAATGACCACAGAATATAAATAAATAATCAAAAAACGAAAATAAATAGGAATGGAAAATATATATACAATAAGATGATCGACCACCCTACTAAACGGAGAAATATTACTGTGAATGGTGGGATTTTTTAGTGCATCAAATCAGCAAACATTAAAGACAGTGTTGCGAAAGTATGCTAACATGAGGACCTGGGTATGCTGAATGCAGAAGTGAAAACTTGTGCAGCCTTTGGGGAAGGCATTTTGGCTGAGTCCGTCAAAATTTAAAATGTATGTGCTCTTTGACCCAGCAAGGCCACTTCCAGAATGATATCTATATATGCATACCCAGGGTCAAGTGTGAGAATGTGACCTTGAGCAAGACACATGTTTGAATATAGGGTGTTTTGGTCTTTAAAAAAATCTGATAGTTGACTAAAATGACAAACGTAAAAATACTTTATATAGTCCCAAGTCTTATGAAAACACACCAATCACACTATGCCTCCCTTGGTCTTTTTGTAGCTAGTCGAAGAATCCCTGTGGGGAGCGATTCACTCACTTTGAGAAAATATGAAGACGCTTTGCTAAAACAGAGCTGAGCTTCTGGGATCTCACTGTGGGCAGGAAAAAATGCTACTTAATGCAGAGAAGAAGGAGGAAGAAAGGGAAGGGAAGATAAGAAAGCCTATACCCTTTATGACATGGGCTTTTTCCAAGACTCTGCATGCCCTCACCCTCCAAATAACTGTTAATAACAATAAATTCATCAGGAACTGTGGATCCTCTATATTTAATCTCTATGTCCCAGATCAGTCCTGATGTATCCCCAGGGTATAAGCCCACTCCCACAACATTCACTGCTCCACGCCTATCACACAGAGGTTCTTCCCCACTCAGCTACCAATCTTTACCTACATGGAGTTACCTTTAAGATTGTTCCAATGGTACATAAATTGGTATAAACATTTTTTAATCAATATCAAAGGAAAAGCTTCATGACTTTTTGGATTTCGTGATAATTTCTTGGTTATGACATCAAGAGCACAGACAATAAAATTCAACAAAAGCAAAAACAGACAACACAGATGGCTTCAAACTTAAAAACTTTGTTCAACAAAAGACATATAATGATATGGGAGAAAACATTTACAAATCACATAGATTATAACAGATTAATATTTAGAACAGGACAGGCGCAGTGGCTCATGCTTGTAATCCCAGCACTTTGGGAGGCCGAAGCGGGCAGATCACGAGGTCAGGAGATCGAGACCATCCTGGCCAACATGGTGAAACCCTGTCTCTAGTAAAATACAAAACATTAGCCAGGTGTGATGGCATGCACCTTTAGCCCCAGCTTCTCAGGAGGCTGAGGCAGGGAATTGCTTGAACCCAGGAAGCAGAGGTTGCAGTGAGCCAAGATCATGCCACTGCACTCCAGCCTGGCAACAGAGTGAGACTCTGTCTCAAAAAAAGAAATATTTAAAACATATAAAGAATTCCTACAACTCAACATAAAAAATCAAATAACCCAATTTAAAAATAAACAAAAAACTTCAATAGACATTTTCCCAAAGGCAATATACAAATGGCCAAGAAGCATATGAAAAGATGCTCAATATCACTAATCATCAGAAAAATGCAAATCAAAATCATGATGAGATATTACCTCATAGCCATTAGGGTGGCTACTATCAAAAAACGGTGTTTGGGTGGTGTGGGAAAGTTGGGACCCTTTCATACCGTTGGCGGCATTATAAAATGGTGCAGTTGCCGTGGGTAGTAGAAACGTTCCTCAAAAAATTAAAAATAGAACTTCCATATGATCCAGCAATGTCACTCCTGGGTATATACCCAAAGGAATTGCAAGCAGGGACTCAAAGGGATATTTGTATACCCATGTTCATAGCAGCACTATCAACAAGAGACAAGAGGTGGAAGCAACTGAAACATTATCAGTGTATAAATACATAAAGAAAATGTGGTGTTGGACACAATGGAATACTTCCTTGAAAAGGAAGAAAATCTCATCACATGCCACAACCTGGATGAACACCAAGGACATTAGGCTAAGCTAAATAAGTTCACCACAAAAGGACACATACTATATGATTCCACCTATATAAAGCCTCTAAAGCAGTCAGATTCCTAGATGGAGAAAGTAGAACAGTAGTTATCTGTAGCTGGGGAAAGAGGAGAAGGAGTTGTTGTCTAATGGATACAGAATTTTTTTTTTTTTTTTTTGAGACAGCTTTGAGCTACTGTGCTGGCCTCTGTAGTTCCCCGTTCCTACTCCTTTGTCAATGACCCATCCTCCTGTTACAGTGGCACAATCTCGGCTCACTGCAACCTCCACCTCCTGGATTCAAGTGATTCTCCTGCCTCAGCCTCCCAAGTAGTTGGGATTACAGGCACCCACCATCACACCTGGCTAATTTTTGTATTTTTAGTATAGTTGGGGTTTCACCATGTTGGCAGGCTGGTCTCAAACTCCTGATCTCAAGTGATCCACCTGTCTTGGCCTCCCAAAGTGCTGGGATTACAGGTGTGAGCCACCGCGCCTGCCCAGGTACAGAATTTGACTTCTACAAGATGAGAAAGTTCTGAAGATCTTTTTCATAGCAATGCAGATGTACTAAACACTACTGAACTGTACACTTAAAATGGTTAAGAAACGTTAAGATGGTAACATTTATGATATATGGCTTTAACCACAATTTTTTTTTTTTTTTTTTTTTTTGAGATGGAGTTTCACTCTTGTTACCCAGGCTGGAGTGCAATGGCACGATCTCGGCTCACCGCAACCTCTGCCTCCTGGGTTCAGGCAATTCTCCTGCCTCAGCCTCCTGAGTAGCTGGGACTACAGGCACGCGCCACCATGCCCAGCTAATTTTTTGTACTTTTAGTAGAGACGGGGTTTCACCAAGTTGACCAGGATGGTCTCGATCTCTTGACCTCGTGATCCACCCGCCTCGACCTCCCAAAGTGCTAGGATTACAGGCATGAGCCACCGCGCCCGGCCAACAATTTTTTTAATGTAACAAAAGATGCTCTTCTGATGTAGAAAGACTTTTTCTTGACTTTGTGTGCTGGTGAATTCTGAAGAGCTATAGCTAATTGACATTGGCTTGACAGGATGCTCCTGGCTATGCCATTGCTTGGAGCCTCTGGGAGAAAGTCCTTGGCCTTGATCCACACAGCAGTACTAGATGGTCATCTGTGCCTCGGAGAACTGTGTGATGGCAGCTCTCATCCTCACTGCAGCTGGCTGGAACTAGATCGATGTTGGACCTTCAGTGGGTCATAGAACGTATCTGAGGTTGGGATGGTAATGCAGTAAAATGAAATTATGTAGGTAACATGCCTAGGACATAGAAGGTGCTCAGGAGAATAAGGATTCACTAAGTCCATCAGTGTGTGGAGACGCAACCTGTTCCTCTCAGCACCAGTGTCAAAAGGAAAGGTCTTATCTGAGAAATTAACATAGGAATGCAGGGATTAATTCATCAGTCACAGAATCTGTGTGTGGGGAGGGGGAGAGGGGCAGAGAAGAGTAGAAGGAGGAGGAAAAAGAGCAGAGGAAGGTAACGGGAAGGAGAGGAGGGAGAAGAAAGAAGTTAAAAAACCGAGGAATCACAATACACTAAACACTTCCATGGCACCTCCCAGAGCGCCAGGTACTGCTCCAAATGCCTCGTGGATACATCTCTAATCATCACAGTAACTCCATGAGGCAGGACTCTATGTCCATTTCACAGGCTGATAAACTGAGATATAGAGTACTTAAGTAACCTATTCGAGATGCACACAGAGCCAGAGCTTAAACCCCTTCTCGCTGTTTCCAGAGTCAGACTCTTCACTGCTTCATCATCCTGCATCTCAGGAAAATGGAATATGAAGAAAATTGCCGATTCGTCCATCGTTCTACTAGAAGATAACTGAACCACCACTGACACTCTCCTGTGCCCACTCGCTCACTGCCCTGACTTCATTTTACTGGAAATCAAAGCTAACTCCCACCACCTCCCACTAAACAGCTTCCCTGAGCGCAGAAATGCATCTTCCAGCTGTGAATCAGGATTTGCCAAGGAATCTACTGTCTCCCTCCTAACACCTTCCATTCATTATCCGATAAGGCCATCCCTGGACCTGAAGATCTTTAGATCGCCAAGGCCACGCTTCTGAGAGGCTGGTGTATTTGGAACCGCCCTGTCATTCTGGTGGAGCCCTCTGGGTCTCCAGCTGTTCTGGGGAGTCGCCGGTCCACACTGCACACCTACCCTGCACCCTGGATGCAGACTCCATAATTCTTCAGAACAGCCCCTGTTCATGGAATTGGCTTTTCCTAATCAAAGGCAATTGTCAAGTGTTCAAGCATTATAACAGCTATTTGTTACACTGCGAAGACTTTTCATCTGGATACATTTGTAAGTCAAAGAAAATCGATTCTTAGCCCACAGGTCTTAATCGCTTTGTTAGTCTTAAAGCAGCTACAATCTTAAAATTCAGTGCTATCAGTAAAGACAATATATAGAGACAGAGAAAGAGACTAATGTGGAAAACACATTTTAACTTTTTTTTTAATTAAAAATGTATTTTAGGCCAGGTATGGTGGCTCATGCCTATAGTCTCAGCACTTTGGGAGGCTGAGTGGGGAGGGTATGGCTTGAGCCCAAAACTTCGATACCAGCCTGGGCAATGCATTTCCCTAGAGACACATCTATATCGGGGGGGGGCGGGGGGGGAATAATAAAAAAATAAATAAAAGCTGGGCACAGTGGCTCACGCCTGTAATCCCAGTACTTTGGGAGTCCAAGGTGGGCGAATCACAAGGTCAAGAGATTGAGACCATCCTGGCCAACGTGGTAAAACCATGAGACAGATTTTGTGGAAACCCTGTCTCTACAAAATAGAAAAATTACCTGGGAATGGTGGCATGTGCCTGTAATCCCAGCTACTCGGGAGGCTGAGGCACTAGAATCTCCTTAACCCAGGCAGCGGAGGTTGCAGTGAGCCCAGATCATACCACCGCACTCCAGCCTGGGTGACAGAGTGAGACTCCGTCTCAAAAAAAAAGAAAAGAAAAGAAAAGAAAAATAGGAGAAAATGTCCATTAGCAAATAGTGGAGGAAAAAAAAAATCATCCTATTGACAAATAACTACCTTTAGTGTTTTAATGTATACCCTTCCAGATATTTTTCTGAACATGTATTTATAGAAAAGTGAAATTATAGCTGCCACTTTTAACCTGTCTTTTCTCCTTCACACTGTACCATTCTTCCAGCTTTCCATGCTTCTTGTCATCATTCTCACTGTACTTCATTGGAATTTTCCATCATGTTTTTGACCCTAAAGTATTCTATAAAATGAATGTATGCTACTTATTTTACCAATCGTCTATTCTTGAACATTCTATTGATTCCCATTTTTTCTCTTTTAAACAATTCTTCAATTATCTCAACACGCGAAACAAATGTCACTCATCTAAAAGACTAGAACTCAAGAAATACACTACCAGCAGCGGTCTGACATCATAGGAAATCTACTCTTCCCCTGAATTTCATTTTTCTTCTGGACTTTTTATTCCTAAGTCTTTTTCTGTTACCAAACCAGTTTGCCCATCTGAGCACTCCCTCTCCTCACTCCTTCTCTCCCTTCCTGGCTACTCATCTGCCAGTTTTTCTGAAACAACTTCTCCTTTACCCTTTTGTTAAGTCTGCTTGTGCTCTCCTCTCCCTGGCTTTCATCCACTCACCCTCCGTGCTGTTGACTCATGCCACCCTTTGAAGCCTACTGCACAAAAGACCCCCACGAAGCCCTGTGGGGATCAAAGGGTGAAAACAGAACATGCAGAATCCTAAAGGAATTCAGAAGCTCATTGGAGATGCAAGGTATACATACACAGTGGTATGCTGGTAAATTGGCTCTCTGAGGGGGAAAAACCCTTGATGTATAGGTTTGCCAATTTCCATGCTATAAAATATTCCCAGCATGGCCAACTACCAATATGATGTCACTGAAATTGAGAGCTGGGAAGAGATGAGATGCACATGAACCACTGTGTGCGGGACACACACAGCTGCATGTACATGAAAAGCTATAACACAGCCAAGCCTGGTGGCTCATGCCTGTAATACCAGAACTTTGGGAAGCCGAGGAGGGTGGATCATGAGGTCAGGAGATCAAGACCATCTTGGCTAACACGGTGAAACTCCGTCTGTACTAAAAATCCAAAAAATTAGCCAGGCATGGTGGCACACACCTGTAGTCCTAGCTACTCCAGAGGCTGAGGCAGAAGAATCACTTGAACCCAGGAGGCAGAGGTTGCAGTGAGCTGAGATTGTGCCACTGCACTCCAGCCTGGGCAACAGAGCAAGACTACATCTCGGAAAAAAAAAAATGAAAAACTGTAATACATACATGTGTATATACACACACATATACACATAGATGTCTATGTGTACATGTACATGCATATGTACATACATATGTATTTTAGCTTTTCATGGACATAGAGTCATGAATATACACACATATAAATAGACAAGACAACCAGAACAGACATTTAGAAATAGGCAGTCATGTTATCATCATCATCTTCATCAGTAAAATGTATTGAGCACTCAACATGCATCCAGTGCTGTGTTCAGTGTTTTATATGCATTGCTTTATAACTCTCCTATGAGATGTGTTGTTACTACCACCAATGTTACAAGTTCATCCTTGCAAAGTTGGTGTCTTGAAGAAGGAGATAATTTGCCCCTGGTCATTCAATGCAGTAAATGGCGAAGCCAGGAAGAACTCAAGGTCCATCTGATTCCAGAGCCCAGGCTCCGATGACTACCCTCTCCTGCTGCCTCAGGCCAGGCCTCAGGGCTTCACACTGTGGACCCCAAGGGGCAACCAACCATGAATCCAGAGAGGTGAATTGGTGGTCCTAACAAGCCATGTGACTAAGATTCTCCAATGCACCTTTCGTCAGTGTCTTGGACCCGTTCTCCAAAGCACTGTGAAGGCTGATTCCTAACACCCAAGTTTGCCCTTCAACTTACTATATAATTTTACCTTCATTTAGTTCCCTTCTTTTCTCACCAAAAGCCTCCCTGGGTCTTTTTATTTTATTTGTTTATTTATCTTGAGATGGAGTCTCGCTTGTTGCCCAGGCTGGAATGCATTGGGGCGATCTCAGCTCACTGCAACCTCCGCCTCCTGGGTTCAAGCAATTCTCCTGTCTCAGCCTCCTGAGTAGCTGGGATTACAGGCACATGCCACCATGCCTGGCTAATTTTTTTTTTTTTTTTTTTTTTTTTTGTATTTTTTAGTAGAGATGGGGTTTCACCATGTTGATCAGGCTGGTCTTGAACTCCTGACCTTGTGATCCGCCCACCTCGGCTCCCAAAGTGCTGGGATTACAGGCATAAGCCACCATGCTGGGCCTTTATTTTATTTTTAACTGTAACTTCTCTTGTGCTTGTTTATAATTTGTCCCTGAAATTCTTTTTTAAAAATTTCTACTTCGTTATTAACTATCACTGACAATTCTTTGTTACAAAAACTGGGAGACAAAGAACTTGTAGAATTAGAAGGAACGAATAGATGTAAAGAAGGTAAGTAATGAAACCATAACAATTCTAGAAGAAAAACATCGTAAAAACTCTTCTGGATGTTGGCTTAGGCAAAGAATTCATGACTAACACCCCAAAAGTAAATGCAACAAAAACAAAAATAAATAAACGGGAGCTAATTAAACTAAAAAGCTTCTGCACAGCAAAAGAAATCATCAGTAGAGTAAATAGACAACCCACAGACCGCAAGAAAACATCCACAAACTGTACATCTGACAAAGAACTAGAATCCAGAATCTACAAGGAACTCAAACAAATCAGCAAGAAGAAAGAAAATAATCCCATCAAAAAGTCGTCAAAGGACATGAATAGACATTCCTCAAAAGAAAATATACAAAGAGCCAACAAACATGAAAAAATGCTCAACATCGCCAGTCGTCAGGGAAATGCAAATTAAAACTACAAGGAGATACCACCTTACTCCTGCAAGAATGGCCATAATTAAAAAGTCAAAAAACAACACATTGGATGTGGTAAAAAGGGGACATCATTACATTGCTGGTGAGAATGTAGATTAGTGCAACCACGGTGGAAAGCAGTGTGGTGATTCCTTAAAGATCTAAAAGTAGATCTACCATTCAATCCAGCAATCCCACCACCAGGCATCTACCCAAAGGAAAAGAAGTCCTCATATGAGGCTGGGAATGGTGGCTCACGCCTGTAATCTCAACACTTTGGAAGGCCAAGGCTAGTGGATCACCTGAGGTCAGGAGTTCGAGACCAGCCTAACCAACATGGAGAAACGGCTCTACTAAAAATACAAAATTAGCCAGGTGTGGTGATGCATGCCTGTAATCCCAGCTAACTCAGGAGGCTGAGGCAGGAGAATCGCTTGAACCCGGGAGGCAGAGGTTGTGGTGAGCCGAGATTGCGCCACCGCACTCCAGCCTGGGCAACAAGAGCGACTTGGTCTCAAAAAAAAGGTCATCATATGAAAAAGCATATGCACACACATATTTATAGCAGCACAATTCACAATTGCAAAGATATGGAAACAACAGAAGTGCCATTGACCAACAAGTGGATACAGAAAATGTGGTATATATACACCATTAGATACTAGTCAGCCATAAAAAGGAATGAAATAATGTCTTTTGCAGCAACTTGGATGGAGGTGGTTATTCTGAGTGAAATAACTCAGGAATGGAAACCCAAATATTGTATGTTCTTACTTATAAGTGGGAGCTAAGCTTTGAAGAACGAAAAGGCATAAGAATAATATAAGGGACTTTGGGGAATCAGGGGGAAGGGTGGAAAGGGGTGATGGATAAAAAACTGCACATTGGATACAGTGTATACTGCTCAGGGGATGAGTGCACTAAAAACTGTTGAAATAAAAAATTTTAAAGTAGGTGAAAGGCCCAAAGTGTGAGCCAGATGACACTGTGTCAGGAGGATATGGTCGCCATTCAGAAGGCACAGGTAGATGATAGATAGATAGATAGATAGATAGATAGATAGATAGATAGATAGATAGATAGATAGATAGATGCATGTGTGTATGTGTATATATAGATGTATATATGTGTGTGTGTATATATATATATATATATATATATATATATATATATATACACATACACACACATACAGTAGGAGCGTTAGTGTCGGAATTTTGCAATAATTCTCCCATTCCTCGGTTCTGAAGAGTCTAGTTCCACAATAGAAGGACCTGAGAAAATTGAACAGAGTTCAGCAGAACCCACAAGGTTGATTAATGAATTGAAAAATGAGACCAGCAACGCCAGGTGAAACACACAAAGAATCTTCCTGCTGACGTAGAAGGCTGAAAAGGACAGCAAAAATAGTTTCCACTAAAAAAAAGAATGAGGAATTCATATTTCTCGAGCCATAACCATGCACTGGCCACTGTATTTGGCATTTTATCTACATTACCTCAAATAACCCTTCAAAGTAGGTCCTATTAATCTTGTCAATCAAAGAAAATGAGTAGACAAGCCTCAATCATTTTGGGAGATTTATTTGCCAAAGTTAAGGATGTGCCAAGAAGACAGGCCTTTGCCTTTCTTTGAAGATGATTTTGAGGCCTCCAAATTTAAAGGGGAAAGGGCGGGATATTGAGAAGCACACAGTTTTCACTTAAACAAAACGGGCAAAGGAAAAATGTCAGGAATCTGCATTTTATCTAAGATAACACGCACAAAATATGCATTTGTGTCTGGCAGGCCTGGGGTGACTGCAGCTGTAAAGATAAGCTATCAATTAGCATTGCCATGGTGCGTTTGGGGTCCCAAAATTTAATTTCCTTTCACAATGTCCACAAGGGTTTGGTAATTTGTTCAGCCCACACAGCTGACATGCAGAGTCAGAAAGCAAACCCCTGACTCATGGTGCTCTAAGCCCATGCCTTCTCTACTGTAAAGACTGCCTCCTGGCCCAGCATGGCGGCTCATGACTGCAATCCTAGCACTTTGGGAGGCCAAGGCAAGTGGATCACTTGAATCTAGGAGTTCAAGATCAGCCCAGGAGACAAAGGGAGACCCTGGCTCTACAAAAAAAAAACAATAGGCCAGGTGCGATGGCTCACACCTGTAATCCCAGCACTTTGGGAGGCCGAGGCGGGATCACCTGAGGTTGGGAGTTCAAGACCAGCCTGACCAACATGGAGAAACCCCGTCTCTACTAAAAATACAAAATTAGCCAGGCATAGTGTCCAGTGCCTGTAATCCCAGCTACTCAGGAGGCTGAGGCAGGAGAATCACTTGAACCCAGGAGGCAGAGGTTGTGATGAGCCGATTGCACTCCAGCCTGGGCAACAAGAGTGAAACTCTGTCTCAAAAAAGATAATAGTAATAATAATAAACTTTAGCTGGGGATGGTGGTGCATGCCTGTAGTCCCAGCTTGGGAGGCTCACATGGGAGAGTTGCTTGAACTCAGGAGTGAACTCAAGGAGTGAGCACAAGGAGTGAATCTGCAGTGAGCTGTGATCGTGCCACTGCACTCTAGTCTTGGCAACAGAGCAAGACTCTGTTTCAAAAAAAAAAAAAAAAAAAGACTGCCTCCTGTTGAGCTAGCACCATTTCTCTGTGGTGCAAGTGACATCTGGGGTCAGGTGTTCTTTGCTGTGGGTATAAAGAGCAGGATCAGGTAGGGGTTAAAAGCACAGGCTCTGACTGCCTTGTGCCCAGATCAGAATCTCAACCTTTCAATTCACTAGGTGTAAAACCTCGGGAGGTGTCCTTAGTCTCTTCTGCCTTAGTCTCCTTGTCTGCACAATGGAAATAATCACAGTAACCACCTTATAAGCTACTGTGAGGATTAAATTGTTAATGACTATATATTAAGTACACAGAAGAGTACCCAGCCTGACCCAATAGCTCTGTCAGTGTTCGCTTTTTGTTATCTTTGAGAAGGAAAGGACTGTACAGGCTGTATTATCTATTCTTCAATTTTCAGGAACCCCATGCGTGCCAAAGTTAATAGCTTACATGGTTGATTCATTTTTCCTTATTTCTGGTCAAAATGACTGCTAAAAACATTCTTAGGCAAAATGGAGATCCGTTGAGCACTAGATCTGCCATCAATGTCTACTTCAGTGACTCTTCATTGGAGGTGATTCTCCCCGGGCACATTTGGCCATATTTAGAAACATTTTTTATTGTCACAGCTGGTAAGACCAAGGCAGAAGGGGCCAGGGAAACCTCCCAAGGTATCACAGCTAGTGAGTGGTGGGGCTGGGATTCAAACCTGTCAGAGCCTGTGCTCTTGACTCCTACTCGTCCCACTCCTTACACCCAAAAACAATTGTCTTTTTCAGAATTAACTCTGTACGAAGGGACTCAAGAGGCTTTTTGTTGTTTCTTTTGTTTTGTTTTTTGAGACAGCATCTTGCTCTGTTGCCCAGGCTGGAGTGCAGTGGCGTGATCTTGGCTCACTGCAACCTTCACCCCACTGAAGTGATTCTACTGCCTCAGCCTCCTGAGTAGCTGGAACTACAGGCGTGTGCCACCATGCCCGGCTAATTTTTGTATTTTTAGTACAGACTGTGTTTCACCATGTTGGTCAAGCTGGTCTCAAACTCTTAACCTCGTGATCTGCTTGCCTCAGCCTCCCAAAGTGCTGGGATTACAGGTGTGAGCAACTGCTCCTGGCCTCAAGATGTCTTTCTTCTGCCCCTCGCCCTCCTTCCAGTACACAGGCCCAAAAGAAAACACCTGGTATGAATTCCGGTCCCTAAAGCAGTGGTTAGGAACATTTGCAAAGCCAAATATAGATGATGGGAGGATGGAGGCAGCAAACCACCTTGCTATGTACATACCTATGCAACAACACTGCATGATCTGCACATGTACCCTAGAACCTAAAGTACAATAAAAAAGAAAAAGAAAAAAAAAAGAAAGAAATCACCTTAGTGTCCTCTTTGAAATTCCCCAAAGATTCTGATTCCCTAACCCTAGGGAAGAGCACAGGAATTTGCATTTTAAACAAGCGGCCAGGCTGTAATGGTTCTGATAAAGTAGCTCAAGGACTATCCCTCAAGAAACTGGGCTCTGAAACCTTGGGCCTAGGTCAGCATAAAGGCCTCCTGCATACAGGTGAGACAATAAATATGCATGATTCCTCTGCTAATTTCAGCAGGTAGTGGCTTTCCTGAGAAAGATCAAGAGAGCCGCAGGGATGAGTGTGGCGGCTGATGAGTGCTGCCTGCCACAAGTGCAGGAATGGGGCTGAGGGTTCACTTGATCTGTCTACCAACCCGGATCCAGAGTCAATGTCAGCATCACAGCCATTCCAGACTGCAAGCTCTCAGCCTTCCAGCAGTTCCTGGCAAAAGGCCTTACCGTAATAAGCCACACTCCTCTCTTTAGACACTGGCTATTATTAGTGTGCATAATACAATTTCTGTTACAGTGGTTATTAAGATAAAAGCAGGATTAAAGCTGATGTGTTACTGGTGGCAACCACCCCAGACCTGCTGTTAGCTTTTCACAGCCTCCTCTTGCAGCTCCCTCACTGATGCCCACGGCGAACCTCACCCTCCTACAGAACACACAGGTTCAGCAACGCAGCACTGCAGCCCGGGAGCATGGGCGGCCAGGACAGACTTTCTGCTCCCCATCCCTCTCTGCAGGAATTAGCCCAGCCAGAGGAAGTAGCCTGGAGGCAGTAAAGTCCTCTGCACACTGAAGTAAGACAAACACCATAGGGAACAGGAGCTGTGTCCTTTGCGCACTGCTGTATGCCCAGTACCCAGCACAGATGAAAGTCCCAAAGCATAAAAAGCACTAATCAGTAACTGTGGAATGAAGGAAGCAGCAAGGAAAAGAAAAAAGGCTGCAACAAGCAAAGCCCCCTGACTCTCAGAAAATGACTGATGGGGCTGGGCACGGTGGCTCACACCTGTAATCCCAACACTTTGGGAGGCTGAGGCAGGTAGATCACTTGAGATCAGGAGCTCGAGACCAGCCTGCCAACATGGTGAAACCCCATCTCTACTAAAAATACAAAATTAGCCAGGCATTGTGGCATGCGCCTGTCATCCCAGCCACTCAGGAGGCTGAGGCAGAAGAATCCCTTGAATCAGGGAGGTGGAGGTTGCAGTAAGCCAAGATTGTACCACTGTACTCCAGCCTGGGCAAAAGAGCCAGACTCGGTCTCAAAAAGAAAAGAAAAGAAAGGACTGATGGATCTGATGGATCCCAAATGAGGGCTTTCACCTGCAACACAGGATCTATGGAGACGCTGGAGATCTGCCCCCATATGACTGCTAACTGGGGGAATGGCCCTGAATCTTTCACTGCTTTCTGGAAATCTGTTCTTCCCAGGACAGAGGGCTCCTCACTGTCCACTCCCCTATTGTCTGCCTTTTCCCATGCTACTTCATCCTCCATCCCCAGATCTTGAAATCCTCATCTTATCATTACCTTATATTGTCATTATTAAAATGACAGTGGTAGAAATTGTGCTGAAATTCACCAACGCATACAGTGACTTAAATGAATTCCCTCATTTGGGTAGAAATGGTAGAATTTCTACCTCAAATGGTAGAAATTATGCTGAAATTCACAATGCATATACAGTCACTTACATGAATTCCCTCATTTTGTCCTCCTGACAGCTCTGAAAGCCAAACTGCTGTCATCCCCATTTTACAGATTAGAAAACCAAAGTTGAGTCTGCCTCCTCCAGGAAGCCTTTCCTGGCTGCCCCAGCGGCAGTTACACCTTTGCTCCCTTGTCTCACTTCCTGCCAGCTTCTGGAGTCTGACGCAGTCACAGTGTCAGGCACTTGTCCGTCATTCTAAACAACAGAAATGTATGTTTTTTTTTATAATTTCGACAACTAGGAGTCCAAGATCAAGGTATCGGCAGGGCCGGTTTCTCTGAGGCTAATCTCCTTGGTTTGACGAAAGTTGTCTTCTCCCTGTGTCCTCAAGTGGTCTTCCCTGTGTGTGTGTCAGCATCCTAATCTCCTTTTTCTTTTTAATTATTATTTTTTGAGGCTGGAGTGCAATGGCACAATCTCAGCCCACTGCAACCTCTGCCTCCCGGGTTCAAGCAATTCTCCTGCCTCAGCCTCCAGAGTAGCTGGGACCACAGGCGCGCACCACCACACCCAGCTAATTTTTGTATTTTTAGTAAAGACAGGGTTTCACCACATTGGCCAGGATGGTCTTGATCTCTCGACCTCGTGATCAACCCACCTCAGCCTCCGGAAGTGCTGGGATTACAGGTGTGAGCCACCGCGCCCAGCCTAATCTACTTTTCTTATAAGGTCACCAGGCCTATTCGAAGGGCCCCAGTCTGGCCTAATTGCCTCCTTGAAGATCTTATCTTCAAATATGGTCACATTCCGAGGGACTGGGGGTGAGGACTGCATGTATTTTGCAGAGACATAATTCAGCACATGACACATGAGTCAGGGTTTGCAGCCCCCGGGAAAGAATGACACTTGTCACCTCCTCTGTCTGTGCAGCAAGCCTGGATGCTGAGGACAGCAGGCATTATTATTTTTCTCTTCTCTACCGTTCCCCACGCTTCCTGATGCTTGGAGATGGCCCGTCTCAGAAAGGTCACCACTTTACCTGGGGAACTAGGGTAGCCAGGGCTGCCCCACATTCTCTCTCTTCTCTTTTCAAGGCACAGCAAGAGACTGGAGCAACCAGTGCCTCTGCTCAATTGACAAGTGAATAAAGTGTCCTCTTTGGGCTGTAGCACATGTCTCTGCAGAGAGAACCCGGCAGGTCTCTCCCGGCTGCCTCCAATGGCCCAGTGTCATTCTGGGACCCAGCGCAGGTCTCCATTTCCACACCTGTACGTGGCAGGTCACACCTGAGGAGAGGGCGACCTGAGGGCTGAGTGAGCTGACACAGCGAACAGCCCCCAGCTCCTGCCACAATGGGGGCTCCCTATTCTGTTCCGCATGCACCCAGCACTCCGCTTGAACACAACAGTCTCCCCCT
The DNA here is from genome assembly GCF_049354715.1 of Callithrix jacchus. Classification (NCBI taxonomy): domain Eukaryota; kingdom Metazoa; phylum Chordata; class Mammalia; order Primates; family Cebidae; genus Callithrix; species Callithrix jacchus. Next base: position 22,199,482 of record NC_133507.1, on the reverse strand, counting down.
GCCTAGGGGACAGTGAGCCAGGCCCAACACTGCACAAGAAGCCGTGGGAAGCCACCTCCACCCGCAACAAGCAGCTCAAAGCATCAGCAAGTCAAGAGTGTAGTTTTTAACTACAACAGGCAGAGAGGAAACAGACAGTGGGTCTCAGGCTGTCACTCCCAGGCATTTACCGGGACCCTGTGGTCAGTCTCTTCTCTGGATCACTCCTGGCCAGGATGTTCTTCCATTACTCTGTTGCAGGTCACTGATGTCCCCAACCGGGAGGCTTTGTGATGGGCTCAGCGGGAGGCCAGAGCCAGGCACTGTGATTGGGGAACTGGATGGCTCTGAAAGATGTGCCCTTCTTTTCCTTTCAGCTTAGAAGCAGCAGCCCCAGCTGTCCGCAGCAGGCTTGCTGCAAGCTGCTGCACACACGGCAAACCCCTTCTCCATGCCCAGCCCAATGCAGTTCCCCCAGCAGAACAGGCCTGGCTGCCTCCGTGTCCACACCCTGACCTGCAGCTGAGGCCCATTTGCGTCTCTGGCTGTGACCCGACCTCCCAGGATGCTGCCATGCAGCTGGTGACTGTTCTTCCCTTCCTCTCATGCTGTCTCTCTCTGCCCTGTCTGTGAATGGTATTTCTGGAGTGTGAGAGAGGCCTGGACTGCAGGTATGTTTCCTGTCTGCCCACTCCAAGGCAGATGCCTGCGGCGTGCCTGGCCTGGCAGGAGAGGGGAACCCATCTTGGAGAGGAGCCAGAGGAGAACTGTGTGCGCCTTCATGGCTGCGTGCTTCGGGTAAGGGCCGCCCTTTGCCTTTTACTATTTTAGCTTCAGAAAGGCCACGTGTCCTGTCTGGGGGCTCCTATCCTGTCTAGGACAGCAAGGTGATATGGAATCATCATGCAACTGTGAGCCCAGATAGTCCTGAGGTCAAATCCTGTGCCATCGTTTCTTAGCTTCCCCTACCTTTCGTCCTTGGGGAGGGAGGAGGGAATAGTACTGCCACCGGCCCTGGCTTGCTGTTGGAAGGATGAGGTGGCAGAGCCCGCAGAAAGGTCAGATGGACATTTCATAGTGCCAACTTCCTTCCTGTCCAATCACACAGTGCCCTAACCTATAGGCAAGGCTGTAACCAGGAGGAAAGCTCCAGGGCCCTGGTCACTTGTGCTCACAGATGACCTGCCACTCCCAAGCCAAAAAGGAGAGCTGCCCAGGAAAGGAAGCAAAACCTGGAGTTGTTCCACCAGCCCCTTACACCCTGAATTTCTGTTTCTTAATAACGTCACATTGTTACATTTTGTGTTGAAAAATAGGTCTAGGCTAACTTCCTTCTTGGGTCTTGGGACACTTTCTTGCTGTTACATGATCAAGGTGGGGGATGAGTAACTATTCTCCCCAAACATATCCTCTCTCTCCCTCCTCAACTCCCGCCTTCCCCAACGCCCCCAACCCAGTGCAATCTACTAACTGTCTCTCCCACAATGTTCCCCTGACAGCCTCCTGCTGGCACAAAGGATCTCATCTTTGAAGACCTTTGGGTTCAAATCCCAGCTCAGTTCCTAACCAGCTGTGTCACATAGAGAAGTTGCTTAACCTCTCTGAGCCTCAGGATCCCCAGATGCAAAATCAAAGGGCTGATAGCAACATCTTCTTCTCAGGACTCATGGAAAATTAAATGGGTGTTTCTCCCAAAGATGTTTGCGCAGGGCAGAAACTCAGCAGAGGGTCATGTCCATTTCATGCTCTTCCAAGGGCTGCAGTGTAAATGTGGTCTCCAGCTGTGGGAGAGGATGACCACTGCCCTTCTGTGGCAGGCCTTGGAGTAAAACTCCCAAACCATCCCCAACCAGCAGAGGCTGCCCAGCCCAGCCCCTCCAGCAGGGCGGCTCCATAGACTGCAGGGCAGCAGGGCCCAGAGACTGTCCCTGTCCACTCCTGCTGCACCAAGCGGCTCTGGGTGGGGCTGGGGAAGGTGGCCATGGAGCGGGGCAGGAGACTGGGAAAGACGTGACAGATACAAGTTTCATTTTTCATCAAATCCTCTAGACATTGGGAAAGGGCCAGGGGTGGTGGCTCACACCTGTAATCCCAGTACTTTGGGAGGCTGAGCCAGGCCGATCACGAGGTCAGGAGTTCGAAACCAGCTTAACCAGCATGGTGAAACCCTGTCTCTACTAAAAATACAAAAAATTAGCCGAGCATGGTGGCGCATGCCTGTAATCCCAGCTACTTGGGAGGCTGAGGCCGAGGAATTGCTTGAACCTGGGTGACAGGAGCAAGACCCTGTCTCAAAAAAAAAAAACAAAAACATTGTGAAAGGAAAATAAACCTTGGGACCCCAAAATCACTAGCCCAAGGGAAAACTCAAGCTGGAAACTGCTTAGGGCAAATCTGCCTCTCATTCTACTGCTAAAAAAAGATAGCTACTAAGATTAAAAAGCTCCATGCCTCCCTCACAAGGAATTTCCTTGTGGACAAATGACAGACAGAACTCAAAGTCACCTTTCTCTGCTCACTGAGATAAATGCATATCTGATTGCCTCCTTTGGAAAGGCTAATCAGAAAATCAAAAGAATGCAACCATTTGTCTATTTATTTGTCATCAGAACCTCCTGAGGTTGTGTCACGGGTATGCATCCTTAACGATGGCAACATAAACTTCCTAAATTGACTGAAACCTGTCTCGGATTTTGGGGTTCACAGTGTCAAAAGTGGTGCTTTATAGAAAATGTAGGTTGGCATTATGGAAAATCTAGAAAAGACATACAAAGTCAAACATAGTTTTGAAAAGCTTATGCTCACCCCCACACTGTGAATGAGGGAGTCTTTTTCTCCATCCTCCACCTCTGACTGTGGCTCACTGTTTGATGATATCTTATTGTACACCCTGCCTTGCATCCTGACTTTGAACCTACCATTTCATGGTCATAAGCCCAAGGAAATGGTCTATTTCCCAGTTTTATTGATGGGTCATTCAGGCTCTACATAAGTTGGCCAAGGTCATAGAGGTGAAGGTCATGTGAAAGACCCATTTGTATCCTTTCCACCAGCTGCTGATGGTCACTCCACTTCTTTTTGATTTTTTCTTTTCTTTTCTTTTTTTTTTTGAGACAGTCTTGCTGTGCCGTCCAGGCTGGAGTGTGGAGTGCATTGGCTCTATTTCAGCTCACTGCAACCTCCGCCTCCCAGGTTCACTGATTCTCCTGCCTCAGCCTCCCCGAGTAGCTGGGATTGCAGGCACTCACCACTAATCCCAGCTAATTTTTTGTATTTTTTAAGAAGAGATGGGGTTTCACCATATTGGCCAGGCTGGTCTCAAACTCCTGACCTTGTGATTTGCCTGCCTTGGCCTCCCAAAGTGCTGGGATTACAGGCATGAGCCACCATGTCCGGCCTGGTCACTCCGCTTCTAAGAAACAACCACAAATAATAACAAAAGAGGCCGGGCACAGTGGCTCAAGCCTGTAATCCCAGCACTTTGGGAGGCCGAGGCGGGTGGATCACGAGAGATCAAGACCATCCTGGTTAACATGGTGAAACCCCGTCTCTACCAAAAATACAAAAAAAAATTAGCTAGGCACGGTGGCGCGTGCCTGTAATCCCAGCTACTCAGGAGGCTGAGGCAGGAGAATTGCCTGAACCCAGGAGGCGGAGGTTGCGGTGAGCCGAGATCGCGCCATTGCACTCCAGCCTGGGTAACAAGAGCGAAACTCCGTCTCAAAAAAAATAAATAAATAACAAAAGAACTACTAACCCTTGGCCTTCAAACAGCACTTTATTCTTTAAGAAGCACTTTTATCACTGTTATTCCTTCCTGCTGTCCTTCAGATACCCGTCAAGTCCGATAGGAAGGCTACCAGTATTTTCAATTTGTAAATAAGGATCCAAGAAGTGAATGCCTCTGCCACAGTGACAGAGGCGGAGGCGGAATAAAAGACGTAGTCTCTGCCCTTCACATGCCCCCCACCACCTTCTCAGATGGCAAGAAGAGAGAGACACCCCCAGAGCTTAGGCAGGGTGGGAAGAAGAGATTAAAATAAGATGGGGCAAACCGGAGGTGAGAGAGAAGTTCTGTCGGGAAATTCAGAGCGAGGTCGGAAGAAAACTCATCTTTGCCTACAATGCCTACTTCAGCCGGATGTCAACATGCAGGGCTCCATACCAGCATTCTGATAGATTCTGAGCTACAAGATTCCAGAATATTAGCAGCTGAGCTCCTCCCCAGCCCGGCCAAATATGCCACAACAAGGCCGTTTCCCAGGTGATGTATGGTAGGTCAGAACCCTAATCAAGCGCCAATTCAATTTAACTGCTGCTGATTTCAGCACAGTGCTCTGAGCTTCCATTTAAATGCAAGGGGAATTGACTTTCGAGGTAACAGCTTCAGGGGATGCTTTCTTCCCTCAGCTAGACAGAGCAGTAGCTCACACTGTGCACCTGGCAATGAACTGGGACCCTTTTGGAGGTACATGACTTAGACTTCTGGATTCTGTCAGGAGGCAGACAGGAGGGAGACTAGGAGCAAGGACCACAGAAGGGCCAAGGTACCCCTGGCACCCCTAGATCCCAAAATACAAAGAGCCACCAGCACCATCAGCACACACACACTCTCTCTCTCTCTCTCTGCCCCTTGGTCTCTCTCTGTCTCTTCCATTCTGTATCTCTTTCACTCTGTGTGCCTCTACCTCTTGTCCTCTCTATTTCTTTTTTTCAAAGATGGGGTTTCACCATGATGGTCAGGCTGGTCTTGAACTCCCGACCTCAGGTGATCCGCCCACCTTGGCCTCCAAAGTGCTTGGATTACAGGCATGAGCCACCATGCCCCGCCCCTCTCTCTCTATTTCTATCTCTTGGTGTCTCTCTCTTTCTGTCTCTGTATATTTCTCTGTCTCTGTGTCTGTGTCTCTATTTCTCTGTCTCGGCATCTCCATCTCTCTCTTTCCACATCACTCTCTCCCTCTCCCTCAGTATCTCTGTCTTTCTCTCTGTCTCTGTCTCCTCCCAAGGGGGAGGAGCTCAACTGCTAATATTCTGGAAGCCTGTAGCTCAGAATCTATCAGAACATTGGTGTGGATGATGACTCCTTTGTGATGCTATCTGGCTGGACTGGGCGTTGCAGGCAAAGGTGGGTTTTCTGCAGCACTCTCTTTGTCTCTGCTTCTGTTTCTCTGTCTGTCTCTTTCTCTGTCTCCATCTTTCTTACCCCTCTGTGTCTTTCTGTCTCTCTCTGTCTCTCTTTCTGTCTCTGTCTCTGTCTCTCTATGTCTGTATTTCTCTCTGTCTCTGTCTCTATTTCTCTCTCTCTCTCTCTGTCTCTGTCTCCCTGTCTCTCTCTGTCCCTGTATCTCTGTCTCTCAGTCTCTGTCACTGCCTCTCATATGCTCAGGGGTATTTATGCTATGTGGGCATTTCCAAGGAGCTTTCAAGTCTGAGTTATCATCTGGGATTTCTATCAGGCTCCATCTGCTTCCAGAACTGTGTGCAAACAGTAACATCCAAAGCTCAGAAAAGGGAGGACGTAAAACATTTTTATTTGTTCTGACCAGAAAAGCAGTATGATCTAGAATGTGTGAACAAAAGTCAGACAAAAACAAGGGAAAACAGATTGTCGGAGCTGGTCATAGCCCACAAGAGTCTCTCAGACCCAAACAGTGTGGCCCAGGCATACATAAAACAAGCCCAAGACATATGCCTTGTGTCCAACAACGCAGCTTTCTGAGCCACTCCTCCGTGTCTATTGGAAGAGCAGATGAACCTGGTTGAAATCCCAGTGCTACAGCTTCCTACTCTGTCATCTTGAGCAAATTCTTCACTTATCTGAGCTTTAGTTTCCTCCACTGTAAAACAGGGCTCATAATTTCTACTCTGTAGGAGGATCCTGAAGACAAAACCCTTTAAAAGCCTCTAGCATGGTGTCTACCATGTCACAAGGGTCCAGTAAATGGTAATGGCGGTGATGGTCGTGGAGGTGGTGGTGATGGTGGCATTGAAGGTGGTGATGAGAGTGGAGGTGGAAATGGTGGTAATAGTGGCAGTGGTGGTGGTAGAGGGATGTGGTGGTGGGAAGTGCGGAAGAGGAGATGAAGATGTTGGTGATGGAGGTGGTAGATGCGGTAGCAGCATCAGCATTTTAGGAAGACCAGGCATATCAGTGACAACCTGCTTCTGCTTTTCAGCAGGACTGGAAGGCATGATGGTGATTCTGGATGCCTTTTGTTTTTTTGAGACGGAGTCTTGCTCTGTCACCCAGGCTGGAGTGCAATGGCACCACCTTGGCTCACTGCAATCTCTGCCTCCCAGGTTCAAGAGATTGTCCTGCCTCAGTCTCCCGAGTAGCTGGGACTACAGGTACCTGCCACCACACCAGGCTAATGTTAGTATTTTTAGTAGAGACAGGGTTGCACCATCTTGGCCAGGCTGGTCTCAAACTCCTGACCTCATGATCCATCTGCTTCAGCCTCCCAAAGTGCTGAGATAATTCCCCATTGTTAGAAACAGATGCTCAGTGCCATAAAGAAAAATCAACACTGAGACAAAGGATCCTTCAGCAACGCAATGTTTACTTCCTGGACTGCAGGAAGGGGACCCTCACAAGCCATCTTGCCACCAGAGTACAATGAACAAAGGAAAACACACAAATATATCCCTTACGCATTTGGGGTCGTCCTTACTGTCTCTCATCTCCATTAGCTGGTGCCAGACCTCACAATTTGAACTAAAACCTGATTGGCTAATAACTTAAAACTTTTTTAAACAGGTAGAAGCAATGGAGAGCTGGGATATGCCTGTGAGCACGTCCAGCACAGATATCTTTGTTAAAGTACAAGGACATAGAATGTACTACGTGCATGCCTGTAAGCATGGCATGTCTAACAGCTACATAGGATAGGGCTCAAGAAAGTTATTAGCACACTTATAATTTAACAAGAAAGGAAACTTTAAAAGGGAACTTTTCTACTTCCCACACCCATGATGAGGAAGCGACTCAAATGGTGAAGAGCTTTGCAAATGTAAGCATCTTTTATTCTTCTCATTCATTTGTATACCTTTTCAGAACAACCAACTTCCATCCTTCAGGCAGGGCTGTGGCTCCCCACTGTCCCTGTACCATGTCTGTTAGTCTATCTCCTTCCGTTTTCAGGCCCTTTCCTGAAAACCTAAGTGGTAATGAGGTCTAAATTAGGGTCAGGGTAGGCCCACACACTGCATCAGATTGTAGCCTATGATAATGGAAACTTCTGTATATTGAGGTTGAGGGGCTAGGAAATATTTTGCAGGGGAATTTGTGAGATATATGTGTATCTTCCTGGGCTTGTCAGTCTCTTCCTGGGAAACTTTCCAACACAACAGGAAAAGAAGTGATTTTTAAATTTGTATTATTCTATTTATTTATTTATTTTGAAATGGAGTCTTGCTCTGTTACCCAGGCTGGAGGGCAGTGGTTCAATCTCAGCTCACTGCAACCTCTGCCTCCCGGGTTCAAGTGATTCTCCTGCCTCAGCCTCCCCAGTAGCTGGGACTACAGGCATGTGCCATCACACCCAGCTAATTTGTTGTAGTTTTAGTAGAGACAGAGTTTCGCCATGTTGGCCAGGATGATCTCGATCTCCTGACCTCGTGTTCTGCCACCCTCAGCCTCCCAAGGTGCTGGGATTACAGGCCACAACACCCCGCCATGAAGTGATTTTTTTTTCATCTACTCTGTCCTTTTCCAAGAATTCCATTCCCATTCCCTCCAGCCTGGGAATTTCAAGGGGCAAGGTAAGGAAAGTAAACTTCTGAGATTCAAGTATTCCAACTGAGCCTAATTTAGAGAACACCGCTGTACTGCAGCTTGGAAGGCAATGCCTGGCATGTCACAACTCAAGAAATATTTGGAATAGCTGGTTGCCGGAAGCCTGAGAGCCTGTCCCTGTTCATCCCTCTTCCTACAATGCTTTCTACTTGTCCCCCTGGTCACTTTTTTACCCACCAAAAGCTCAACTCAGTTTATTTTTTCTGGGAAGCCCTCCTGTACCACCATCCTCCACTTCCACCTGTTCTAAATGGTCCCAGAACAATGTGGACATCAGTCTCTAGCCCCTTTCACACTTCACTGGAATCACTGGTTCAGTGGCATCCACTCCACTAGTCTGCGAACTGCTTTAAAGCAAAGACTGTACTTTCTTTTATGTATCCACATGTCCAACCCAAGAAAATTGGAATGAACCTATTAATTGACATCAAGAGCTCACTTAGAATTTATTCTCCCAGAGTTTGCACACTATAAGCGACAATTATATCAATGGAAAAATAAGCCAAAAGAATGTAAAATCCCAAAAATCAGTGGTGACAAAGATATAGGTTACAAAAGATCTTCTTCCACCCACCCAGGGCCTTAAAAACAATGAGCATCAAGAAAAATAACTCTGTGGCTTCCTAAGGAGTGGTGCTTATGCCAGAGCCTCTTCTGCGGCTTCCCCAATAGCATGGTGGTCTGGCTGCTCTTGAACCAGCCTGGCTCAGAGACACCTGGCTTCCTTCTTCCACTCACTGATGAGCCCTGGGATGTGAGAACACTTCAGAGTCCTCCACAAAGCAATGGGGGTACTCATCCTTCACCCCCATCTGTTTCTCACCACTTTCCAAAACATCAACTTTATTTTATTATTTTTACTTTTTATTTCTTTTGAAATGGAGTCTCACTCTTGTTGCCCAGGCTGGAATACAATGGTACGATCTCGGCTCACTGCAACCTCCACCTCCCAGGTTCAAGCGATTCTCGAGCCCCAGCCTCCTGAGTACCTGGGATTACAGTCATGTGCCACCACACCCGGCTAATTTTGTAATTTTAGTAGAGACAGGGTTTCTCCATGTTGGTCAGGCTGGTCTTGAACTCTCAACCTCAGGTGATCCACCCGCCTTGGCCTCCCAAAGTGCTGGGATTACAAGTGTGAGCCACCATGCCTGGTGACTTTATTTTTAACCATAGGAAAATATCCAGCCAGGTGGTACTCCCAGAATCTTCCCCCCATTCCCCCACATGTCTGCCCCTGTCACTGTTAGAGTTGGGTCTGGTTGGCAGCCAAGAAATTCTCCTGAATCCCAAACCAGAAAACTTGCTTCTAACACATCTTTCAGTGTTCTTGTGCCATTTTTTCAAACCCCAAGATGTGACTGATTAGATGAGTGGAACTTCACCTTCTTGCTAAGCAACACATGTCGTCGACTGACTGAAGGGAAAGTCTTTTAAAACTCACGGCACATATGAACATAGCAGAGAAAAGTGACTGTGTTTGCCTTCACTCAGAGAATGTAGCTGGACAGCTCCCCTGAGAAGTATTTCAGCCGGGTTCAATACAGCCTTGCAAATAACTGCACAGCCACTTGTCGAGGGCACTGCTGGATGCTGAATAAAGGATAAAGAATCATCCCACAGAAAGCTAGACAAGAAGCTTGAAGAAGCCACTGACAAAATAAGAAATATACATGGATGGCCGGGCACGGTGGCTCAAGCCTGTAATCCCAGCCCTTTGGGAAGCCGAGGCGGGTGGATCACAAGGTCAACAGTTCGAGACCATCCTGGTCAACATGGTGAAACCCCGTCTCTACTAAAAATACAGAAAATTAGCTGGGCATGGTGGCGCGTGCCTGTAATCCCAGCTACTCAGGAGGCTGAGGCAGGAGAATTGCCTGAACCGAAGAGGCAGAGGTTGCAGTGAGCCGAGATCGCGCCATAGCACTCCAGCCTGGGTAACAAGAATGAAACTCCATCTCAAAAACAAAACAAAACAAAAAAAAGAAATATACATGGCTAATGCTATAGCATTGAACCATTCGTTATGGAAAATGTATGAGCCAAAAAGCACATTTATCCACTCACTGCAGGTGGGGATGTGAAATGCTAACTTTCTGACAGATTACTTAGAAATACTGAGTTACTTAGAAATTCTAAATCTGCAAAATGGGGCAGCCATGGTAGCTCACGCCTGTAATCCCAGCACTTTGGGAGACCCAGGCAGGCAGATCATTTGAGGTCAGGAGTTCAAGACCAGCCTGGCCAACATAGTGAAACCCCGTCTCCACTAAAAATACAAAAAAAATTAGCGGCCGTGGTGATGTGTGCCTAAAATCCCGGCTACTCAAGAGGCTGAAGCAGGAGAATCCATTGAACCTGGGAGGCAGAGTTTGCAGTGAGCAGAAATCACACTGCCATACTTTAGCCTGGATAACAGAGCCAGACTCGGTCTCAAAAAAAAAAAAAAAAAAAAAACACCCTTTGAGTCAGTAGTTTCACTTCTAGGAATCTATTCCAAGGAAATTATCAATGATTATAGTCGTGATATATGCACAAAGGTCTATTGCTACATTGTTTGAATAGGAAGAATCTAGAACCAATATAGTTGAAAAATATAAACATAAAAACTTACAATATGTACATATTATTGAAAATTATAGAATACTATGCAGCTCTGAAAAGCCATTCTACATAACAGGTTTGGCAAACATTTTCAAGTGCCAGAGGGTGACTATTTTCAGATTTGTGGGCCACAAGCCAAAACCAAGAATATTATGTGTAATATTTATAATAATGAGAGAAAACAAATTTACACACATTTTTTGGATAAATTAAAAATACAAAAATGACCAGGCATGGTGGCTCACACCTGTAATCCCAGCACTTTGGGAGGCGAAGGAGGGGTGGATCACCTGAGTTCAGGAGTTCGAGACCAGCCTAACCAACATGGAGAAACCCCGTCTCTACTAAAAATACAAAAATTAGCTGGGCGTGATGGCACATGCCTGTAATCCCAGCTACTAGGGAGGCTGAGGCAGGAGAATTGCTTGAACCCAGGAGCAGAGGTTGCAGTGAGCCAAGATTGCATCATTGCACTGTAGCCTGGGCAATAAGAGTGAAACTCCATCTCAAAAAAAAAAAAAAATACAAGAATGACTAATTACAACTTTTTTGTAATACAGTTCAACCAGTGAGAATAATCCTTTCTGGACTAGTCATATTTTGATTAATTAAAGTCAGTCTTTTTGTTTTTTTGTTTTGTGATACTGAGTCTCCCTCTGTCACCCAGGCTGGAGTGCTGTGGTGTGATCTTGGCTCATTGCAACCTCCATCTCCCTGGTTCAAGTGATTCTCCTGCCTCAGCCTCCTGAGTAGCTTGGAATACAGGCACCCGTCACCACACCTGGCTAATTTTTTGTATTTTTAGTAGTGAGGAGTTTTCACCATGTTAGTCAGGATGGTCTCAATCTTCTGACCTCGTGATCTGCCTGCCTCAGCCTCCCAAAATGCTGGAATTACAGGCTTGAGCCACCACACCTGACCTAACAAAGTCAATTTTCTTTACCATCAAATTAATTTCAAATGTTTGCTAAAAAAAACAGCTGGCAGACCAAATGAAAACATACAACACATCAGATTTGGCCCATGCCTGTACTTTGCTGATCTCTGCTATAGAGAGATACTTGCTCACATGGAAGAACATTCCCGAAATATTGTTATGCAGAATCTGAACTGGCATAAGCAGTGTGTATAGCAGTCATTTGTACTATTCTCCGAATACCTCCAGTTCTCTGCCTTTCTAGGCACAGAGTAGAAGTGCATGTCCCAGCCCCTTTGTGACCACATATGACCACAAGATAAGTCCTAGCCAACTTTCTCACTGTGGAAATAGCCCATGTTATTCTAAGGCCACAGACTGGGAGAAAATATGCACAAATCACATATCTGGCTTCTATCCAGAATATATTCTTTACAGTCTAAAATGCAGAAATAAGAAAACAGACAACCCAAGTTTTTCAAATGAGCAAAAGATTTAAACAGACACTTCAGCAAAGAAGACATATGGACGGCAAATAAGCACGTGACAAGACACTCAGTGTTATTAACCATTAGGGAAATGCAAATTAAAACCACAACCGGATAACATTTTGCACCTATTAGAATAGCTTAAATTTAAAAAAAAAAAACTGACAATACAAGTGCTGGGAAGGAAAAGAAGGAAGCAGAACTCCCACATAGCCTTGGTGAAAATGTAAAACAGTACAGCTGATTTGGAAAAGTTTGGCAGTTTCTTATAAAGATACCAGATGACCCAACAATCTTGCTCCAATATATTTGCCCAAAAGATATAAAACCCTATGTTCACACAAAGGCCTATATGTAAATTTTATGGCAGCTTTATTTGTGACCATCAAAAACTGGAAACAATGCAAATATCCTTCAGCTGGGAAACAAGCAAAGAAATTGTGGTACATCCACGTAATGGAATGTTATTCACCCATGAAAAGGAACGCAACTATTGAGACTAACAATTGCATGGAAGAATTGAGGACGTAATTCCTAAGTGAAAGTAGTCAAATCATGGGAAGTAGAAAAGTTCCTTTTTAAAGTTTCCTTTTTGTTAAAGAACAAGTGTGCTAATAACTTCATTAAGCCCTATCCTATGTACCTATTAGACATGTCATGCTTACAGGAACATAGTACATTCTATGTCCTTGTACTTTAACCAGGATATCTGTGCTGGACGTGCTCACAGGCATGTCCCAGCTTTCCATTACTTTTACCTGTTTAGAAAAGTTTTAAGTTGTTAGCCAGTTGGGTTTTTGTTTAGATTGTGAGGTCTGGCTCCAGCCAACAGAGACCAGAGACAGCAGTAAGGACGACCCCAAATGTGTAAGGATATATTTGTGTGTTTTCCTTTGTTCTTTGTACCCTCATGGCACAATGGCTAGCGAGGGTACCCTTCCTGCAGTCCAGGAAGTAAAAATTGCATTGCTGAACGATCCTTTGTCTCAGTGCTAATTTTTCTTTGTGGCACTGAGCAACTATTTCTAATAGATTCAAAAGGTTAAATATCATATGATTCCATTTATACTACATTATAGGAGAGGCAAAACTCTGGGGACTGAGAACAGATGGTTGCCAGGGGCTGGGTGTGGCAGGAGTGGATGACCACAAAGGGGCAGCGTGCAGGGTGATGCAGGGGTTGGTAGAACCTCCTTTGTCTTGATTGTGGTGCAGCCGCATGACGATGCATTTGTCAAAACATGCACAACTATACACCGACAAAAGCGAACTGTACCGTATGTAAAATACAAAACAGAATTTTTTTCAGTGTTTAATGCCAATTCCAGAAAGAAGGAAGGAAGGGAGGGAGGGAGGGAGGGAAGGAGGAAAAGGGAAAGAAGGGAGGGAAGGAGGGAAAAGAAGAGAATAAAGGAAAGGTGTTAGAAACAGATGCTCAGTGCTGCTAAGAAAAATTAGCACTGAGACAAAGGATCTTTCAGCAACACAGTTTTTACTTCCTGGACTGCAGGAAGGGTACTCTCACAAGCCATCTTGCTATGAGAGTACAATGAACAAAGGAAAACAAAGTATCCCTTATGCATTTGGGGGTCATCCTTATTGCTGTGTCTGATCTCTGTTGGCTGGAGCCAGACCTCACAATTTAAACTAAAACCTGATTGACTGATAACTTAAAACTTTTTTAAACAGGTAAGAGCAATGGAGAGCTGGGACATGCTTGTGAGCACGTCCAGCACAGATACCTTGATTAAAGTACAAGGACATAGAATGTACTATGTGCCTGTAAGCATGGCATGTCTAACAGCTACATAGGATAGGGCTCAACAAAGAATTATTAGCACATTTATGATTTATTGTTTAGCAAGAAAGAAAACGTCAAAAAAGAACTTTTCTACTTCCCACAAAAGGAAAGAAGAGAGGGAAGGAGGGATGAAGAGAAGGAAAAGAGGAAGAAGGGCTGAAAGACAGAGAAGAGAAAAAAACCACTGCATGGGCCATGTGGAGGGCAGCTTGGCCCTGCTTAGCCCTGAGACCCAGCCTGGCTGCTGCCCCTGCTTGGGCCCAGTGTGGGAGTGAACAGCAGCACAGGCTGCAATGGGGAAGCTGATGGAGCATCACTCACTAAGGAGACCTTCAGGGAATCCTAAAGTCACTAGAGCGGCCCAGCTAGTGCCTTCAGGGCAGACCTGCAAAGACATCTCCTGGCACCTGCCTCTGCCCTTTGCACATCCTGATAAGGCAGCTCCCTACATCTGCAGGCAGAGGTTCTGCCACATCCACCAATCCAATTCTTTTGGGCCCAAATCCTGCACAGAACCAAGTGGAAGTCAGAGAAAGAGGTTGAAAACTCATCATAGATTCGGCAGCCTGCATGAATGCCTCGCAGAGCCCAGGCTGAGCATAGGGTGCTCCTGCCCACCCTTTTGCCCAGTAATTTTCTTACCGAGCCACGTTTGAAGCCCACATGTCCCAGTCGATGTCATTCTGCAGATTAAATGAGCCAAAGTGCAATGTCTAACACCAAGTGTCACCAGACAAATGAATGCTGACACGTGGCGTGTGTTCCTCCCCTTAACCCTAAGGTCACCATCCTGGCCTGGAAGCGCTGGATGAAGGTGGAAGGTAAAACAATCAACCCGTGTTTCATGAGCACCCGTACAGCTGAACAGCCTGCCTCCATCTGAGAAGGACACTGGGTGCTCCCTCACCCCGCCCCTCCCACACCCCACAGGATCAAAGAGGCTGTGTGCTGCTGCCAAGAGCAAGCCTTCAGCAGAAGCTCGATTCTAGAGAACCAGACCCTCAGCTCCCTGGGGAAGGGAGTGGGTCTTACTCACCTGGGTTCCCAGTGAGCTTGGCAGCAAGCCCAGAGTTGGGTCCCAAAGGAAGGAAGGAAGGAAGGGAGGGAGGGAGTGAGGGAAGCAGGGAGGAAAGGAATTCACACATGCCCTATCACCTGTATCTGTTCATACCAAAAAGAAAGGAAGAAATAGAAGAATAAATTCACACATGCATTATTACCTGTATTTGTTCATACTGACAGCAAATGATCAAACTCAGTGAATAAAGCATAGAAAACAAGATATATCCTAGTGCGGGGCTTCATGGGCCAGCTGGTGGCCAGTCAGACTTGAGATCCAAGCCCACTCTGCCACTCTGGCTGGGAGGAACCGGACAAGCAATTTCCTCTTTGAGAGCCATTTCTTCATTAGCACAATAGGAGAGCCGGTGATATCTCCCTCATAGGGTTGCCGTGGGGATTAAATGAAGTAATTCATGTAAAGCACTTAGGACAAAGCCAGGAACAAAGGGAGTATCTATGAATGGTAGCTATCGTTATCACTGTCATCATTGTTATCACTACTCAGCTGTGGCAAAAGAATAGAGCTGCAAAAGTTGAAGCGGTGAAGTGGACGCTGTCGGCTGTCCTCTCTTAAGCCTCGACTTAATGAAAGAGGCCAAATTAACAGGTCCCCTTATGGTGTCTCCATCTCTGCGATAACAAGAAAGGTCAGGGACAGACTATGGCAATGGTTCTTTTTTTTATTGTCTTCCTTCACATCAGACAACCCCCTTGTCCCCGGCATCTTGCGTGAACTGTTGCTGTTTGTGCTCTGTTTGCTTATTTCTCCGTCACTGTCCCGGGCAAAATTGATCCCCTCATCAGCGGCTGGGAGACAGCTGGCTATGATATCACGCCTTTGGAAGGTCAGCTCAAGAGGCAGCATCTTCCTAGCAACAGTTGCCAGGGAAGATTATGAGGGTGGACTTGACTCCCAGGGAAGAGGAAGATGTGTAGGGTTAAATAATTGCCGTTTGTTTAAACGTGGTGGGGTGTGGGGTGGGGAGGCAGGGGTGGGAGGGCTTGCCACTGTGAAGAACACATATATGTGATTTCCCCAGGTAATGTGCCTCTCATTCCCTCTGTTAGAAGTTCTGGCTGGCCTTTATATCTTAAAGTATTACGCTGAAAAGTATTCACTTCAAAGACTCTTAACCCTGTGAGACCCCACATCCCATTTTACAAAATGTTTATGACAATATTTCACAACACCCACTTGGCTATTCTTTTTTTTTTCCTTTTTTTTTTTGAGACAGAGTCTCCCTCTGTTGCCAGGCTGGAGTGCAGTGGTGCGATCTCGGCTCACTGCAACCTCCGTTTCCTTAGTTCAAGCAATTCTCCTGCCTCAGCCTCTGGAGTAGCTTGGACTACAGGTGCACACCACCACACCCAGCTACTTTTTGTATTTTCAGTAGAGTTGGGGTTTCACCATGTTGTCCAGGATGGTCTCGATCGCTTGACCTCATTATCCACCCGCACCCAGCCCCACCTTGGCTGTCCTTAAATGAAACTATTGACATATAACCTACCTATGTACATAATTTCAAAAACCAATATAATGCCTTGTAATATAAATGAGAAGTGAAGTAATATAGAATAAAATGGAAGTCCAGCATGTTCTCTATTTGTTCACAAATACATCAGGAAAACATAATGAATACTTCAATGTATTCATACATATTACATGTCACCTACATTGGTCCTTTCTTTCTCTCCTGCCACTCTGCTACATCTGCACTTTCTAGTTGACATTAGAGACTGCGTAAATGATGAAGAAAAGAGAAAAGAGATCATCATTCTGCAAGCTGTACAGGAAGCATAACATTGGCTTATGTTTCTGGGGAGACCTCAGGAAGCTTCCAGTCATGGCAAAAGGTGAAGGCGGAGCAGGCATCTCACATGGCAAAAGCAGGATCAAGGGGCGGGGGGAGGTGCCATACAATTTTGAACAACCAGATCTAAATCACTAGAGTAGCACCGGGGAGGACAGTGCTAAACCGCTCATGCAAAAGCCACGCCCATGAGTCAGTCACCGCCAACCAAGCTCCACCTCCAGCACTGGGGATTACCATTGGACATGAGATTGTGGGCAGGGACACAGACCGAAACCATATCAGTGATATCAGTGATAGTCACACAATCACCAAGAATCCAGTCAGGGACACAGACCCAAACCACATCAGTGATAGACACACAGTCACCAAGAATCCAGTCAGGGACACAGACCCAAACCACGTCAGTGATAGACACACAGTCACCAAGAATCCAGTCAGGGACACAGACCCAAACCACGTCAGTGATAGACACACAGTCACCAAGAATCCAGTCAGGGACACAGACCCAAACCACGTCAGTGATAGACACACTATCACCAAGAATCCAGTGCTTACAAGTGTAGAGTGAAAGCACTACATCAGCACCTCAAACTGAAGGAAGGGTGTTGTCATCATTGATGAGATTTTCCAAAATGTGAGCAATTCTTGGTAAAGCTACAAGCAAAACCAAGTACACACTTTCTCCCATTTACATCGTACTCGCCTTCCTTGAAAACTCAGTGTATATTAAAACCACGAAACAGTGGATTGAGTTTATACGTAAAACAGAGTTGGATTTGAGGCCTAGGTCATTACGACAAGATTTTTACCCCCTGAATGATCAGCAGAGAAATGTCAGTGGGACCTGGCTCGGGATGCCTTGTGCCCCACAGGGTCCCATGACTCTCTGGTCCCCACCTACTAATGCCAGTAGAAACCTGCCTCATTGCTGTGATGGTCAAAAATGTTCCCACAAATTCCCCAAAAGTGTCCTATGAGTACTAGTGGTCTAGTTCAATCCCCTCAATTTAAAGGTGGATGAACTAAGGTCAACAGGGAAAAAGGTGGCTTGTCCAAGGGAAAGCCAGGATGACAACCAGAGTTGAACAATTAACTGAAATTTTGTGAATCACCTCTCACTCCCTGGATGTGGAAACATGAAGCTGTGATCATAAGATGATGTTATTCATGGCTGTATTTATTATCTCCTCCTATGTCCATTTTCAAGGTCAACTTCCCTTCTGATGTCCAGTAATTTCTAGCCATGTACTAAGTTATGAGCTATTTTGAAACTCTGTTTTTGGCAGAAAGACATTAGTTTTTAGAGAAACATGTCCTTTCTCCACTCTGATGCTAATATTGTTTGGGATGGCTCAACAGTAGGGTCTGTTGAAGCTCAGCCAGTGAAGGAGGACAGGCTAAAGGCCAGTCTTAGGCCACTGTGAAGAGTTTTGATTTCACTGTACGTGCAAAGGAAAGATTTCATGGACAAGCATTTTATTATCTGGTTTACCTTTTCTAAAATTATTATGTCATGTGTTCATTAGTATTATCATTTTCAGGAGAGACATTGATTGATTGATGCATGTTAAAAGGCAAAGTCCAGAATGTGAAATAACTATGAACAAGACACCCAAGAAAGAAGAGACAGCCGAGTTTATCATGTGGGGAGGGACCATGATGGTAAGACGAGTTCAGATGTGGAGGTGCCCATGAAACAGTCACATGGAGATGCACAGCAACAGAAAGGTTGAGCTGAAAGCCCAGGCCTGGAGGGTGAGAACCAAGGAGAGAACCGTTGGCACCACAGGATTAAGTTAAATCGCCCCCAAAAGTGTGTGTTAAATAAAAAGAAAGGAAAAAACAGACTAAAGATAGCACCCTCAGGAAAGCCCACGTTTTAGTGGCAAATGGAGACAAAGTGCCAAGAAAGGACACTGAATTTGAAACCAAGTTGTCTGGCTACAAAGACTACACGTTAACCTCCTGTTGGATTAAAGAAAATAAGAACTAAAAATTGTGCCTTGGATCTAGTGTTCATAACAAAATGCTTTGGAAAAGCCAGGTTTCAGCCCACACAGTTGAGCTGGGAGCTGTGACTCCCACCTCCAGCAAGCATCGGGCAGAACTGAGAAAGGACAGCAGGCTCCGCCCATCTCCATCAGCCATTCACAGCCACCTGCCGTCCTCAGCACAAGCGTGAAGATGGAAAATTTCTCATTATGGATTACATTGTCTTCTCAATAAAGCAAAAATTGCCCCCCAGAATAGATCTTCCCAGACAAGTGAGTAAATGGATGAACTAAGAAAACATGTGTCTGGTCTATTAGACAAAGCAAATGAATTTGATTTTAAAATGTGGAAAGCAAAAAATTGATTACATCACTGACACTGGTCCTTTCTCACCCTTACCCTTAGCAATCTGGTCATCCACATGACATAGCAATGCCTGCACTCTTAGGAAGAGTTTTCTGACAGGCAGCAGGAGATGAGTTCCAATTCCACACCACAAGAGAAAACCAAGCTTGGACTAACTGGGCCAAACCATCCCATAAGAACAGTTTCCTGCCATACTGAATGAAACTCTCCTTATAAAGAATAGATGAGGCTCATTGTTTGTCCTGAACTTCGAGGGATACTTAGCTTTGCCAGTCTTCTCCAGCAGAGGAAAAATCAAGTTATGCTCAAAATCGAAATGCCGACAGCCCTCCTGAGGTTGCGGTATGGGGACTAAGAGGCTGGAGAGCAGCTGGGGAGGCAGGACTGGAGCCTCCTCTTTTCATGGCTGTCCTGGACACTGCGGCCCTTGCTTCACTGTGTACACAGCTGTGGGGAGGTGGGGGGCGCTGGTCCCACCTAGGGGTGGGATATGGAGAGGAGCCCACTGGCCCTCGGGGACTCCAGCTTTCTAGGGCTCCGCTATACACACAGAGCTCTTCATTGATTGAAGGCCCCTGTGGGACCTTGAAGCATGTGCCTTGAAGAAACGGGACATTGGCAGGAAACCACCAACTCTGCTGTGGGGGAGGGGCAGGATAGGCCACTGAGGCTGTGACACTGAGCTGAGTCTTGACAGATAAGTGTCCCCAAGCAGATCAAGGGGACCAGGGCACACTCAGGCAGAGGGAGGCATGGGACAAA
The DNA here is from genome assembly GCF_049354715.1 of Callithrix jacchus. Lineage (NCBI taxonomy): Eukaryota > Metazoa > Chordata > Mammalia > Primates > Cebidae > Callithrix > Callithrix jacchus. The sequence continues at coordinate 22,179,900 of NC_133507.1, read as the reverse complement.
CCCTGAATGTGGCAGACATTTGGGAAACACTCAATAGTAGTGACTTGCTAACCTTAGTACACAGCCAAGTCACCAGTGGAATCTGATTCAAAATGAAAGGGTTGGCTCTCCAGCCCAACCAACAAAAAAATTCCAGTTCCCTAGGTCTGGAGAGGGGTTTGGGAATCTGCATGTTTAACTACCATCCAGGTAATGTTTATGCAGGGGGTCCCCAGAAGGAGCTGAGGGATGTCCCTGAGTAGGTGGACGGGCTGGCCCCCAAAGGAAGAAGGCAGAGGCATAAAATAAGAAAGGAGAAAGAAACAGGGCCTTTTATTCCTGGAGGTTGAGTGATCGGGGGACAGATGGCCTTTTAGAAAGACCACTCTGAATAGTGGCAGCCTCTCCCACCAAAATATCAGCCCTGGGGGCTGTTTTTGCTGAGTGTTTAGTACATAGTGGGTCCTCAGAAAGTATTTCTGGAATGAATTAATGAATGATGGCAGGATAGAGGATGGCATAGAAGGAGGGTGGGGGGCTGCAGCCCTGAGTGTGGGTAAGGACCTGTTCTATGCCAGGGGAGTGGGCATAGAAAGAAGAGCCTGAACTTGCCAACACTTGGCATATTCGAGGCCATACAGGCCTCACAGTGCTTCTTGGAGGTGACTCTGTACTTCTGGCAAATTCAGAAATGTCTACAAGACTAAAGCAGTCATGAGATATAATCAGGATTGAAGTGTATTCCAAAGCTTGTCCCCCGCCTCGCCCCAGTGCTGGGAAATATTCTTCTTCCAGCACAGACAGCTGGACAGTGGGATTCAGACAGTGCATTCTCCAGACCAGACACACCCAGGCCAGGCAGACACGTTTGCAGCTCCTTCCAGCTAGAGGTTGCATTTTGGGTTTGGCAGTCATTTTGGGGTTTTTGTGTCCCAGAGACATTGAACTCTGTACTTAATTTAGGTTTAATAGGCAGCTGTTATGTTAAATAAAGACCAGCTGAACTGATTATTTAAGACATAGTTACGGCTATTTAACAACTATGTGGTTTGAATGCTACATCTCAGGAAGGTTTGCCAGCCACCAGCTAGGATTGCCATTTTGGTAACTGCCCTCACCTAGCTGCTGCTTGCCTGAGGGCCAGGAAGCTCCCCATTCTGCCTCTTTTCCCTGGTCCCCAGACTGGTTTCTTTGCCAGTGTTGCAGTGTCTGCGGAGGTCAGGGAACTCCTAACTGTGCAGGAGGGCGTGACCCTGCAGGCACGGTACCTGCCAATCACCCATCCACAGGGCACTGGATTTATTTCTCAATGGGAGTTCAGAGGCCACAGCTGAGCCCAAGGAGGACAAAGTCACCTGGGACCTCTCTAGGAGAAAAGAGTCTGTGTGTGTAAGACAGAAACTGGGAAGAAAACTACAGTTGTTCAAATTCACTGGAAGTTTCCTCTAACGCAAGGTTACTTAAAGGAACACTGAATCAGGGCTGATGCAACCTGTTCTAACTGGCCCACAAATTGTGGATAGGAATTCAGGAACTACTGGGTGCGGTGGCTCACGCCTGTAATCCCAGCACTTTGGGAGGCCGAGGCGGGTGGATCACAAGGTCAACAGATCGAGACCATCCTGGTCAACATGGTGAAACCCCATCTCTACTAAAAATACAAAAAATTCGCTGGGCACGGTGGCGCGTGCCTGTAATCCCAGCTACTCAGGAAGCTGAGGCAGGAGAATTGCCTGAACCCAGGAGGCAGAGGTTGCGGTGAGCTGAGATCGCACCATTGCACTCCAGCCTGGGTAACAAGAGCGAAACTCCATCTCAAAAAAAAAAAAAACTCCTCTTCTGGCTCAAATTCTTCTTCTTTTTTTTTTTTTTTAGATGGGAGTCTCGCTCTATCATGAACCTGGAGTACAGTGGCTGTAATCTCAGCTCACTACAACCTCTGTCTCTCAGGTTCAAGTGATTCTCCTGCCTCAGCCTCCTGAGTAGCTGGGACTACAGGTGTGCACCACCACACCCAGTTAATTTCGGTTTTTTTAGTAGAGATGGGTTTTCACCATGTTGGCCAGGATGGTCTCGATCTCTTGACCTTGTGATTCGCCCGCCTCCACCTCCCAAAGTACTACAGGCATAAGCCACTGCGCCTGGCCCTGGCTCAGATGCTTTAAGAACCACTGCTTTAGTGCAGTATCTCTCACCTCATCTGTTTTCCCACCCTGCATGCACGCTTGGAGCACATAGCAAGACTTTTTAAATCTTCCTTATGTACATTTATAAATGCTTATCATGGCTGGGCATGGTGGCTCACATCTGTAATCCCAGCTCTTTTGGAGACCAAGGCAGGCAGATCACCAGAGGTCAGGAGTTTGAGATCAGCCTGGCCAACACGGTGAAACCCAATCTCTACTAAAGTACAAAATTAGCCAGACATGGTGGCAGGCACCTGTAATCCCAGCTACTCAGGAGGCTGAGGCAGGATAATCACTTGAACCTGGGAGGCAGAGGTTGTAGTGAGCCAAGATCGTCCCATTGCACTCCAGCCTGGGCAAAAAAGCAAAACTCCATCTAAAAAAAAAAAGAAAGGAAAGAAAAATGCTTATAATGGTAAATCATACGTTCTGTATATTTCACCACCATAAAATAAAGAAAATCTTTCTTAAACTGAACCTATCTGTCTCTGTTTTTAGAATTCAAGAAAGATTGTAAATATACTAAAAATTGCTGAATTGTGTACTTTAAAGGGGTTACTTTTTATATATGTGAATATTTAAAGAGATTTATTTTGAACGAAAAATGAGTGACCATGGCTTATAACAGCCAGGGGGTCATGAGAACATGTGCCTATGTTAATTGGGTTACAGCTTGGTTCTACATTTTCGGGGTGCAAAAGTTACAGACAAAGACATAAATCAATACATGTCTGTAATCCCAGCACTTTGGGAGGCTGAGGCGAGGTCAGGAGATCAAGCCAACATGGTGAAATCCCATCTCTACTAAAAATATAAAATATTAGCTGGGCATGGCGGTGGGTACCTGTAGTCCCAACACTCGGGAGGCTGAGACAGGAGAAACGATAAACCAGGAGCCAGAGGTTGCAGTGAGCGGAGATTGTGCCACTGCACTCTAGCCTGGGTGACAGAGCAGAACTCTGCCTCAAAAAAAAAAAAAAAAAAAAATCAATACATGTAGGGTATACATTGGTTTGGTCCAGAGAGGCAGGACATCATGGAACTAGAGTGAGGGGAGCTCACAGCTCAAACGTGGATTCGAAGATTTTCTGATTGTCAGTTGATTGAAGAATTAAGCTTTCCAAAAAAAAATTATTTCCATAGGTTTTTGGGAAACAGGTGGTGTTTGGTTACACAAGTAAGTTCTTTAGTGGTGATATGTGAGACTTTTGTGCACCAATCACCCAAATAGTATATTCTGAACCCAATTTGTGGTCTTTTATGTCTCACTCTCTTCCCACTCTTTCCCCGAGTCCCCAAAGTCTATGGTGCCGTTCTTATGGCTTAGCTCCCACTTAAGAGTGAGAATGTACAATATTTGTTTTTCCATTCCTGAGTTACTTCACTTAGAAAAATAGTCTCCAATCCCATCCAGGTTGCTGCAAATGCCATTAATTCATTCTAAAGGGGTAACTTTTAATGCTATGTGAATTACATTTCAATGAAGATATTGAGATAGATGATAGATGATTAATAGAGAGATGGATGATAGATTGATTGATGATGGATTCATGATAGAGGGATACATAGGCTGTAAATGTCTTCTGTGCCAAAACAAAACCAAGGAGACACCCACAAGTGTGTTCTGCACAATCTGTGCAGGATCATCTCCATTTGCCCCCTCTGGATCCACTCCCTGCTCTTCTGTGCTGCCCCAGGGGGGCTGGTCTCTACAGATGGCATCATTCTGAAGGACGCCCTGGAAGAAAATCAGAGTCCAAAACACCAGAGGGTAGGCATTTATTCCCCAGCTGCCTTCCTGCCAGACCACAGTCTGGTAGGGGCTGTGTCAACAGCTGGAAGTCCAGCTTTCGCTGGTAACAGCTCCTGCTGTTTCTAGCCCCAGGGTGCTTCACCATCCCTAGTTGGCCCCTTAGCACTGACCACATTTAGATAGTCCCTCCACTAGACCTTTCCCACTACCTTTTTTGCATGTGCCATCTGTCCCTTGTCCGGACCCTGACTGATACACAATTCACTCTCAATGTCATGAACTCTCCCAAGTCACACCTTTGTTCTGCCCTATGCAAAAGAAAACCTCCTCTCAGTGAGACACAATAAAGGCAGGTATGAAATAGATGTAAATGTTAGCTGTTGTAGAATTATTGGATAGTGCCAGGTGCTGGGGCTCACACCTGTAATCCCAGAACCTTGGGAGGATAAGGTGGGCGGATCACGACATCAGGAGATTGAGACCAACCTGGCCAACATGGTGAAACTCTGTCTCTACTAAAAATACAAAAAATTAGTCAGGCGTGGTGGCATGCACCTGTAGTCCCAGCTACTCAGGAGGTTGAGACAGGAGAATTGCTTGAACCTGGGAGGAGGCGGCTACAGTAAGCTGAGATCACACCACTGCACTCTAGCCTGGGTGGCAGAGTGAGATCCTGTCTTAAAAAAAAGAATTTGGCCGGGTGCGGTGACTCACGCCTGTAATCCCAGCACTTTGGGAGGCCGAGGCAGGTGGATCACGAGGTCAAGAGATCGAGACCATCCTGGTCAACATGGTGAAACCCCGTCTCTACTAAAAATACAAAAAATTAGCTGGGCATGGTGGTGCGTGCCTGTAATCCCAGCTATTCGGGAGGCTGAGGCAGGAGAATTGCCTGAACCCAGGAGGCGGAGGTTGCGGTGAGCCGAGATCACGCCATTGCACTCAAGCCTGGGTAACAAGAGTGAAACTCCGTCTCAAAAAAAAAAAAGAATTATTGTCTAGCTTTATTCTGGGTAAACATATACATTTGAATAGATGTTTTAAATCTGCTGTTATGCAACCTCACAAATGCAGGAAGCATTATCCGAGTTGCCAAGCCTCAGAGCCAAACGCTTCGCTGCTGGGAGCTCTATGGAAAAACAGAATATTGCTTAGAAGAGAGTCCCACAGGGATCCCAAGTCCATCACTGGTACTCACTGCTGAGCTCATGACTCATATTTCCAATATGCCCTGAGAAGGCTTTACTCTGATATCACAGAAGCACCTCCAAACTCTTCATACCCAAAGCTGAGACCTAGAACAGAGATTTCTTCCTTTCCTCATTTCCCAAAGGCAAGCAATTGTCAGACCTTCCTAAACATTATAAATTCCATTAATTCCAAGAATCCAGATTTCACTGGGATTTGGGTACATTGCGTACATTCAGAAAATGGGCTACTGGGGAATGTGGAATGTGCAGATTTTAAATATCTGACCATTTTTCATCTTACCTCTTCACTACTAACATCTTTCCTTTCAGGTATATTTTCACTAGTCTCATTTTAAAACTTGATGTTGTATAGCAAACCATGCTAACACCAGTCCCATCTCACCAGTGGACTCAGGAGCAAGCACATTGCCCACTTCTGTTAGCCAATGAGATATGGGAGGAAGTTTCCTGAAAACTTTTGGGGAAGATTCCTAGCCTTTAGGGAAAATCACGAAGAAAAGGTGGTACCTTTCTTACTGGAGAGGCATTTGCCACCTATTACTCCTGCAATCCCTCTTACAAACACCAGAAGAAACAGCCTTAGGATGAAGCCAACTGTATTAGTATTCTATTCCTCTGTAACAAATTACCACACACTTAGCAGCTTACAACAGCAAATGTGTTATCACTCATTTTTGTAGATTAGAAGTCTGTGTACGATGTGACTGGATTCTCTGTTCAGGATCTTGGACTGAAGTCAAGGTGATTCTAAACAGCCAAAATATCTTTGATGATGATGGTGGTGGTGATGATGATGATGGTGGTGGTGGTGGTGAGGATGATGATGGTGAGGATGATGATCGTGGTGATTATTATGGTGATATGGATGATGATGCCACTGGTGGTGATGATGATGATGGTGGTGAGGATGATGATGGCGGTGGTGATGATGAAGATGATGATGGTGATGGTAGTGGTAATGGTAATGCTGATGAACGATGGTGGTGGTAGTGATGACAGTGACAGCTAACACTAGGTACCAAGCCCTGATCTGAAGCACTTGTACTTTTTTTTAGCTTTCAAACAGACAATTTTTATATTATGTAAACTATTATGCAGCCCACAAACATGGAAACTGTAATATTGGCGTTCAGGGGTTCAGGGTGCCCTCAGCTCCCCTGAGAGGATGTTTCTCCAGGTTCTTGGTCTCCTGCAATCTCAAGAATGAGAGAAGGGACGACACCACAGTGCGCAGTAAATGCTGGACTCAAAAGTGTTTGTAGAAAGTGATTTATTTGGAGATAGAGAGAAACAGGAGAAGGAGAGAAAAAGAAATAGCTAACTGTCACAGAGTGAGGGAATCCAGAAAGATGGAATCCAGGAGAGGAAAGCAGCTTCCACACTGAGTGGAAAGGAATAGAGAGAGATGGAGTTTAGGAGGGGAAGACAGGCTTCCACAAGAGTGTGGAAGGGGACCCCAGAGGGAAAATCCAGGAGAGAGAAAGACGGCTCCCACGAGAGTGTGTGGAAGGGGACCCAAACATGGAGTCCGAAGGGGTGTGGAAGAAGAGGACGTTTAACCTGGGAGGAAATCCCACCTTCTCTAAGACTCCTGGCCAATGAAAGGAGTTCCATAGAACTTCCGCTGGAGTGATTGACTCTTAGTGTCTTCCCACGCCCGCGAAATTCAAACATAAACCGTTAAACCTCCTGGATGGAGAGAGACAGGAGTGGGGCATGGCACTGGGAAATTCTTGCCCTGAAAACCATGCCTCTTTGTGGACCCACAGAGAGAACACCTTCCCTCATTCCCTCCATCTCTCTGAACAGGAAAGCCCAACTTGCGTTGGAACACGGGCGTCGCTCCTCTTTAACTACTTCCTGCTGAAATGGGATGTAGAAGGGGCCCTGCATTTGAGGTTACCTCCAGAGGGGAGCCTTTCAGGGGTGCAGGTTGATCTAGAGGCCCACGATTGAGCTCACGAGCCAAGGACATCCAGGGTTCCAGCAGCAGGATTATTTGTGACCTTATGGTTTAGGTTACAAAATAGCAGCATTTTTCCTAGAAAGAGGCAGGTTCCCTTCCTACTATGAAAAAGATACTCGCAGTTTGGGAGATAGGAAAGTTGAGGGTTATAGTCCTATTAATGCCAGGATGTAAATTAGACATGAGTGGTTACTTCCCTGGGGATCTTGTTGGAAAAGCAGATGTAGATTTTCTAATGGCTCACAGGGATACGAAGGGTTGTCTCCTGGAACTTCAGGCTGTGGAGTGGAGGGTCTATGACTTTCCTCAGGAGGTATCGAAGGCTTCAGCCGAGTGTGATGAATGCATGAGTCTATTTCCACTACCTTAACAGCCGTTGGAGTGGACAGAATGACCGAAAATGGTCCTTCGCAGTATGGGCCTAGAGAGGGAGGGTCTAAGGGGAGAGAATTAAGCACCAAGCCTCCAGGGCAGGAAAGAAATACTGAGAAGGCCATGCCAGTGTCCAAGAGAAGATTAAATCCCTGGACTTCTATGGTCAGCTTTACCCGAGGTCTGTGAGGGTGACGGCTCATGCTGGCACTTGGTCCAGGCACCCTCAGTCCTGCCATTGGGTCATCTGGTCAGACACCTCAGGCCCTGGGACCCTTCATCCCCTGGGACTGTGTGCTTTCCAGTGATTCCATTGGCACAGTGGGCATGGTGGTCCATTCCTCTGGGAACAATTTCTTATAAAATGTCCCTTCAGACCGCTCTGGTAACAAGTTCTGCCAGACTGGCAGCTATCCCAAGCCTTTCCCTCATTTGAGCCCCTGGGGTCTGCCTGCCTGAAGGCCATGACTAAAGCTGATCTCTCGAATTTCTTTCAGCCTGTTCCTCCTGGTCTCTAGTATAAAACACTGAGGTTGCCTGGTTCAGTAATGATTCTAGGCTCTGCTCCGGCCCCAAAGCCAGCTTCTGGAGCTTCCTCCTGATATCTGCTGCTGAATAAGTAATAAACTTGTCCTTTAGCATGAACTGACCCTCTATGGAGTCTGGTGACAGGGGAGTGTAATTCCTTAAGCCTCCCGCAGTCACTCAAGGAAAACTGCTGGGTTTTTTTCCCTTCCCTTTGGGGGTTAGGTTTGCCATTCACCAAGAGGGTAATTTGGCCACACTGTTTGGCAGAGAAAAATAAGCTGCTGCTTCTTTTAAGACTGTGTGCTAAATTGCTCCCAATTTTCCAATATACATTTTAATGGAGACGAGCTTGGGAATAGAAACAATCCATCTGAAATCAAACGCAAGGGATGCCCACAACCCCGGTTAAAGAAATTACGGCAGCTTCCACCTGAGGCATCCCCCAGGTAAAACGGGTACTGAAATGAAACATCTTTCAGTCAGTACCCCGAAATTTCATGTGCCCAAGATGCGTGATCCATCTTATCAGAGGGCCTCCCGTGTACCGGATTCCAACCCCAACTTACCAGCGTCATAGGACCACTCACTGCCTGCATGACCACTACCAGGGACTCAGGAGATGGGTACCAATATTTCCCAGCCAAAGTCCAATCTACACAAGCCAGATTAGAAAACTGCCCCAGAAAGGTCAATTTCTAGCGAGGGGCCATTAGAGCCCACAGCTCACAGAAGGCAGGCCAGGCGTGGCTGAGGCCAGAACAGAGCCCTCAGGACCCGCGCCTCCTCTCCGCTAACCCATTTGCAATTGTAGGAAAATGCTCTTAGGGTTGTGAGACCTGCCTTTGACTCTTTGGCCCAGGAATACGATCTTCTAGATGGAAAAGTTCGGCCAGAGAGAGAGCCAATCCTAAGCAAGACAAATTATACACCAAATACAAAGTCCCAGAGCCTTTGGCTTCTGAATTTCCCCAAAAGGTCTCACCAATTCGAAACTGACTCCACCAGGAATTTGGACCGGCAACCTCGCAGCTGCAGGCCCTGCACCTTAACCAACTGTGCACAACAGGCCACTCGCAGCAAGGGAAGGAGAACGCTGTCTGAAGCCGCGTTTTTTTGTTTTTTTTTTTTTTGAGACGGAGTTTCGCTCTTGTTACCCAGGCTGGAGTGCAATGGCGCGATCTCGGCTCACCGCAACCTCTGCCCACTGGGTTCAGGCAATTCTCCTGCCTCAGCCTCCTGAGTAGCTGGGACTACAGGCACGCACCACTGTGCCCAGCTAATTTTTTGTAATTTTTAGTAGAGACGGGGTTTCACCATGTTGACCAGGATGGTCTCGATCTCTTGATCTCGTGATCCACCCGCCTCGGCCTCCCAAAGTGCTGGGATTACAGGCTTGAGCCACCGCGCCCGGCCCTAAAGCCGCGTTTTGAATGAGAATGCTGCACCCTGAGGCGGTGTGGCCTCCCTAAAAGCCAGGCGGGGCTGACGGCCATCAGCCGCTTCAGCCGCCTCCTCTCCCTCAGAGCCGCACCAGCGGAGGAAAAAAGCCGCTTGCCCGTCAGTTTAAAAGCCGTGTTCACAGCCGCTGCTGGGCCAGCCGTGAGTTCCGCCACCCCCGTGGCGTTCCGTGGCCACGTTGACCCCACCAGAACCACTTGCAGGCCTGGGCCACTTCCCGAGCTACTGCCCACACAGGGACCCGTGGCCGGCAGGCAAACGCCCTGGGGAGCCTTTTTACCCTGCTGCCTGGGACTGGGGAATGCCGGAGAGGCCTGCCAGAGCCACGCGCCAGGCCGCCGCGCTCCCCGGTCCCTCACAGGCTCCGGTTGTACTTCGCCCCTCCCCGCTGTTTTCTCCAGCCCACGGCTGCGGGCTTGGTTCCGCCCCTGGGGCTGGGCTGTTCCCACCCGCAAGGAGCGACAAACCCCAGGGCAGTGCTCACCCGCTCGGCTCCACAGGCTCCCTCAGCTTTTGGTCCCAGAGATAATATCCCAAGGTTAGAGAAGGAGACGGAAAGCAGAGAGAGCTTGAAGGTTTAAAAAAAAAAAAAAAAAAAAACCGCGCTTTTGCGCCGCTTAAGAGGGGCCGGGTCGTGCCTCCAAGGCGCTGCCTCTCAGGTTCCGCGCAGCCCTGCCTGGCTGCGGCCACTTCAGGTAAGAGACAGGACAGAATGGGGCCGGTTTTACTCACAATTTTGAAGTCTTCTTCTCCGGCTGTACCCCTTTCCTGGTTGTACCCCTTCTGGTGTACCCTTCGCCTGGCTGGCTTGCCAAAGTAATATTAGGGTTCAGGGTGCCCTCAGCTCCCCTGAGAGGATGTTTCTCCAGGTTCTCGGTCTCCTGCACTCTCAAGAATGAGAGAGGGGACCATGGCACAGTGCGCAATAAATGCTGGACTCAAAGGTGTTTGTAGAAAGTGATTTATTTAAAAAGAGAAACAGGAGAAGGAGAGAGAAAGAAACAGCTAACTCTCACACCGAGTGAGGGAATCCAGAAAGATGGAATCCAGGAGAGGAAAGCCGCTTCCACACTGAGTGGAAGGGAATAGAGAGAGATGGAGTTTAGGAGGGGAAGACAGGCTTCCACGAGAGAGTGTGGAAGGAGACCCCAGAGGGGAAATCCAGGAGAGAGAAAGATGGCTTCCACGAGAGTGTTTGTGGAAGGGGACCCAAACATGGAGTCACCACTTGTACTGTTTTATTAAATCACTTAGTCCTATGAGGTGGGTACATGTCTAATCCCACTGTGCAGATGATAAAACCAAAACAGAGAAAAGTAACTTGCCCAAGGCCATACAATTAGCTAGTAAATGGTGGGTCTAGGGTGCAAACCCCGCTACCCTGGCTCCAGAGTCTGCCCCCTCTGCATTAAACCGTGTCACAGTTGGCCATCCTCTGTACTTCTCAACATCCTCTTACTTGTACCACAATGCGTTTCTTTCTTGTTTAAGCCTGCTCTAAATGAATGTTCTTTACTTCCAGCCCAAAGCATTCTAATGAATATGTGGTACCAATAAAAATATTCATAATTTGCCTTCTCATTCCCTATTATCTGTTTTATCTACTTTCTCTCACTAAAAGATCATATCCATTTCTTTTCTAGATCTTGAGTCCATAAACAATCCTGTCTAGATGCTTTGCGTGCCCATCCAGAGCAGTTGTTCTCAACAAGGGCAGAAACTCCAAACAAGAGACCTGCTAGAAATGTGGGAGTTTTTTCATAGTCATAATGATGAAAGGTGTATTAGTCCGTTTTTGCATTGCTATAAAGAATTTATAGCAATTACAAAGATAATTTATAAAGAAAAGAATTTTAATTGGCTCACGGCTCTGCAGGCTGTACAGAAAGCATAGCAGCTTCTGCTTCTGGGGAGGGTTCAGGAAGCTTCCAATCACAGTAGAAGGCAAAGAGGGACCTTTCTTCTCACATGGCTGGGAGAGGAGCAAGGGAGAGAGATGGGGGAGATGCCACACCCTTCTAAATGACCAGGTTTTGTAAGAACTCACTCAGTGTTTCGAGAATAGCACAAAGGGGACGCAGTGCTAAACCATTCATGAGAAATCCACCCCCATGATCCAGTCACCTCCCACCAGGCCCCACCTGCAACACTGGAGATTATAACTGAACATAAGATTTGGATGGAGAGACAGATCCAAATCATATCAGGTACACAGGACTAATGACATTTAGTGGCCAGGAGACAGCGACGTCACATGTCTTGATGCACAAACTGTTCTGCGCAGCTTTCAAATGTTCTTACAGACATTACATAGGTTAAAAACCTTGCTTATAGGCCAGGTGTGGTGGCTCATGCATGTAATCCCAGCACTTTAGGAGGCCGAGGCAAGTGGATCACCTGATGTCAGAAGTTTGAGACCAGCCTGGCCAACATGGTGAAATCCCATCTCTACTAAAACTACAAAAATTAGCTGGGCATGGCGGTGCATGCCTGTAATCCCAGCTACTCAGAAGCCTGAGGCAGGAGAATCGCTTGAACCGGGAAGGTGGAGGTTGCAGTAAGGCAAGATTGCACCACTGTACTCCAGTCTGGGTGACAGAGTGAGACTCAGTCTCAAAAAAAAAAAAATCTGCTTATGTCAGAGTTGAAAACCTAACTCAGATTTAGATATATAACTAAGGTAATTGTTTTATATAAACTGAGTTTTCCAGGAATGCAAAGAATATCAAAACTTTTTTTTTGTTTAAAACTTTTCCTAGATTTGTTCACCATTTCAGAAAATCTCATCACCTATGGCAATGCCTCTCTAGGTATCTGAATTACTGGTAAATGCCTAAATAGGTCTGTATCTAAAGTTCCTGCATTCTTGGGCTGGGCATGGTTGCTCACACCTGTAATCCTAGCACATTGGGAGGCCAAGGGGGGCAGATTACCTGAAGCCAGGAGTTCGAGACCAGCCTGGCCAACATGGCGAAACCCCATCTCTACCAAAATTACAAAAACTAGCTGGGTGTCGTGGCACATACCTACAGTCCCAGCTACTCGGGAGGCTGAGGCATGAGAAGCATTTGAACCAGGGAGGTGGAGGTTGCAGTGACCGAGATCAGGCCACTGCACTCTAGCCTGAGTGACAGAGTGAGACTCCGTCTCAAAAATAAAAATAAAAAATACAGTATTTGTATCCTCCATAATCCTAAGGATATGTACAAATAGACATATTTGGCCCTTATTTCAAAAGGTCAGATATTGTTAAAGTTTCACAACTATTCAGTTGAATATCTTACCTCTCATAAATCCAAATTCATTCACTGAAACTTTTATACTTCACTGTAAAATATAAAATATTTTTAATAAAGTTTCCTGTTTTTTCATGACAGTGAAAGTCATATGATTTTTAAATATGTAAGTAGGTTATATAAACTGTAAATTTTATTTCAAGAAAATAGACAGGCTATTATAACATATACTCACATGTTAATTAAGGAAAGGGATATGTTCTTAGAAATTTGTTTTTAGGTGATTTTGTTGTTGTGTAAACATCATAGTGTCCTCACACAAACCTGGATGGCATAGCCTACTATAAACCTAAGCTGTAAGCTAAAGCCTGTTGCTCCTAGCTGCATACCTGTGTAGCATATTACTGCACAGAATACTGTAGGCATTTATAACACAATGGTAGGTATATGAGTATCTAAATGTATCTCAACATAGAAAAGATACTGTAAAAATATGATTTTATAATCTTATGGGACCACCATCTTATATGTCATCCATCATTGCCCTGAACATTGAGTAGTTGGCATGGATGGGGGTGGGTGACTGTAACAGTCATGTAAAGAAGGCAGTTCTGGTAGGGCTGGCTGTCACTGGCCAAGATGACCAGCCAAGGCTGCCACTACCACCTCATATATATCCACTACAGGCCACAGATTGATCAGTTCCCTTCGTTCTCTCTGCTTTACAGCAATATCATAAAAAGAAATGAGATGGTTAGCACATTATTTAAAGGCCTCACTGTTCTGGGAGTCTTAGAAACCATCTTCTTTACTAGGTCTTTTACAAAGGAGGGAACAGAAGCTCTGAGAAGTCAGGTTGAAATGGACAGCTCTGTACTTGCCAGCCCTCAGCTGTCTGGGCTAGCGCCTAAGAGCCCACCCAGAATCTCCTGGTGTTGGATAAGTCCCAACTGTAGTAAACAGCATAAAAACAACCTTGACCTCGCAAGCCAGCGGGGAGTTTATTCACTCACTCAGTCATTCAACAACCCTCTGTTGAAGCCAACTACCTGCCACTCACCAGCCTGGCCACTAAAGATGGGCCTAACACACAGACCTTGCTCTCCAGGAGCCAAGAGGAGCTGGCAGAAAAGAGAACTATGTGCTCTACTAATTTATTTTCCCTGAGGCATAAAGAGTTCTTGTTTGCCCTGTTCGCATCAAGAATTCTTCATGCCCAAAGGAAAATAAATCTTTCTATTATAGATACATGCACACATGTGTTCATTGCAGCACTGTTCACAATAGCAAAGACTCGGAACCAACCCAAATGCCCACCGGTGATAGAATGGACAAAGAAAATGTGGTACGTATATACCACGGAATACTATGCAGCCATAAAAAAGCATGAGATCATATCCTTTGCAAGGGACATGGATGAAGCTGGAAACCATCATTCTCAGCAAACTAATGCAGGAACAGAAAACCAAACACCACGTTCTCACTCATAACTGGGAGCTGAACGATGAGAACATATGGACACAGGGAGGGGAACATCACACACTGGGGCCTGTCAGGGGTAGGTGGGGGAGGGAGAGCATCAGGATAAATAGCTAATGCATGTGGGCCTAATACCTAGGAGATGGGTTCATAAGTGCAGCAAACCACCATAGCACACAATTACCTATATAACAAACCTACACATTCTGCACATGTATCCTGGAACCTAAAATAAAATGTAATTTTAAAAAAGAGCTTTTCATGATTGGAGAACAAAATGACCACTTCTCTCTTCCCAGTTAACACAGATACTTTGACAAGGCTTTTGGATGCAATGTGTTGCACCCCCAGTCAAACTCTGACTCTTTAACCACCTTGCCTGGGTCCATCCATCACCCGTTGCTGCTCTGAAGAGCATGGGCTCGTCAGGCAAATGAATCTCTGCTGACTTTGACTACAGCCAGCTTTGGCGAGCTAAAGCCTGAGAAGTTGGGGAGATGAAGGCCTGCAGGCTCCTTGCTAGCCAAGAGACTGAGCATCAGAAACACAATTTTAAATCTGAGCCACCATGAAATGAAAAATTGAGTCAACATAAATCCCCAAAACAGCAATGAGAAGAAACAAACAAACAAAAAAAGCCCAAGACGTGTTAGGATAACGATGCTGTAGCAGGATCCTTTCATTCATGGTCCAAACTGAACTCGGAGCTTGAATTAGAGAGGACGTCATTAAAAGGAAGGACTTTACCAGCAGCTGCTCAGAATAAGGGAAACCAGATTTTTGGTGGTGAGTTCTCAAACGGTGTTTATTTCAGGTCTTGACAATGCACAGGCAAAGCCTTTGAAGGCATAGCTTTCTGGAGGCCTGGGAACAAATCAGAGGTCAACTTGGATTTCTTTATGCTTATCATGGTGGGGCTGGTGTGGATAATTTAAACCTAAAATCGGAGCAAAGCAACCAACCATCCCCACCTCCCCTTACCTTCTCCTTGGTATATTTCTCACCAGAGTGGATTACAGGCCACAAAATGACCCAATTTTAATTGCATCTTTTGTCTGGAAAATACTCTCTGCCCAAAACCCTTATTTAAATTTTGTACCAAGCCGGGAGTGGTGGCTCACGCCTATAATCCCAGCACTTCGGGAAGCCAAGGCGGGTGGATCACTTGAGGTTGGCAGTTCAAGACCAACCTGGCCAACATGGGAAAACCCTGTCTCTACTAAAAGTACAAAATTAGCTGGGCATTGCACTCCAGCCTGGAGTGCAATGAAGAGCAAAACTGGCAAGAAGAGCAAAATTCTGTCTCAATAAATTAATAAATTTATTTATTTTGTACCAGATATTCTACTTTGTATTTTTTCAAAAGTTACTTTAATGAAGGGAATTCATAATTCAAACCACTACTTCTAATTTTTGCTAAAAAGTTTTTGACTAATTTGTGAGTTAAAAAAAAAACAACTGGTTTTAGCCAGTTCCAACCCATGTGGAATGTTCCCTCCCCAACTCTCTACAAGTGACAAACACAGGGCTGTTGTCCATCGTAAACCCTGGCTCTCAAAATCCTCCTTTTCATCATAAATTCTGAGAGGAAAGAATCGCCTGGGTGTCTACGCCTCCCCAGCCAGTGTTCCCAGGCAACTCACAGGCATCTCGGTCTATGTATGTCTCCCCAAAGGCCAGCACCATAGACCTGCCAACAGCTGAAAGTTATAAATAGGACAGTTCTGGGATCAGGGGGAGGGAGCAAGAAGCAAACTCTAATAAAGTATTCAGATGCAATGGGCTAAGAAAACTCTTTGGAGGAATAAAGAAGGAAAGTATTGGTGCTGTACTCCTAAAACCAAAAAGAATAGTTCCCAAGGACTTCATCAATGAAGCCAGTTGGTCCCAGGGAATCTGACAGGCCAAGGGAACCTGAGGGATTTCTTCAATCCAGTGACATTACTTGGGAATGTCACTTCCTTGGATAACATGCTGATCGTGCTGTTGGGTCCTTGAAAGGATACGCTTAGTGATCGGGGTTAGTGGCTGGGGGCGGGCATGAATAGGCCTTTAGAGGGGGAATTCCACCAGAAGCCTGAAACCACAGTGCAGGAGCACCTGCTAAACCTGACACAGGCCATTGTTGCCAGTGTGCCTTGACCCACCGCGGGCAGCTTCCATTTGTTGAGGTGACTGGCTAACATCATCTGCTCACCTTGACCCTTTCTGCCCTGCTTGCCACCCCATTCCCAGAACCTAGGACAGTGCCTGGTGTAGACCTTTCAGCTGATTACACAGGCCCACCCATATTATCTAGGATAATCTTCTTTACTTAAAGTCAACTCATTATAGACGTCAAGTCACATCTCCAGAATACCTTCCCAGCTACACCCAGCTTAGTGCTTTTGCCATTTGACAACTTCCCTGCTCGGCCTGGCATGTGCTTTCCCCCTCAGCACCCTCACTTCTCTGAGCTGCCAATTCTGTCACCCTGTGTATCCTAGTTCATTCAAGCAGCAGTAACAAAATATACGGACTGGGAGGCTCATAAGCAGCAGAAATCAATTTCTCACAACTCTAGAGGCAGGGAAGTCCAAGATCAAGGCACCAGCAGATTCAGTGTCTTGTGAGGGTTTAGGGTCTGCTTTCTGGTTCACAGATGGTGTCTTCTTGCTGCATCCTCTTGTAGTAGAACGGGCAAAGCAGCTCCCTGGAGCCACTTCTGTTAGGGCACTAATCTCATTCAGGATGGCTCTTGCACTTGTGACCTAATAAGCTTCCAAAGACCCCCCAATACCTAATACCATTACTTTGGGGATTAGTTTCAACACGTGAATTTGGGGGATATGCAACCATTCAGTCCATCATGCTGTGTGTCTGCTTGTAAACAGTTTATAGGCACGACTTGCTCAAACTTTATGTCCCCAGCACCTCAAATGTGGCCTGGCTCGCAGGTGTCTATAGAATGATTTGCTCCCTCAGGAAGACATAATTTGAAGATGCTCCAGCTACGTGGCTTTCCTGTTCTATACACTAACAATGCATGGCTTCTTTGTTCATCCAGGATGGCATATATGCCTTCCCTAGAAGTAGCTTCAGCTTGGGAATTATGAGTCAGCTGTCCCTTTATAAAACAACCTGGGAGACCCGGACAACAGAAGGAGTGATGGGAAACTGCAGGAAGGAAGCAGCACGCTTTGTGGGCTACTCAGATCGGCTCCTTAGAGATTTTCTGACATAGGACTGGAAGTTTTGTGTGACTGTGAGCTTTTCCACTTACGGACCACCCACTTCTGTTTCCTGTAGAACTTTGTTTATTGGAATTGCAGGATTCACTTGGAAGACACAGAAAGCAGATTCTTCCTCTTCACCCACCACCACGAGACTCTTTCTTGGAGCCAGGCTGGGAGAACCCACTGATTTCACCAGTGAGCTGATTTCCTGTGAGCTGGTATGTCAAGTGCCCCTGCTTTATGTGGCTGACTTCATAGCCTTTGTGGGAGCTGAAACGTCTCTAAAAACTAAAATTGAAAAACCTGGAGTGAATGACAGAGGGAAAGGGGTGGATCTGAATGTAGGGCACAAGAAGGTGATGATCTTCCCCTGAGCTCTTTAAATTATATTTTACATGCAGAAATTCATTTTTAATCCTCAGTCAGTACATAAACACACATATTTTGATGATCAGTTTTATGTGTCAATGTGACTGGACTATATTGTCCAGCCATTCAATCAAACACTTAGCTGGGTGTAGCTGGGAAGATATTCTGGAGATGTGATTTAAAGTCGATAATAAGTGGACTTTAAGTAAAGAAGATTATCCTAAATAATATGGGCAGGCCCGGGGTAATCAGTTGAAAGGTCTTAAGAGCAGAACAGAGGCTTCCCAGAAATAGAAGAAATTCTCCCCGGGGACAGTGTCAACTTGCGCTGGAAAGTTTCTGCTGCTGTTCCTTCCTGCCTTGTGGACTTTGGATTTGACTGGCCAACCCCCAGAATCAGGCAAGCCAATTCCTTGCTATAAATTTTTTTGGAAATGCATACATATATATTTTCTAAGAAAGAGTTTTAGACTGGGTGTGGTGGCTCACGCCTCTAATCCCAGCACTTTGGGAGGCCAAGGTGGGAGAATCACTTGAGGTCAGGAGTTCAAGAACAGCCTGGCCAACATGGTGAAACCCCATCTCTACTAAAAATACAAAATTCAGCGGGGCATGGTGGCACACACCTGTAATCCCAGAGTTTTACATATGATGATTTATTCATTCATATTTCCTATCTGGTGGAACTCTAACTGATACACATTCAATTAGCAAAACATACTCAAGGCAATATTAACCCTTCCTGTGTACAATGAACTTCTGTGTAATCAATGCTGGACAGTCCTCTAAATCCATTTTTTTCCCTAGTAAAGGGTTATCAGCTGCAGTGTAAAAACCATGCAGTGATAATGAAACTTCTCACACACACTCCACTGGAAGGTCTGAGCATGAAGCAGGTCTTCATGGACACCCTTCTAAGAGGAATCCTTGAAGGACGGTGTGCCCAGACCGCACTTAATGGCCCTGCCTATGTCCTGCTGAGCCGTGTGTCTAGGCCAGATCCAGGAGGAATTTGGACGCCTGCCCTCAGAAGAGGGGGAGAGGAAGGGTGTCAGAGCAGTAACCCCAGGGTCCTCGAAGAGACACAGAGAGGAAGGTAGAGGCATTGATGGGCTCCCCCGGAGAGCAGAGCACTGGAGGACAGGCTGTTCCTTTCCAGGAGCAGAGAACAAGCCAAGAAAACTCTTGGCAGAAACCCAGTTGGAGACAGCATCATGGAGCCATGGGACAAGGTTGTGTCCGTGAGAACAATGTGGTTTTCACCGTTTTGAGACAGCAACTCAAAAGGACCTCACCTGCTGAGCTGATGGACTCAGTGCAAGCAACTTCAGTTGATCACATGCACCCAGAATGGGGGTGACTATCCTAAGAACATTTATGGGAAAAGAAAGCTGATGGTTTTAGTTTATCATGAGCTCAATCTGAAACGATCATGTTTAAAAACGCCATGAATAACAAAAACCTATTGTATCCGAGGGTTCAGTTGCAAATAACATGAAACACTCAACCTAGTTTACACAAAAAGGGACTTACTGTGGCAACTTAGGTCCTTGTCAAGCTGATGGAAAGGCTATAGAGCAGGCTCGGAGCTAAGCTTCAGGGAATGACTCCCAATGACTAGCTGCTGCCTTGAACCTGATGGAGAAGCCAGGTAACGTGGAGGCTGCTGGCTCTGCTGCTGGGACCAGGGCCACCAGGAAGCCTGCTCTAACTCCCTCACCTCCCCAGTGTCGAGACCTCTGCTGCGGTTGTCACAGGAAAACCCAACACTTCCTCAATCATGCAGAAGCAGTGGGAACAGTTTTACTTAATGCTGTTCACCCTCTCCTTCCACATCTCATGAGATACATCTTCCTGGAGAAGCCAGGCCACGGACTAGAGCCCAGCTGCAGGGAGTATGGGCAGTGGAGCCCGCAGCCTCCAGGGCAGAGCACAGCAGGTCTCTCTGCAGGATCCGTCCCACCGCCTTCCCACTCATACACCTAGAAACACCAAGAACGCAAGCAAGCAAGCCAAAACACCCAGACACACATAGCACCACTAAAAGTTTAGGACTCACAGCTGACCTGCTAAAATCTTGGAAGAAATGTAATAAACCTCTTTATTTTTACCCCTGAACATTTTCTCTACCCACCTGCTCATCATCAACACAGAGTTTAATGGCTCTAAAGGAAGACTACCTAAGTTTGAATCCTGGTCTCACCATTTATAGCTGTGTGACCTTGAAAAAAGTATTAACCTCTCTGTGCCTCAGTTCCTTTCCTGGGGAAAAAAAAAGGTGAACTGCATAGAAAAAAAAAAAAGATAATTGCACTGATCTACATAAGTGAGTTAATACATCTAAAACTCTTAGCATGGTGTCCAGAATGTAGTAACGCTAATTGTTAGCTATGGCCGTGACAAATTCTATGCCCAGACAAGACTGGAGCTCACAGTCACTAAAGGGAAGGAATTCATGTAGGGCTGGTATGAGAGGGTGGTGGCAACAATATTAGCATTGGCATGGAAAGGACACACGTACCTGTACCATGAGACAGACTAGATTACCAGAGCCTGGGAAGGGGAGGAGGAAGGAAGGATGAAGGGAGAGAAAGAACATAAATGTATTCATCACCACTGAACTGTACACTTAAAAAAGGTAAAGATGAGGCCGGCACGGTGGCTCATGCCTGTAATCCTAGCACTTTGGGAGGCTGAGGCAGGCAGATCACTAGGTTGGGAGTTCGAGACCAGCCTGACCAACATGGTGAAACCCCCATCTTTACTAAAAATACAAAAATTAGCCAGGCATGGTGGTGTGTGCCTATAATCCAAGCTACTCAGGAGGCTGAGGCAGGAGAATCACTTGAACCCGGGAGGCAGAGGTTGCAGTGAGCCAAGACTGTGTCACTGCACTCCAGCCTGGGCAACAGAGCAAGACTCCGTCTCAAAAAAAAAAATGGTAGAGAGTAAATTTTTTTTTTAATTAATGAAAAAATATTATTTGGAATTATGTTGCATTTACAAACCAATTTTGTACAAATTATATCTTTACATGAGTCATCCTCATTTTTTTAAAAAAAAGTTGGGTTTATGGAGAAAACTTATGAGCAGAGAAGTGATAGAGCACATGGAATCCTGTGAACTGTCATTATTCCCAGCTCAGGCCAGCTATGGCTGGACTGCAGGCCCCACAGCCAAAGCTGCAGGCGAGAAGAAAACGTCCCGATTAAGCTCCACATTTTATGAGGCCATGGGGCAGCTACAGACATAAGATTATGTAACGAGTGAAGCTCTTGACCAGGATAGACTAGACAGCCCTAAAACTTAAAGGCTGGCACCAGCCGTTTCTGCCAATGATTGACTCAGACCTGCTGAGCCAGCCCATGGCTCTGCTGCCGAAACAGAGGGAGATGTAAGTCGTCCTTTCCTCAGGCCATTCCCTGGCTCGTGGGGAATATTAACTACAAGTTCCTCCAGAGGCTCCTGCTGACACCAAGATTAATGGTTTCCATAGCATTCCATCACATCCGGGAGGGAGGTGCCAATAGGGCCCCCTCACTTATGTCGGAGGAGGGTGGACATGTCTGTCACCATGAGCAGTTTGGGCAGAGCGTATTCGTAACTGGAAAAAGAAGAGTTCACATATCCCTTCTGGCCTTTAACCTCATGCCCAGGGACAGACATGTTCACATCTTTCCAATTGAGGGCTCTCTCTTCCCTCTGGGGCTGAGCCAGATGGTCTCTCCTTTCTCCAGGGTGATGACTTCCACAAGGATCCAGGTGCCAGCATTTGTCATGGTAAGAGATGCTGGGGGCAGACGAGGGGGCTAGGAAACCACCCAAAGCAAAGCCAGAATCCAACTTCATGTCTGTTTAGAAATCCTCAGTCTGAACCCTATGAACCATTACATGATATAACATGAATTTCCATCCATCCAGCGACCAAAGCGTGTACAGAAAGGAGAGAGAGAGAGAGAGAGAGAGAGAGAGATGTTCTTATCTATTTATTTATTTGAGATGGAGTTTTGCTATCACCCAGGCTGGAGTGCAGTGATGCAATCTCGGCTCACTGCAACCTCCGCCTCCCGGGTTCAAGCAATTCTCCTGCCTCAGCCTCTGGAGCAGCTGGGATTCCAGGTGCCTGCCACCATGCCTGGCTAATTCTTATGGAGACGGGGTTTCACCATGTTGGCCAGGCTGGTCTCAAGCTCCTGACTTCAAGTGATCTGCCCACCTCCCAAAGTGCTGGGATTACAAGTGCGAGCCACCAGCCTGGCAAAATGGTTCCTTTTTTAATATGTCCAGCTCAAAAGAAAGAAGAGGAGTAGACTGTAACTCCTCATGCTCTCTTTGCTCCCCATCTCTGCCTCTTAGATGCCAAGGAGCTCAGGCAGACAGACAAATAGGCAGTCAGGGCAAGGCTACACAGAACTCATAAATAGCTGAAGCCAGTCTGACCAGCGGGCCCTGTATAAGTTGTCCCTAGAGACACAAATTACTAAATTTGTCTCAAAGAGAAGCACAAAGGCTGGGCACAGTGGCTCACGCCTGTAATCCCAGCACTTTGAGAGGCCGAGGTGGTCAGATCACCTGAGGTCAGGAGTGAAATCCCATCTCTACTAAAAATACAAAAATTAGCCAGGTGTAGCAGCACACCTGTAACCCCAGCTACTTGGGAGGCTGAGGCAGGAGAATCACTTGAACCTGGGAGGCAGAGGTTGCAGCAAACTGAGATCAAGCCACTGCACTCCAGCCTGGGCAACAGAGTGAGAATCTGTCGCAAAAAGCAAAAAGAGAGAGAGAAGCACAAAAATTTGTGTTGGCCAACAAGAACGAAAGAAAGCAAAGCAGGTTTAAAGAACTGCCTCCCCTGAAAAGGGCTGTTGGCTTGGATTGTTGTCACAACACATTCTTTCAAACGCTCATGGAACAGATTATTCTCATTATAAAAACTGTTCCAAAGCTTGGGAAAAAATGGAATACAATCCAATATATTTTATCAAACTAGCACAGAGCACTAACAGCAAAACATTAAGAAGGACATAGCAAAAAAAAGAATAAATCAATTTCAATAATAGGCTACAAAGACGCTAATTACATTCTAAAAAAGTCCTAGCACTCTGAATTTGATGGCTCTTCAAAAGACAACGTCAGCTTTGGTGAGACGGTGGGGTGGATGTGCTCCTGTTCCCTCTGGGCTCAGAGACACCTGTGAGCGTGGCTGGGGTCTTTCCCTAGGGGGCAGCCCACTGGGCAGGGAAACTCCCCCCAGCAGGAGGACAGATCTGAGGCTATAAGAGAGTCATCGAGAAAGTCAAAAAATCACTTGGCTCTTGTAAATAATCCTGCAGTAAACACAGGAGTGCAGGTATACTGATTTCATTCCTTAGGATACGTATACCCGGAAGTGGGGTTGCTGGATCCTATGGCAGTTCTGTTTTCAGTTTTCTGAGGAACCTCCGTACTCTTTCCGTAGTGGCTGTACTAATTTACATGCCCACCAATGGTGGGCAAGGGTTCCCTTTTCACCACATCCTCAACAACACTTATCTTTTGTCTTTAAGTAAAGAGTCAACCCAGTGTCTGTCAGAGGACTGGATGTTTAAAATGTGGTATATACACACAATGGAATACTATTCAGCTGTTAAAAAGAACTTTTTTTTTGAGACGGGGTCTCACTCTGTCTCCCAGGCTGGAGTGCAGTGACGTGATCTCAACTCACTGTAACCTCAGCTTCCCGGGTTCAAGCGATTCTCCTGCCTCAGCCTCTTGGGCAGCAGGGATTACAGGCGTGCACCACCATGCTCAGATAATTTTTGTATTTTTAGTAGAGACGGGGATTCACCATGTTGGTCAGGCTGGTCTCGAACTCCTGACCTCATGATCTGCCTGCCTCGGCTTCCCAAAGTACTGGGATTACAGGTGTGAGCCACCACACCCAGCCAAGCAGAACATTTTGTCATTTGCAATAATGTGGATAACCTGGAGGGCATTATAGGAAGTAAAATAAGCCAAGCAAAAAAGACAAATACTGCATGATGTCACTGATATGTGGAATGTGAAAAAGTTGAACTCACAGAAGTGGGGAGTATAAGGGTTACCAGGGGCTGGAGGGGCAGGGTGAGAATGGGGAGATGTTGGTCAAAGGGTACAAAGTTTCCATTAAACAGAAGGAGCTGGCCGGGCGTGGTGGCTCACGCCTATAATCCCAGCACTCTGGGAGGCTGAGGCGGGTGGATCACGAGGTCAAGAGATCGAGACCATCCTGGTCAACAAGGTGAAACCCCGTCTCTACTAAAAATACAAAAATTAGCTGGGCATGGTGGTGCGCGCCTGTAGTCCCAGCGACTCGGGAGGCTGAGGCAGGAGAACTGCTTGAACCCAGAAGGCGGAGGTTGCAGTGAGCCAAGATCGTGCCATTGCACTCCAGTCTGGGTAGCAACAGCGAAACTCTGTCTCAAAAACAAAAAAAAACAGAAGGAGCTTTAGAGATAGATTGCACAGCCGGGTGGCTATAGTTAAGGGTATGGTTTGGCTGTGTCCCCACCCCATTCTCATCTTGAATTGTAGCTCCCATAATTCCCACATGTTGTGAGACGGACCTCGCAGGAGGTATCGAATTGTGGGGGCAGGTTTTTCCCATGCTATTCTCGTGAGAGTGAATAAGTCTCACAAGATCTGATGCTTTTTAAAGGAGAGTTTCCCTGAACAAGTCCTCTTCTCATCTGCCACCATGTGAGATGTACCTTTCACCTTCTGCCATGATTGCGAGGCCTCCCCAGCCACGTGGAACTGTGAGCCGCTTAAAACTCTTTCTTTTGTAAATTGCCCAGTCTCAAGTATTTCTTTATCAACAGCATGAAAACAGACTAATAATAAAGTGAATTCTGTGTTGTAAATTTCAAAATTGCCCAAATAGGAGAATTCAAATGTTCCTATTACATTGTTGTGATGGATATGTTCATTAGCATGATTTAATTATTCCATGATGTATATAGGTACCAAAACATCACATTATATCCCACAAATGCATACGATTATTATTAAAAATAGTTTTTGACATAAAGGTCATGCAGAACTAGAACTCATCTAGAATATTGGGAAATGGCGCCTTGGGGAGCTCCGCAGCTCTCCTCAACTAACCCCTTTCACCCGCTGTGCACCACAAGATCCCCAACCTTCACAGGCCTGGCATGCAGGAGGCTCCAACATGCGGGAGAAAAGAAGGTGACAGCATCGAGATAGCAAAGGAAAGTCCTGGCTCTTCCCTCCCTGCTGTGGCCCTGACATGCTGGAGGAGCTACCTTCCAGGGTGGGGGCAGCCAGCAGGACTGTCTTCCAGGCCAGCGGTCCCAGCTCCAGCCTGTGTAGAGGCTGGAGAATTTGAGACTGAAGCATTGCACAGGGCTGAATTTGAATAACTCGGGACCCTGAGTGCTACAGGACTGGGATGCCATTACCAGTTTGGTGTCCTAGCTATTGTCCATGTTCCTTTTCATGGAGTCGTAAAGATGCCTTTTTACCGTCAGGCCGGCTGACATCTTCATCCTCTCCTCTAAGGTGCACTCCCTGGAGGAACTTTGTATCAATGAGCAACATTCAGCCACGTTCAGCAAAGGTTTATTGAGTGCTTGATCTGAGCAGGGCACTGAGTAATGGGATTTGTCTCCAAAGCTTTCAAATCTGCTAAAAAATATTCTCCATTTCACAAACAGTTGGGACAAAAAAATATTTTGCTCGAGTCTCCTCTCTGGGGCCCACAGAGTAAAAGTGCACCTAGAGTTGCCCAGGGAAATAAAACCTCCCTTCATGGACCTTCCAGATCTCCTGAAAGGTTTCGTCTCCAGCTGGCTGGAGAGAGCTTGCTCATTAAATTCAGCTCACAAGCTCTGTCTCTAAGCAGCTGAGCTTTGGGGCATGCTGCAATCCATCAACCCTAGGAATATGCCCAAGTCCAGTCCCAGAGATGGGAAGCATCTCACATGTGCACCGCTCCTCATCCTTTCCCTGTTCAAAATCCTAAGGAGCCTTCCACATAGCGGGAACAACACCCCGTTTCTTCATCTGCAAGTGGTGATAACATTGCCCTACCTCCCAGAAACGTGATGAAAATTGAAGGTAATCTATTTAAGCTGTCTAGCCGAGTGCAAGATATCCAGTAGA
Organism: Callithrix jacchus; assembly: GCF_049354715.1. Taxonomy (NCBI): domain Eukaryota; kingdom Metazoa; phylum Chordata; class Mammalia; order Primates; family Cebidae; genus Callithrix; species Callithrix jacchus. The sequence continues at coordinate 22,154,003 of NC_133507.1, read as the reverse complement.
TGTCCAAAACAGGCTCTATTTGCATTTCTTCTGGCTGCTGTGCAGATGTGTCAGAAGAGATAGAGAAGAGACAGGCAGGCAAGGAGCGCGTTAGAAGGAGACACCACTGGCCTCAGTGACAGGCAGGCATGGGAGGGAGGGAAAAGCAAGACTCAATGATGGTGCCAAGGCTCTAGGCCAGTGACCACATGATGGTGACATCATGGACTATGGCCTGGGGAGAGGCAGACTCACTTTGAGAGCTCTTTGCTGTAGTTTTTATCCTACTCCACCACTTCCTCACTCATCAAACTCTGCTCTGCGCCCAGCCCCAGTGTTTCCCCCTCCAGGCAGCCTTCCCTGGGAGCAGAGCAGGAAGCAATCTCTCTCTCCTTTCGTGTTTTATTTCTCTCATCATTCCATCATAATGGACTTCCTTCCCTCTCCTTTAGGCAGGAGTGATGTCCCCAGTCACTCCTCATTGGAGTGGAGTCACCAATGACCATGACCAAGGCAGCAAGCTCAGAGGAAGATGGCAGGCAGAAGACAGGGAGGGCTGAAAAATCATGAATGAACAAATCCCACCCATCAAGACCCCAGCAGGAAACAGAATCCAATACAGGTGGTTCAAATGGAGAGAGTTTCAGAGGTGTGGGCAGGATGGAAGGATCAGAGGCACACTCAGAGATGCATACCTGGCCCCACGGTCTTGCTAGTATGCCGATGGTCCTGGCTGCCAAGGGACAGCTTGGACATCCTACGCACATAAGGTGGATGGGGCCACCCCTAGCAAAAGCTGAGTAGAGTGCTGCAGAGCTTAGAGGAGGTGGCAGGTGTGAGAGGACCAGAGGTGGAATGAACACACCTAAATGCATCACTCGAATGTGGGAGTGGGGACAGCTATGGTGGCACCAATGACCGTGACCAAGGCAGCAAGCCCAGAGGAGGATGACATCTGGAGCAAGAGCTGAGTGAGGGGCCTGCGTTTCCTCCAGGCGACTCATCCGGGAAGCAGATGGCTTCTATGCCAGAGGCCTGGGCTGGGAGCCATTCCTGGAGGCAGCCGGGGATGAGTGGTGGAGTATCTTCTAGGGAAAGGCCAGACAGGAGTGAGCAATGAAAAATGAGGAGAATCCCCGAGCACATCTTTAAAAGAAGCCAAGGCGTTGCCATAAGACACTGAGCAGAGCTGCTGGAGAGAGGAATCATGAAAAAGCCAAAGGGGGAAGAGGTCGGTAGCATGAAATGTTCCTGAAAGGACAAGCGGCATGAGAAGGCGGAGGCAGAAGGGGCATCCCACGCAGGCCTCAGGAAGCTATGGGCTCCTTTGTGGGATACACAGCCAGGCAGGCGTCTGACTGCGGTGAGTGGCAGTGGGACTGGCCATCACAGCAGTGCCAGGCTAGGCAGGATGGGGAACCTAGACGTGCAGCCTCGAGGGATGTGTTAGTAAATTTCACGGTGGAGGAACCTGTACATCAAAGGAACACTATGTAGATGTTAACTACAATGAAGTGGGTCTATGTATGCTGGTGTGGGAAGAACTCATTAAGTGAAAAGACAAAAGGCAGGACAAATGGATATAATATACGGATATGACCCAAATATGCCTAATGTAGACGGATAGATACGAGAGGTACACCAAAATTCATTGAGCCAAGGGTTAAAAAAAAAGTCAATATTAAACTGCAAAAAAGATCAAAGCCAAATATCACCGTGGAGAAGGAACTTCCGGGATACAAAAACAAATCCCAAAGCCACTAAAAATTAATTCTAATTACTTTTTTATTGCTAAAAAGTTAATAACCAAATTGTAAAAGTCTGACATTATACATTATAGGTAAAGAATTATTAATATACTAAAGCTAGTAGGAAGGCAGTTCATTTTTGTCTAATTTTACCAAGACGGGTACTGCTAATGGTGAAATTGACACCGAGTGATTTAGTCTCCTTCTGTCGTTAATAATAACTGTCCACAGAAAGGATGTACCTCCTCCTCTGCAGCTGTGGTAGGTTGGGTTACAATCCCTCCTTCCCATCCTCTTCCATCACCTTGTGACTTTGCAGACCCCTCTAGATTGCCTTCTCCCTCACCCCAGTTGATTGAGCTGGACCATGCGAGCTGCATTAGCCAATGGCCTGTTAGCAGACATAAGATGATCAGAAATTTAACTGTACTTGAGCGATTTGGCTTGGCCTAGAGATGTCTGCCACTTACCATGAAAAGAACTTGTCCTGCACACCCACTGGTCCCAGAACAATGGAGACATACAGAGCATACCTGAACCCCACCTGAAAGCTGGGGTCCTGCAAAGTAGAGTGAGCCTGACTGAACTCAGCTGAACCAAAGCTATCTTGCAGACCTGTGAACTAAAACAGGAAGTGAGGGTTGTTGTAAACCACTGAGACTATGGCATTGTTCACTTTACACCATTATTGTAGCAACTGTTGACTAACAACACGGCAATATATAAAACACTTCCCAGAAGATTAGAATTATTATATAAATTATTTTCTACTATTTTGTAGTTTATTATTTAAACTTTTGCAAACATTTGTAGTTGCAAAAATAATATGTTCTTCATAAAGTAACCCTGGAGTGTCTTAATATTTGAATTAACTGTTAATCTGTTTTCCTATTTAACTATTTGAACACTCTTCGTGATAGTTTTGTACATAAAATGAGTAGCATCCACAATCATTAACTATTGAAACAATTTGTCTCACACAAATACACATTTATGCTTCAGTCGATTAAATAAGAGATTTTTACTCCGAATGACGTACAAATCCCTCTGACTATTTTTGCATCAGCCCCAAATCTTAGTGACATGTCATGTTCATAATGTGGACATTATCATCCTGATTAGGTATGAGGATGATTTCCACAAACACTTAATCATTCATCAAGGGCAAGCTCAAGAATGCCAGAACTTACATCAACGTAAGCATACAACTAAGGCCAGGGAAGATTCCAATTCCACATCTTGGCTTCAAAACCTTCAGTAGCTCCCCACTAAGAAATAAAGGTCAAACGTGTAAGCAGTTCACTCACTGGCCTCAGTCTCTTCCCTTCACAGCTCTTTAGGTCCCAGGCTCGAGGAAATCACCTCTCTTATTAGGGTGTACCTAATGTCTCAGTAACTTCACACTGCTGTTCCCTAAAGCCTAGGAGGCCCTTCCCTTTGCCCATTCCTTTGAGCCCCAATTCTTTGCAAATGCTCATGTTGTAAGGGAAGCTCTCCTGGAGGACCCCCAGGACAATTTTAAGTTCTCTATTGTTATCTTTATATCTCACTACCTGGCAACTGTTTGCTCACATATCAACCTCCCCCTCCCTGAGTTGTGAGGGGCCTGGACTTTGGGGCCAGGACTGCATCATCTCTACAGGCCCAAGGCCAGTCAAGTTTTAGTTTAGACTGTGAGGTCCAGCTCCAGCCAACAGAGATCAGACACAGCAGGAAGGACACAATGTGTAAAGAATAAATATGAGCCGGGCACAGTGGCTCACGCCTGTAATCCCAGCACTTTGGGAGGCTGAGGCAGATGGATCACGAGGTCAAGAGATTGAGACCATCCTGGTCAACATGGTGAAACCCTGTCTCTACTAAAAATACAAAAATTAGCTGGGCATGGTGGCATGTGCCTGTAGTCCCAGCGACTCAGGAGGCTGAGGCAGGAGAATTGCTTGAACTTGGGAGGCAGAGGTTGCAGTGAGCCGAGATCTCACCCCTGCACTCCAGCCTGGCGCCTGGTGACAAAGTGAGACTGTGTCTCAAAAAAAAGAATAAATATGGCTGCCTTCCCTTTGTTCATTGTATTCTTGTGGCAAGGTAGCTAACAAGCTGTGCGCTTTGTGCAGAAAGTAAAATTGCCTTGCTGAGAAAACTTCTTGTCTGAACACTAATTTTTCCTTGCAGTACCCAAGAACAAGCATTCTATCTCTAACAACCAGCGATTGGACAAGTGTCCTCTGTGCAATGAGGGATGGCAGGGAGCCAATTCTCAACCTCCTCCATCTTTGTGGCATGAAATCACAGTTTTTTCAGATTCCCTGCAACTGACAGAGGTCACCTGTGGGAGTCTGCTTGCAAGCATTTGTCCATGGTAGCACAGGGGACACCAGCCATGTATGCAGTCCACTCATCAGTCCTCCCTGCCTCTAGGTGTGTTCCATACATCCCTGCAGGCCCTGCCTGTCTCCTGACCCTCCTCTTTCTCAGATGGTCACCTCTGCAGGCCTGAGCCTGTCATGACAACATAATAGGTGCCATCGTTCACCTTTGGAGGTGACTCATGCTGCCCACTTGGGCAGGCCCAGGTCTGGTTTAAGAGATGCAGAGCTCCACCGCCCTTGCTCAGTGGAATTGTTGGAGGCTTTGAGGACTAGTAAGTCCTTTTTTCAAATGGAAAGCTATTGCGCAAAACAGACACAAGATGTGGCTGTGGTAGAAGTCGAGCTGAGTTGCCCAGATCCCGCCCTGCCCCGCCCCCCGCTCCGTGGTCACCGGACCCTGAGAGATCTCCACCAGGCTGCATGACTCTGTGGCACATGGTCTACAATCTACTGCCTTCATCTCTAGCACTGGGCTTGGGCCCTGACCTCCCCCAACCCACAGCAAATGTATAGGTACCCTTCCTGCTGTCCTATAAAATCAGTGTCCTGCACTGAACCTCAGTAACTTAACTGAATCCCAGAGTCCCCAAGTGCTTCTAGCAGACTGCTCTCTCTTCATGACACAAGGGTTCATTCCATTGTGAACGGAGAGATCTCCCAGAATAACAAGCCAGCTCACAGCCACCTGCAGCCGAGTCCTTCCCCACCTCATTGCAAGATTCTCCTTATTTTGCTTTCCCTGCTTTGACTCATCCAAAACCCTGACGTTCCTTGGGAAAACACCCCCTCTCGATCCCATTCTCATTCCTTGTCATTCGGTTGGGGCTGACTCCATCTCTCCTCATCTCAACAGGTAGACACCCACCTGGAGCCAGAACCACCACCTCATTCATCCCTGTGGACACTGACTGGATCACCAGTGGACAAATGGTCCATCCCACACAGATGAGATTCAATCCTGGGACCTTTGCCAGAACTTTCTTTCAATGTTCCTAGGCCACATAAAAGAAGCCGCCACTGCTGGTAGCCACTTGACCGGCAGTGGCTGGAAAAGCCTGTGTATGGGGAAAGCCTGTCCAAACACAGGACCACACAGTGGAGAGAGGAAAGAGATATAGATAAGTCCTGGCACCCTTGAGCATCCTCATCCAATCACACCTGACACCGGCCCACCCCTGGGCTTCTCAGTAATATGAGATAACATTACTTTGCTCGAACCAGTTTGAGGTGGGGTTGAATATAATCCTCTAACAGTGAAACTGTCCCTGACCTCGCTTTGCTCCTAGAATATCTGTTGGACAACTGCCCATTCTTGCCCAGGCAGTTTGATGTCCACAGCATCCTTCCTGCTGTCCCAGATCCCCTCTAAAACCAGTGTCCTATGCTGCACCCCAGTAACTTAGGTCCTACAGGCCCCACATGCTTCCTGCGGTCCACTCTCTTCAAGACAGGAGGCCCCTATTGTGAATGGGGGAATCACCCAGAGTTATAATGCAACGTGAAGCCACCTGGACCTACGCCTGTTGTGACATTTTTAGCATCTTCTCTGCCCTTTAATTCTCCAGGGGCTATGGTCACAGGAAGCTGAGGCCTCCCTCTGTCCAGGCTTCTCTGGCAATCAACAATGCCACCACTTCTAGCTCTTACTTCCATATAATTTGCCTTTGATGACTTAAAGAAAAAATGAAAACGATGCACTCAATAGCAGAGACCAATCTCCTTTCAACATGTTTCTTTTCAGTGCCTAATGCGCATGCTTGCCTGTAAGCTACACCTATCATTACAGCGCAAACGCATCAGAGTCTGAGCTGATGGGGCATTTAAACTGGTGAGAAAAGCGATCTATTGTTGACATGCTGCCAGCTCCTTGGTTTGGGATACTGAAAGCTCATCAATGCCTCTTTCTGTGTATTTGAAACGCGCTTCCTTTCCTGGTCCAGACAGAACAAGTACAGTTCTAACCACAGAAGAGAAAGAGCTTGACTATATGGTGCATGGAGCAGATTTTCACATAAACACACTTTTCCCTCCCAATATATTTCTTTCTTTCAAATCATCTGAGTCCCACTGGCCCAATAGGTAGTCACTGTGATCTCCTAGCTTAGGTATCCATTCATCTCACAAATACACATGCTAATATCAAAGACAAAGTTTAAACTTCCTTCCCTCTACCAAAAAGAAAACTGTGTCCCTGCTTACAGGATGCTCAAAGCAAGATTTTCATGCAAATCCAAGGGTTGACTCTCAAAGTGAAAGTTTTTCCCCTGGTTTCAAAGGAGTGAGCTCTCAGTGTCATCAGGGCACTGGATGGGAGAAATTTTACATCCAAACTCTGTTGACTAGATCAGGCCTGATGTCCATTTATCTGTAATCTCCACAGGCAATCTCGTTCACTTTGGAATTCATTTCTCTAGTTCTGTTTCCCAGGTCTGGCTATATGTCTGATGTGATCATGTCTTTGAACCCCAACCTGGAGCTCGGAGCTCTTTCCCTTTAGGATATTCTCAGGTGGCCTGCAGACACCTCAATCTAAGTATGTTTAAAACTAAACTCAGTATCTTCCTGGAAAATCTGATTATCCAACTGTGTCTCCTCTCTCAGTCTGTTTTTTGGGTTTTTTGTTGTTGTTGTTGTTGTTGTTGTTGTTCTGGTTTTTCTTAGACAGAGTTTTGCTCTTGTTGCCCAAGCTAGAGTACAATGGTGCAATCTCAGCTCACTGCAACCTTCACCTCCTGGGTTCAAGTGATTGTCCTGCCTCAGCCTCCTGAGTAGCTGGGATGACAGGAGCCCACCATCACACCCAGCTAATTTTTTGTATTTTTAGTAGAGACAGGATTTCGCCATGTTGGCCAGGATGGTCTCGATCTCCTGACCTTGTGATCCTCCCACCTCGGCCTCCCAAAGTGGTGGGATTACAGGCATGAGGCGCCACACCTGGCCCTCTCTCAGTCTATTGAACCACCCATGTGCTTGCTCATGCCTCATTCATGAAAATTATTCCCATCTCTTCCTATAACCGACCACCCCCACGGCCTGCTGACACTACATGCTCGGCATCTCCTTGCCTGCCCTTCATCTTCGTCAGTGCAGCTGCTTTGGCAGGGCTGGGATGACAGCTGATCTCCCGTCTCCCTCCAATCCATGTTGTCATTGGAGCCAGCATGATCTTCTCCAAAACGCAATTCCAACCCTGAGCTTCCCAGAGATTACCTTCTAGGGTAAGCTCTGCTTCAGAATCCTGTGTTGCAGCCTGATAGATCTGCCTACAGTTACCACAACATTTCTGCTGCCTCCTGGCACTCCTTCAGGCTGTCAGCTCCCCAGAAGAGCCACCCTCCCTGACACCTTTCCCTTCCCTCAGTGTTGACCATTGCATCTTTTTTTTTCTTTTTTTTTTTTGAGACAGAGTTTCACTCTTATTGCCCAGGCTGGAGTGCAATGGCACAATCTTGGGTCACCACAACCTCCACCTCCCAGGTTCAAGCAATTCTTCTGCCTCAGCCTCACGAGTAGCTGGGATTACAGGCATGTGCCACCACGCCCAGCTAATTTTGTATTTTTAGTAGAGATGGGGTTTCTCCATATTGATTGGGCTGGTCTTGAACTCCCAACCTCAGGCCATCCCCGAAGTGCTGGGATTACAGGCATGAGCCACCACGCCCGGTGACCACTGCATCTTCTATGCCTGCTGTAACTTGACCATTCCTCTAATTCTGCACTCAGCATATGCCTGACAGTCCCTCAGCCCTGGTTCAGTCACTTAAAAATGTGCACTCCATGTTTTACCCCCAGCTGAATCCACAGCATCTTATCAGTATTCAGAAAATTCCTTCAGACCAAAGATCAGGAGAGTTTCTGCCTCATCAGTAATGTTTCCCTTATTCCCAGGATGACCCCCAAACTGACCTCAGAAGGCTGCTGGTCATGGCACGTAGACCCCTGTGGACAAAGAACCCATGTGGTGGTTCAGATTCCTGAGCTAAAGGAAGATGCCTCAAAAGTTTGCAGCGGGGAACTTGCCCTGTACAGAGGAACAGAAGGTGATGCAAGCTCCCTCCCCGCCCACGGCAACTGAGATTGACCCCAGAAAACTCCCTCTGCCTCCCATGCATTTTCACTGGTCACCTAGGAGTCCTGCTTGGTATTTATGAGCTTAAGGACTGCTGCTATCGCAGGCCATTTAACCTCTAAAGACAGCACACTGCTTTTGAGAGGAGTAGCCTTTTTCCTTCTATTTCATTAGCCAGAAGCATTTTATGATTTCATGCTTGCTCTTCTTCTCAGATGCAGAAATGTTAGTGGCTCAGCACTGTGAAGGACTTTTTCATTCCCTGAGGGTCATCTCACCTGGAAGTAATCTACAGGACACTGCATTCAAGATCCTCAGCTTGACCTCTGGTAAAACCAGCAGGAGGTGGCCCTCCAGCCCCAAAGGCCCCAGCTCGGAAGACAACTCAGCTTCCAGCTGAAAATGAGAGAGCGGGAGTAAGGGAATGAATGAATCCTTCTCAATAAATTCCAGCTACCACGTGTTATGGTATTTATATTTATACCTTGTGTTATGGTATTTATATTTTGAAATGAGTGCATTCCTTACAAAAATCAGTGCACAGCCTTCAGGCTCAACTCACAGCCCTGGAATCCCATGGCCAGCAGCAGGTCCCAAGTCAGGTGGTCAGACAAAGCTGCAGGAAGACCAAGGCAGGAATAGAACCCGACATTCCATCAACCAGTCACTTCTCCTTTGTGCCAACTCCCACTGTGTGCTGGGCACTGCAGGCTCAGTGGTGGGCAAGACAGAATAGTCCCAGCCCAGAGAGTGCTTATCTACCTACAGTGGAAGAAAGTCTGTGAAGTGTGTCGAAGCCAAGAGGAGCCTCGTTTTCATGCTATGGGCAAGCAGAAGTCATCAAGGGCTTTTGGCTAGAAACTGAGTTCTCTGGGTTGTGTTTTGAATGGGCCATCTGGCGGTTATGAATGGATTGTTGGCCAGGTGCGATGGCTCATGCCTATAATCCCAGTACTTCGGGAGGCTGAGGCCGGCGGATCACCTGAGGTCAGGAGTTCGAGACCAGCCTGGCCAACATGGTGAAACACCGTCTCTACTAAAAATACAAAAATTAGCTGCGTATGGTGGCTCGTGCCTGTAATCCCAGCTACTCGAGAGGCTGAGGCAGGAGAATTGCTTGAACTAGAAGTCAGAGGTTGCAGTGAGCCGAGATTGTGCCACTGCACTCCAGCCTGGTGACAGAGTGAGACTCCATCTCAAAAAAAAAAGAAAGAAAGAAATGGATTGTTGGAGGGTGACAGGAGACGCAGCAGATCAATCAAGGGCTACTGCAGTGGGTGGAGCCAGCACCAAGGGAGAGCGTTGGGGAATGGATGCCAGGTGTGCCTGGAGTCACCAGTGAATACGACGTGGGAGACATGAGGAAGAAAAGCATGCGAGCTCCCTCCTTGGTTGTTCACTTGAGGACCTAGTGGAACAGTGATCACTTAGAAGATGGAAAGGGCTGAGTACAGGGAGAAAGACATCTGGGGGAGGAGACAATGTGAGTTTCCACCTTTGAGGCCTCAGACAAATCACGCAGTCTCTTCAAGTTTTGTGCTGGACTTTTAAGTTTGAGACACTGTGTGGCAACATCCTGAAAGCAGCTGGACATCCGAGTCTGAAGTTCAGAGGGGTGAGAAGGGGGAGTCCGAGCTGGAACCAGAAAGAACCTCAGAGCCTGCAGAGTGGAAATATGAGGCTATCTTACATCCCAGAAAAAAGTACAAACGATGGGATAGGCCCAGAGAGTTTCCATGAGACAGGCTTGTGCAAGGTAAAAAGAAGCAAGAGTTTTGAAGGGAAAGAATCACCCTCTGCAAAAAAGTCCAGATTTTCTGTGCATTAGGAGGTGAGCAAACCATCCATCAGTAGAACCTGTCCCCTCCCCAGTCCTGGTGACACTCCTTTGAGGCCTCAGACAAGTCACAAAACTATTAAAGCCTCCAGGTTTTCGTCTGTGAAATGGGTGTTGGACTCGATGATGTGACTATGGTCTTTAGCACGTCATCTGTGAGCCCAAGTCATTCCTCTGCTCACACCTGTGGGCTCGTGGGGTGCAGGTGTGAGGGATTACCAGGACTATTGAGAAGGTCTCCACATCGGGAAATTCTTTTTTTTTTTTTTTTTTGAGACAAGGTCTGTGTCACTCAGGCTAGAGTGCAGTGGCGTGATGACAGCTTACTGAAGGCTTGACCTCCCAGGCTCAAGCCATTCTCCCACCTCAGCCTCCTGAGTAGCTGGGACTACAGGTGTGTACCATCACCCTTCACTAACTTTTAAATTTTTATAGAGACAAGATCTCACTCTACTGTCCAGGCTAATCTCAAATTCATGGGCTCAAGCTATCCTCCCCCCTTGGCTCCCTAAAGTGCTGGCATTATAAAAGTGAGCCACTGTGCCTGGCAGGAAATTGTTCTAACATTGGAGAACCAGCCGTAAGTAAGCATCACGCGGTGGACGTCTCAGGAAGGACGTCTTCTCAGCGTGCTCTCTGCTTCTCAGTCTCTGCCCAGGAAGGCTGTAGGCCTCGGTGGTTCTAGTGATGGGCAAACTCTTCTCTTTCTAGGAGGAAAGAAAAGTATCTGTGATGGTGGCAACTGAGAGCCACTCATCACTGTCTCATGTGCTACAGTCTGTGTTGCGGGCAAGGCCACCATGGAGGTTACGAGGACACCGAGTCTAAGGAAACTATCAACTAGGTCCTGAGTTTGTAGCTCGGAGCCTGGCCATAAGATTCAAACTGCTTACCCATCACTCAACCCAAGAGTCTCGTTCCCACCATGAAGGGCGGGGTGGGCACCAGGGGAGAAGAAGGGGTGGAAAGAGAGGGAAAGAAGAAAAGGAGAGGATGCTGACACTGAAAGTCATTGTAAATAAGCATCAGTATTAAAACACTCACATACATACACGCACACACATACCCCATAGTTGGGAACTAAAATCCAGCTTGCGAAGTAGCACAGGGCTGAAGAGGGATGCTAACATGCGGACATTAGGAAAAATGTCCTTCCTAAAAATGACATGAGGAAAAACTGTTAAACGCTACAACACAGATGAACCCTGGACAAGATGCCAGGTGATATAAGCCAGTTGTGAAGGTTACATACTGCATGATTCCATTTGTATGAAATATAGAAAATGTCTAGACATGCAAATGCATAGAAACACAAAGCAAGCTCATGCTTGCCTAGGGCTATAGGGAAAGGGAAATTGGGGGGTAATGGCTAAAGGGCCCAGAGTTTCTTTTGGGGGCTGTGAAAATGTTTTATTTTACCTTATTTTGTTTTATTTTTGAGACAGGGTCTTGCTCTGTCACCTAGGCTGGAGTACAGTGGTGCAATCTTGAGTCACTGCAGTCTTGACCTCCAGAGTGAAGCAATCCTCCCATCTTAGCCTCCTGAGTAGCGGGAACTATAGGCAGCCACCACCATGCCCAGCTAATTATTTTCACTTTTTATAGAGACGGGGTCTTGCCATGTTGCCGAGGCTGGTCTCTAACTCCTGGCCTCAACTGATCTTCCCGCCTTGACCTCCCAAAGTGCTGGGATTACAGGTGTAACCCACCATGCCTGACATGAAGATGTTTTAAAATTGGTTGTAGTGAAGGTCACACAACTCTGGGGATATACAAAAAAAATCACTGAGTTGTACACTTTCAATGGGCAAATTGTATAGTATGTGAATTATGTCTCTCTGAAGCTGATTATATATATTTAAAATGATATTTTTAATGTAAATATATAATATATATTTTATATCAAAAGTAACATATATATATATAAGTGCACTAAAACTCTTGCTCTTTTTGTGTGTGTTGAGGGTACTTATAGATATTGCCTAATTCTAAATGATGATAGATGAGACACTGACTGTTGATTCAATTATTGAAGTAAGAGCCATTCCTCTGTCACGAGAGAACAGAGACTAATCATGAAACGTTGCTCTTGAAAACCACTTGCCAAACTCATTCTATTCCTAGATTTGTTTGGGGGTTGGAAGAAATGTCATAGTTGCTTGTTTGAGAAATGCGATAAAATCAAATACATGTTTTATAATAAATGTCACTTCTGTCAATTCTGGCAGTTGCAATATGTGCAAAAACAGAACTCTCTCTGCAGGGTGTGAAAGTGGGTGCTATGTCTGGAGGAGCCGTGGAGCAGAGCCAGAGGGATGGAGCATGCCAGGAGGGAGAAGATGCTGGAAGCCATGGGTGGGGGCACTGGGTGTGGAATCAAGAAGACACATGACTGGCTACTCCTAACTCTTGTGCCCACGATAAAGCAGGCTTGGTGGAAATTAAAACTCAGCCCTGTTTCTACTTTGTTATTTTATTTTATTTTATATATTGAGATGGAGTCTCTCTCTGTTGCCCAGGCTGCAGTACAGTGGCGCCATCTTGGTTCACTACAACCTCCACCTCCTGGATTCCAAGCGATTCTCATGCCTCAGTCTCCCAAGTCACTGGTATTACAGGCACCCACCACCGCACATGGCTAATATTTTGTATTTTTTCATAGAGTTGGCCAGGCTGGTCTTGACCTCCTGACCTCAGGTGATCCACCCACCTCAGCTTCCCAAAGTGCTCGGATTAAAGGCCTGAGCCACCGCGCCCATCTGTTATTATCTTAACACGTGGTTCTGCCCTCGTCCAGTGGCTCTTAAACTTTCGTATGCATCAGAATCAATTTAAAGAGCTTGTAAGAACACAGCTCACTGGGCCCCTCCTCCACATGCCCAGGGTCGAGCAGGAGAATTTACGTTTCCAGCATGGCCGAGATGATAGTGGTGCTGATACTGACACTGAAGCTGATGCCAATGCTGGCATGGCCTATCTATAAACCACACTTTGAGTAGCAACCTGAAGGGAACTGGCAAAATCCATTCCAGTGCTGGATGCTATCACACTGAGGATTTTTTCAACAGGCATTTCCTCAGGCCACTCTTGAGATGTTCCAGGGGCAGAAAGGGTTAAGGAAGAAGGGGATGTTCTGCCCTGAAAGACCTGCTGGGGCCCTTATGCACTTTAGATTGGATTCCAGGCTTCTTGCTTATTGATTGAAATCAGTCGTTACCCCTGTAACAAATTGCGCTAAATTATTGAAATAGTAATAGGCGCAGCTGGGTAAATAAGCACAGGACGGTGCAAGTCTATATTCATCAAGAGATTGTCCACACTGCGCACCTCCCGAGGGGCCTGGCTCGAAATGATTTGTTCCCACCAACCTGATATTTTTCAGTGTTTGACCATCTGCAGACTCCCCAGGTGAAGAGAATGAAAACACTCATGTATTTTGTACAGGTCTCTGAACATAGTCGTCAAGGTTTGCCGGCACACATCCCAAAGCAGCCGCACGGACAAGAATCCTAAGTGCCTTTAATCTGCTTAACAGCATGTCTGCTAAAAGTATTTAATATCTCCTGATGGTAATGAAACTCATGATTAGAAACAAGTTACTCTCAATTACACGCTGTGTTAGAGGCAATTTAATGAATCTGAACTCAAAAAGCCTTTGTTTTCAAAATGCAAATTTGTTTTTAAAAAATTGAGATTTGAGATTGCTGTTTTTGCCCCAGTGAAGTGAGCTCTATGAAATACAATGTTTTCTTAAGGAAGCTTTCCTTATAATGAGATACAGCAGACACTAGCCGTGGTGGGGCTGATGAGGATTAAGATAGGCTCTTTGGAAAGAACCATGAGCTAGAACATGCAAATCACCATGGAAACCCAGTTGTGTAGTTATTGCATAATAGGTTTGCTAATTATCCTAAAAAGGTGGAAAGTCCACGCCCTAAGGGGAGATCAGGGTGGGTATTAATGAGTAATATAGAAAGAAAATGCAGCAATGGGGCAGCCAGGAACGCCCATCTCTCCCTGACCTGCCAGGCAGCGGTGAGTGACATCCAGGGCTTGGCCGTGACATGCAGTAGAGGGTCTTGCTGTCCTGGGGACACGAGGGTAGGTCATGGTCTAATGCCCAGTTTCCCCAGCGTCAGAGGCCGCCTCTCTGATGTTGCCAGAACTCACGGAGTGTTGGAAATAGATGTTCAGTGCCGCAAAGAAAAATCAGCGCTAAGACAAAGGATCTTTCAGCAACACAATTTTTACTTCCTGGATTGCAGGAAAAGTGCTCTCACTAGCCATCTTGCCACGAGAGTAGAGTGAACAAAGGAAAACACACAAATTTATTTCTTACGCATTTGGGGTCATCCTTATTGCTCTGACTGATCTCCGTTGGCTGGAGCTAGACCTCACAATCTAAACTGAAACCCGATTGGCTAACAACCTAAAACTTTTCTAAACAGGTAAAAGCAATGGAGAGCTGGGACCTACCTGTGAGCACGTCCAGCACGGATATCTTGGTTAAAGTACAAGTTCATAGAAAGTACTACGTGCCTGTAAGCATGGCATGTCTAACAGCTACCTAGGATAGGGCTTAACAAAGCTTTTACCACACTTACTCTTTAACAAGAAAGGAAGCTTTAAAAAGAAACTGTTCTACTTCTCACATGGAGGCTCCCGGATTCTTGGGCTGTGGGAGCGCCAACCAGTTAGAGCAGGCTGTGCTGCTGCTATCGCATCTGGAAAGTCAGCCTGGCCCTGAAATCTGCAAGGCCCTAGGTAGGAGCCTGGACCACAACCTGAAGGCGGGGGAAAGAGGCAAATCCATCCTGGGCACTTGTGCCAGCCAGATCCTGCCCTATGACTTTCTCCCACTGCAGCTCATGTAATGTGCTCCTAAGGCCTGGTCAGGACAAAACATTTGTTGGACACCAATTATGTGCCCAACACTGAGCCCTTTTCTTCTTAAGATTAATGATCTCCGTTCTGACAGAATATGAAGTCAGGGATAGAACGAGCTCTAAGTAAACACAAGGTACATTCAATGTATGAAACTATCATATTTATTTTAGACCTTTTTATGTTTGTTTTTCGAGATGGAGTCTTGCTCTGTCACCCAGGCTGGAGTGCAATGGTGTGATCTTGGATCACTGCAACCTCTGCCTCCCAGATTCAAGTGATATTCCTGCTTCAGCCTCCTTAGTAGCTGGGATTACAGACACCTGCCATCATGCCTGGCTAAAATTTGTATTTTTGTAGAGACAGGGTTTCGCCATATTGGCCAGGCTGGTCTTGAACTCCTGACCTCAGGTGATCTGCCCGCCTCAGCCTCCCAAAGTGCTGGGATTACAAGCATGAGCCACCATGCCCGGCCCAGGGCTTTTTATGTTTTAAATATAACATTTCAGGTACCATTAAAGTAACCTCTGAAACTCTCACCAATAGTTAGGTAAATCCTTCCTTCTATGTCTCTAGGCGTTTACTACCTAAGTGTTTATTCATAAACAAAAAATATTCTGTTTTAAAATTTAATAATGCATATCATGTTGTTTCTATTCTGCAGCTTAATGTTTTAGTTTGACATGAAGTTTGCAAGAACTGTGGGTATTGTCACATGCAGATCAATAAGCAAGCTCAGTAATGCTGCTAGGTTTATCCATGAATATCATTGCAAGGGATGGAGTCTGTATGATCTACATCCTTAAGAATTGAGACTTTGAGGCCTTGAATGTGGTCTCATGTGTGTCAGTGGTCCATGTGTGCCTGAGAAGTGTGCACTGACTCTGTCCATTAGGTTCTGTGTATGTCTATGAGACCGAGCTTGTAAGTGGTACATACTTACTAATTTGCATCTGGTTAGTCTGGTTTCTAGAGAGTTGTATTTAAAAAATTAGCAATAAGACTTTACCTGTGTCAGTTATTTTGATGATCACACCTTTTCAAAATGAGTCTTTTTTTTGAGATGGAGTCTCTCTCTGCCACCCTGGCTAGAGTGCAGTGGCGTGATCTTGGCTCACTGCAACCTCCACCTCCTGGGTTCAAGCAATTCTCCGGCCTCAGCCTCCCGAGTAGCTGGGATTATAGGTGCCTGCCACCACACCCAGCTGATTTTGGTTTTGTTAGTAGAGATGGGGTTTCGCCATGTTGGCCATGGTTGGCCCGACTGGTCTTGAACTCCTGACCTCAGGTGATCCGCCCACCTCAGCCTCCCAAAGTTCTGGGATGTTAGGTGTGAGCTGCCACACCCAGCCTGATACGAGTCTTATGGATACAGAAATCTGAGGCTCAAAGCTGGGACATGACAGATTTAGGATTGGAACCTGTCCACTTCCAAAGGCAGTCTCTCTTTCTCCTAGAGGCTGGTATTAGCAACTAAAGAAACGATCTAGCCATCCAGCAAATAGAGGCAATTGGCCTGTGTTGAAACCCAGAGCTATGAGGCTGTGAGACGAAAATGCTCAACCCCCAAACCGTCGTGCCAAATCTAGCAAATAAAAATCTACCCATTCTACCTGGAAGCCAACCTGAGATAGCCATAAATCAAGCAGCTCATAAATGCTCCACGAGGCCACCGCATGACACTAGCCACCTCCCAGCTCAATTCTGGCCTGCTTCCTCCTACATCAGATCCTATCTGGCTCTTGGATATCAGCAGCCTCCCAGACTGCCACGCTGCTATCCTCCAGTTGGCACTTTAGCTGACCTGATCGTGCCTGCTGACTTTAAACTGGTTCCATGGACCTCCCCCAGCAGCACTAGCTCCCGTGTATGCCCCTACACACACAGGCCCCGCGGGCCCTGGGCCCACTGCCCCACTCCTCAGTGACGCCCTGGCCATCAGATGGCTCGGCAAAGGCAGGTTCCTAAATTAACCACCAAAGCCCAATCCAAATGTCTTCCCAGCTGTTATGTCTGATTTCCTGCACATTACAATGGAGATGGAAATGACAGATTCACCGTGACACTAATGTAGCTTGGGGTCCAGGGCCCCTCTCTTCCAAAGGCCCCTTCTGAGACACTGTACTTAATTTTATCTTCTCAAGGAGGATTCCAAAAAGTCCTAGAACTTCACGTCTGTCACCCAAAACCTGAGTCTACCCCTACAGAAGTGACTTTTTCTTGACGATCTCCTCGTCAAATAGTGAGGTGCTTTGGGGAAGGTCATGGGTTCAATCCCAGGATTAAAGCTTACATGAGAGAAGGAGGCCTTTGCCCATCTCCTTCCACTTCTGTGTCAGACTCGGAGCCTTCCCCCGGGCCACCTGGGACATGCTGGCCTTGGTCAGCCCTCTTCCACTATGGCCTTCAAGCGGAAAGGAAGGCTTCAGCTCCCAGCTCAGAAATGTGCCTGGGCGTCACCCCGCTCCAACTCTGTCCCCTGGGCTCGTGGGGAAGGGCCAGGCCCAAGCCAGATGATCTGACATGATGGAAAGGGAAATTCTCAGCATTCCTTCTGCAGAAGGCATTTGCCAAATGCAATGCAGTGAGGAGCAGCAGGCTGGGGTTTTCTCCAGCAGCCAAATGCATCTTCAACCCTAGCAGAGTTCAGTGCGGAAAAAACTGGGTCATCTCTAATGAAGTTGAGTTTCAAGGGGAACAGGCGCCCACTGTGGAGCAGGAGGCCAGGAAGGGGAAGACCTTGGGGAGGCCAAGGGAGGATGCAGGAGCGAGCCTGAAATACTCTCTCAATGCACACAGACTTCCAGTTTTGGAAAAAAGTCTTTATATTCCCAGAAATGACCCAATGGAACAATCAGATTACATTATTTTCTCCAGTCTTCAATGCACAGTGATGGCTCCAGATGGAAAGGGTCAAAACCCTGTTTTTAACTCTGTCTCGACTGTCACACTCACTGACCACCAGGTGTTCCTCAGCAGGCACCCAAACGTTCACGTTCCTTTCTCCCCACCCACAGAGCAGGCTTGGTGGGGAAATGTCAGTCTGGCAGTGTGAATGTCCCAGGCTGGCTTCAGCTGCTCAGCTTCCACCAGGGCACTAGAGGGGCCTCTAGAAGGATGCCCAGAGCCCTCTCTCCCTCACAGCCAGGAAACACTCTGCAAAGGACTTTCTAACAGACCCTCTTAGGAGCCTGTACATTTTAATGACCAGAAGCCTTACATTTTCACATCCTCTTGACAAAGCCAAGTTTTCCTTCAAGACTTAGCTCACTGACTCCTCCACAGAGTCCCATCTGACCACCTCCCACCTTGAGGCTGAACAAAGCCCCTACCCCCACCCCAGCATCTCTGCATGATAGCACTTGTGAAGGTATAATTGACTACTTCCATCTTCCTCGCCAGTCTAGAGGCATCACGTCCCCACCTTCCCCTCCTCAGCTCCCTCTGTCTCTACCCCCTGGGGAGTCCACAGACACCTTACTGCCCTTTAGTCGTTATGATCATGAGCCACCATTTGACAAAGAAGCCATGACTTGGAAAGATTCTTCGCCCAAGGTTCCAAAGCTGGTAAGTGTCAACACCTAGACAACACCCAGATATGATTCTGAGTCTGATGCACCTTTCATTGTTCAGTGGCTACTAGTAACTAGACTTTAAGGAAATAAAGATGGAGGGAGGCAATAATATTTTTATAAATGCAGCTCTCTGCTCCCACACAGAAGAAGTGAATGATACATTGTGGCCAGAGGTGCAAGAAATAAAACAGTCACAAACTGGTCAGGCGCACTTTGGGAGGCGGAGGCGGGCGGATCACCTAGGTCAGGAGTTCGAGACCAGCCTGGCCAACATGGTGAAACCCTGTCTCTACTGAAAATACAAAAATTAACTGGGCGTGGTGGCAGATTCCTGTAATCCCAGCTACTTGGGAGGCTGAGTCAGGAGAATCGCCTGAACCTGGGAGAAGGAGGTTGCAGTGAGTCGAGATCGTACCACTGTACTCCAGCCTGGGTGACAAGAGCAAAACTCCTCTCAAACAAACAAACAAAAACAGCCACAAACTAAAATGCCTGCAGAGGCCAGGCAGGGACTATGACGGCTGAAGCAGGCCAGGTGATGAGCATGAGCTTCTGAGAAGATACCCGCAGCTCAGGGGCCCACCCTTTTTTCAGAACCAACAGACAGCTGCCCCCAGCGACATGGGCCCATAATTGCTCATTTCATGTTTGTAGTTAGAATCTGGACTCTGATATGAAATCTTTGATATTTTTAATGATGGCAGGTAATCCACATTTAAAGAAACAATCTGGGGGTGGTGAATGAAACACACCTGCAAGCTGAGCACGGCCTACAGGCCACAAGTTGGCAACCTCCTCGGACATCAGATCACCCAGTGCACAAGAACCTCACTCAGCTTCCTAGCTGCTGCCTCTCTGGGAAACCCGGGGCTTCAGAGGATTCAGACAGAAAGGGCGGCCCTCAGCAGCGAGGCTGCCTGCTCCAATGGAGCGTCCTGCTCTTTCATTCTCACAACCTGTGGTGGAATCGCTGCCTGATTTTCGTCACCCAGGGAGCCACTCCAATCAGGCAGCCTCTGGGGAGGGAAACAATTTTTTAGTTTGTGTCTGATTTGACATTTATTTTGCTCCTACCAGACTTTCGACTACTTTCTTGTAGGATGCCTTTGAGATTCTTCTTTAGATATATTCTGAACCTCACACAGTAATTGCACAAGACTGAACACTTCCCCAATGGGAAATGGAAGAACAGATTGCCTACCAAGCCTTCAGCCCACTCCCTCCTCCCTGCCCCTCTCCAGGCATGTCTGTCTTAAATCAGCTGAGAGGTAGGCTTTCCACAGACTGCAAGAACTCTGCTGCTCCAGCAGGCCTGGGCATCTGCAATGTGCCAGGCACTGTTCCTCATCAAATCCTCGAAACCATCCTCTAGGACAGGTCCTGGCTTGGTTCTGTACTGACAGATGAGACAGAGGCCCAGAAAAAGAAAAAACGCTCAAGTAGCAAAGCTGGGATTTGAACCCGAGTCAAAGTAATTATAGAGTTCACATCCAGTGATACCAGCTGTTATGATCCTCATTTTCCAGATGGATAAAGAATTTCCAAGAGATTAGAAAACTTCCTATAAGTCACATCTCTCTGGGAAAAGAAAAGTGGCATTATCTCGGCTCTTTACAACCTCCACCTCTCAGCTTCAAGCGATTCTCCTGCCTCAGCCTCCAAGTAGCTGGGACTATAGCCGTGCACCACCACGCCCAGCTAATTTTTGTATTTTTAGTAGAGATGGGGTTTCACCACGTTGGCCAGGATGATCTTGATCTCCTGACCTTGTGATCCACCCACCTCAGCCTCCCAAAGTGCTGGGATTACAGGCATGAGCCACTGCACCCGGCCATGAACCTGCAATGTTAACAACATTGCTAGGTGATCTGTATACACAGGAAAGTTGGAGGAGCGTGTGTCCCCAAGAAATCTCAAAATGCAGCAATTTTATAAACATCTCTCTTTGGTGTGTCTAAAGACAACATTGACTAGTAAAAGCTGGATTTTTTTTGTTTTTTTTTTAATTAAAAAAACAGAGACAGGGATCTTGCTATGTTGGCCAGTGCAGTCTTGAACTCCTGTCCTCAAGCAATCCTTCTGCCTTGGCCTCCCAAAGTATTGGTATTACAGGCATGAGCCACCATACCAGCCAAAAGCTGTTAAAAAAAAAAAAAAAATACAAAGACTCTACCCAGAAACAATGCTCCCAGACAAGAGCCACCTGAGTGGCCCAGAGCAAACTGTCTCAGAAAGGTCATTTCCTGGGTGAACAAGGCAGCTTTTCAGGGCCCTGTGTTGCCTGAATCCTCAGCTACCCCCTTACGCAGCCACCAGTATCACCAATATCACCACGGCGACTCTGCCTCTTCACCCACCGCACTCACCCACCCCACCTACAACTGCTCTGGGCCTGTGGTTCCCAGAGCTGCAGGAGGGTGTTGTGGGTTTATCAAAAAAAATTGGAAAAAGGAAAGAAAAGTGGCTTTAAAATTCCTTTCAAATGACTAGATAATAAAAATGCTCTTTGGCCATATGGGGAAAAAAAAAAAAAACGCACCCAAGAGGAATAGCAGGGAACCTCAGAGGCTGTCCTTAAACCAAACCTAGAATGGGCTTGGAAATGTCCTTATAAGCGATATTGGACATGCCCCTGGTGATTCCTCGATGGCCTGGCTGTGTGTGGTATGGGGCTGAGACCAGAACCGCGGAATCCCAGGTTACAGGAAGGTCAGAGCTGTTTCAGTCACCAGCCAAATCTACAATTAGTCCTTCGGGGAGATATTTAGGAAGGGACCCCCGGCTGGAAGAAGGACCCACGCCTGGGAAAGCCAGGAGCCTTCTCCAGAGGGCGTTGCTTGCCTTTTCTCAGGGCTAGCTGGAATTTCATTATCCCGTTCATGCAGTACAGATGGGAATTTAATAATTAATTAGGGAATTGCTCACCCCAGAGCATGTGCAAGGGGATTATGCAAATCAGTTGAGATTGTGGCAAACGGCTGAATATTTTATAGTGTGTTTAATTTGCAAACACTACCCACTGAGACGGCTTAGGTAGGAAACCTATAATAATAATTATTACTCATCAAAAACCACTTGAGTTTCCGTCAAACTGCCTTCCTTTCAACTGCCTCCACCCAACACTTCCCCCAAGAAATGTAATGTTTTAAAAAATGAAAAACAGAAAGTAACTGACATTCAAAAGAATATGAGGAATGAAATGAACCTGTCTAGATGAGATAAAAACGAACCTGGACCCTGCCTTTTGCCAGCCTATAACTCTTGTAACACTCCAATAGCTTCCATCCTGATAATTTCCTCCTGTAGGTACCAACTGAGCTTGGAAGCTGAAAACCGAAAGAGAGCAATGCACTCTACACAATACTTAGTGCATTAATTACACCAACCATTGATTCTGTAAACACCCCTGTATTCTTCTCACAAATATTTGTTTGCTTAAATAATTTGGAGCCATTTCCTATTGCCTCCCAACAAGCCCCCTAGCTGCTCTAGCTTGTATGGATAATAGGGGCTAGAAAGCCCACGCTCCAGAAGCTTCTAGCTAATTCCACCTGTTCCACCACCACCACCGCCACAGGTTGAAAACTCAGTCCTCTAGAACAGGATTGGCAAACTTTTTCCATAAAGGGCCGGACAGTAAATATTTAGGCTTTGCGGGCCATACGGTTTCAACTGCCACTGTAGCATGAAAGCAGCCTCAACCAGTATGTAAACAAATGAGCATGGCTGTGTTCCATTAAAGCTTTATTCACAAAAACAGATGGTGGGCCGGATTTGGCTACCACCCAAACCTTCTGGCAATTGATATTATGCATTTTGTAAAGCCTTCATGCAATTTTCTTTTTTTTAAAAAAAAAAAAAAAAAAAAGGAATTCTATGACTCAGAGCCTATGTATATATAAACCTAAATGTATCAAATTAAACAAGTGGCTCTCAATGAGGGACCATCCGGCCCCCTGGGGGACATTTGGCAATATCTGGAGATCAGGGTCATCTTTATGGGTGTATGGGTTGAGCAGTCAAATGGGGTACCAAGCTTAAAAGGACCCCAGCCTCACACTTGATTTAATGTTCTTTTTTTTTTTTTTTTTTTAATTTTTTATTTGATTATAGGTTTTGGGGTACATGAGCAGAGCATGCGAGACAGTTGCGTAGGTACACACATGGCAGTGTGCTTTGCTTTTCTTCTCCCCTTCACCCACATTTGGCATTTCTCCCCAGGCTATCCCTCCCCACCTCCCCCTCCCACTGGCCCTCCCCTTTTCCCCCCAATAGACCCCAGTGTTTAGTACTCCCCTTTCTGTGTCCATGTGTTCTCATTTTTCATCACCCACCTATGAGTGAGAATATGCGGTGTTTCATTTTCTGTTCTTGTGTCAGTTTGCTGAGGATGATGTTTTCCAGATTCATCCATGTCCCTACAAACGACACGAACTCATCATTTCTGATTGCTGCATAATATTCCATGGTGTATATGTGCCACATTTTTCCAATCCAGTCTATTATCAATGGGCATTTGGGTTGATTCCAGGTCTTTGCTATTGTAAACAGTGCTGCAATGAACATTCGTGTACATGTGTCCTTATAGTAGAACGATTTATAGTCTTTTGGATATATACCCAGTAATGGGATTGCTGGGTCAAATGGAATTTCTATTTCTAAGGCCTTGAGGAATCGCCACACTGTCTTCCACAATGGTTGAACTAATTTACACTCCCACCAACAGTGTAAAAGTGTTCCTTTTTCTCCACATCCTCTCCAGCATCTGTTGTCTCCAGATTTTTTAATGATCGCCATTCTAACTGGCGTGAGATGGTATCTCAATGTGGTTTTGATTTGCATCTCTCTGATGACCAGTGACGATGAGCATTTTTTCATATGATTGTTGGCCTCATATATGTCTTCTTTCGTAAAGTATCTGTTCATATCCTTTGCCCACTTTTGAATGGGCTTGTTTGTTTTTTTCCTGTAAATCTGCTTGAGTTCTTTGTAAATTCTGGATATCAGCCCGTTGTCAGATGGGTAGACTGCGAAAATTTTTTCCCGATTTAATGTTCTTTAATGCTCTGCTGTTGCTGTCTTAAAATTCTTTTTTTTTTTTTGAGACAGAGTCTCGCTCTGTCACCCAGGCTGAAGTGCAATAGCCTCCCAAGTAGCTGGGATTACACATATGTACCACCATGCCTGGCTAATTTTGTATTTTTAGTACAGACAGGAGTTCACCATGTTGGCTAGGATGGTCTCGAACTCCTGACCTCAAGTGATCCATCCTAAAGTGCTGGGACTACAAGCACGAGCCACCACACCCGGCCAAAACTCTTAATACATGTTTGTACAAGGGGCCCCCCATTTTTATTTTGCATTGGGCCCCACAAATTATACTGCTAGTTCTGCTAGATACACAGAAAACACTGACATTGTCACAACAGGGGAGATGCCCCTGGCACCTAGCTGGCAGAAGTCAGGAATACTGTTGAATATTCCACATCTGAACCAAGAATGATCACAACATCTACAGCGCCGAGGCTGAGAAACGTCAGATTTAACCATGGGAACTTGCCAATATTCTGCCATTTTTACCTACAAATATTGTGATTTTATATACTACAGTCTAATTTAACTAGGTTCTATTTAAAATCCAGGAAAAAAAATCCTCTCTCAATCTATGATTTCTGATTTTTTTGCTCTTTTAATCACCCCCAATATGTGTGCTCATGAATTTATGTTTTCTGGTTTTTTCTAGATAACTAATACAGGTTGAACATCCTAATCTGAAAATCTGAAATTGAAAATGCTCCAAAATTCAAAACTTTTTGAATGTCAACGTGATATTCAAAGGAAATGCTCCCTGGAACATTTGAGCTTTTGGATTTTCAGATTAGGAATGTTCAACCTGTATGCACGACGCAAATATTCCCAAATCTGAAACACTTCTGATCCCAAACATTTCCAATGAGGGATACTCAACCTGTACATGCAAATAGCACACAATTCTAAGATTCAGAGCATATTCAGGCCTGGCGCGGTGCCTCACACCTGTAATCCTAGCACTTTGGGAGGCTAAGGAGGGAGGATCACCTGAGTTCAGGAGTTTGAGAGCAGCCTGGCCAATATGGTAAAACCCAGTCTCTACTAAAAATACAAAAATTAGCCAGGTGTGGTGGTGTGCGCCTGTAATCCCAGCTACTCAGGAGGCTGAGGCAGGAGAATCTCTTGAACCCAGGAGGCAGAGGTTGCAGTGAGCCAAGATCATGCCACTACACTCCAGCCTGGGTGACAGAGCAAGACTCTATCTCAAAAACAAAACAAAACAAAAGGAAGCATATTCAGTAAAAACGAATCCCCCCACCCCATCTCTGCTCCCCTCTCAGAGAAACCCCATCTTTCATTTTCTCATCTGTCCATCTGTCCTTCAGAGCTATTTTGTAAATGGAGGCATTCTAGCCATATGATTATGCTCCTATCTTCTTTCAGGATGTCCTTTATCTGCGCCCCCCAACCCACTCACAAAGGCTCCCCTGATGGTGGCCCGCCTGCTTTGCCTCCCATTTACCAAGTACACCGACTTCCCTGACAAGAACTCAACTCGCCCAGGGCTTTCCGATCCCACAGCTTTTTCTCTTGGAACCAACTTGCTGGATTTCTCTACTCCCCTCTTCTGAAGTCCTGGCTGAATAAGAAGTTGCATTCCACTTTCCATTTCCCACTTTTTCTCCCTCAGTGTTCTTTGTTTTTTGTTGTTGTTGTTTGTTTTTTGTTTTTGTTTTTTGAGACAGTTTCACTCTTGTTACCCAGGCTGGAGTGCAATGGCGCAATCTCGGCTCACCGCAACCTCTGTCTCCTGGGTTCGGGCAATTCTCCTGCCTCAGCCTCCTGAGTAGCTGGGATTACAGGCACGCGCCACCACACCCAGCTAATTTTTTGTATTTTTAGTAGAGACGAGGTTTTACCATGTTGACCAGGATGGTCTCGATCTCTTGACCTCATGATCTACCCGCCTCAGCCTCCCAAAGTGCTGGGATTACAGGCGTGAGCCACCGCGCACAGAACGTAGGATTGCTCCATTTAAAGTCTGTTGGGACCCAGCACCTGTGACAATCATTGAACAAAATGAAAAGCTCTTACGCTTGATTCACTCCAAACCTCTATACATAGACTTGACCCTTTTGTCTGTTTCGAGAAGAGCAGGAAAGAGACAGTCTGATGTTAGATACTTTAACTCCTGGGTATCGATTTTGACTTGAAGAGCGAAGGAGGAGCCACCTCTCCTTATGAGTGTGAGTGTGATGTGAGTGACCACCTATATGCTCTTCAATTATTAACACCATCTTTGAATTTAAAAGACCAAAGGACCATTGAAAGCAACCAGAAAAGCATAAGCAGGCAGGGAACACCAATTCAAGAGAGCAATTAATAATTTAGAGGTATTTAACCGCTATTTTAATTCAAGGGCAGCACTTCTGGTTGGGAGGAGAAACTGACGAGGAAATGTGTCTCTAACCCGCGGTCCGCGGTTGGGAGGGTGGCTGGTCCTTAGTAGTCTGCCTCCTTTTTCTTCTTGACCTTCTGACTCCCCCAGTGACCAGGCTTCATTCCCCAGGAGAAGAACTCCCACCCACGTGTCTCCTACCGGGCTGGTTGTCCTGGTGTATGATGTTGCGGGTGGCAGCTCGGGGCTGGAGAGAAACCTGGGCCACATTATTGACAGGGAAGTTTGTTCTCAGATGCCTGAGTGAGCCTGGCTCTCACCTCCCCAAGCACGCTGTCATCATCACCCCGACTGGTGGACAGCACTGAGAGGAAGGAGAGGGGACTCACCAGCTCTTCTGGCTGAGCTGTTTTGCCTCCCAGTGCTGCGACCGTGCGTTCCTCCAGGGAACACTGGGTCCTCCCCAGTGCTAGCCACATCCCTGTCTAAATGCATGCTTGGGATAGTGAGTGTCGTGAAGGAAGGGTGCAGTATAAGTTAGGGAGAAAAGAACAGGAAGAGACAAGCCTCAATCCCAAATTCTCAGATTCATTAGAATAGCCCGTGCAGCTTCTTTTGTTTTAAGTCCGAGTTTTTAAAAAGTAAGCCAGACGAAAAGAGCCAGTACTATGATTCTACTTACAGGAGGCACCTAGAGTCATCCAATTCAGAGACAGAAAGTAGAATGGTGGTTGCCAGTGGTTAGGGAGAATGGGGAATGGAGAGTTGGTATTTAATGAGTACAGAGTTTCAGTTTGGGATGATGGGAAACTTCTGGAGATGGTTGGTAATAATGGCATTCCAATGTGAATATACTTAATGTCACTGAGCTATATACAGAATGCTGGCCAACACAGTACATTTTATGTTACATACATTTTACTGCAACAACAAAAAGGCCCCTCAGGCCGGGCGCGGTGGCTCACACCTGTAATCCCAGCACTTTGGGAGGCCAAGGCCGGAGGATCACACGGTCACGAGATCGAGGCCATCCTGGCCAACATGGTGAAAGCCCATCTCTACTAAAATACAAAAAATTAGCTGGGCGTGGTGGTGCACACCTGCAGTCCCAGCTACTCAGGAGGCTGAGGCAGGGGAATCTCTTGAACCCAGGAGGCGAAGGTTGCAATGAGCAGAGATCGTGCCACTTCACTCCAGGCTGGTGACAGAGCAAGACTCTGTCTCAGAAAAAAATAAATAAATAAAAATAAAAATAATACATATTCCCAAATCCTGCCTTGGGAGATTCTGTTCAGTAGCTCTGGATACCTGGGAACCTGCATTTCTAATGAGCTCCCCAGCTGATTCTAATGCCAGAGCAGGTGTGGGAAACAAGCATCTAAATCTGTGAAGAAGTGCTAATCCCAGTAGCTAGTTACCTTTGCTGTTCCTTTCTAATCCTATGAAAGTAAGTTTCATCTAAGCAAAGAGGGGGTTGGACTCAAGCAATACCTTCCAGTGTAAATTGTCCCTCCCCAAACCCCACCCCTGATCATGAGTAGAAACAGCTTGCATTTTGTAAACCTCAGCTCAACAATCTGAGCAAGGCAAGTCTAGTCTCAGACGCAGCTCGTGCACCAGGACTCAAGTTCTCTCTGACCCTAAAGAGCTTGCTGTTTTGCTCACAGTCTCTACTGTTCTGACTCTGCTAAGCCCACCATGGCACTGCGGGTTGACCCCCTCTCTCTCTGTGGGATGCTATGGGAGATGCTGCATCTCACCGAGGTGGGCTGTCTCTGGCTTCCCGGAAAAGTACGATCCACATCTTGGAACCAGTGAATATGACTTACATGTCTTCTTCAGGAAACCTCAGTCTTTGCTCTTATGGTCTTCAGTTGATAGGAAGAGGCTCACCCACATTAAGGAAGGTAATCTGCTCTACTTAAAGTTAACTTGGTATACATGTTAATTCACCTTTTTCAAGTACTTTCCCAGCAACATCTAGATTGACTTGTGTTTGACCAAACTGGGCACCATAGCTTCACCAAGTGGACACATAAAATTCAGCATTTTGGAGTGCAGAACTCCAAAATCTAGAGATTTATAAAAATGCAAGGGGAGAAAAGCAAAGATGTTAAAGACTGACCACTGTAATAATAAGACGTTGGAAATAGACGCTCTGTGCCGCAAAGAAAAATTAGCACTGAGACAAAGGATCTCTCAGCAACACAATGTTTACTTCCTGGACTGCAGGAAGAGTACCCTCACTAGCCATCTTGCCACAAGAGTACAATGAACAAAGGAAAACACACAAATTTATTTCTTATGCATTTGGGGTCACCCTAACTGCTATGTCTGATCTCCATTGGCTGAAGCCAGACCTCACAATCTAAACTAAAACCCAATTGGCTAACAACTTAAAGCTTTTCTAAACAGGTAAAAGCAATGGAGAGCTGGGACATGCCTGTGAGCACGTCCAGCACAGATATCTTGGTTAAAGTACAAGGACATAGAATGTACTATGTTCCTGTAAGCACGGCATGTCTAACAACTACATAGGATAGGGCGTAAAAAAGTTATTAGCATACTTATTCTTTAACAAGGAAGGAAACTTTAAAAAGGAACTTTTCTACTTCCCACATAAGACCACTATGAAGTTATAATCACGAAGTCTAGCATCAGGATGCTATTACTGTTTATACTCTGCTTATTTACAGAAAGACATATGAAGAATCAGATAGTCAAAAGCAGCAATCCAGAAATTGTCAAGAGAACTACAATTATTGAGCCTTACTGAATGTTCACACGGGTAAGTAATAAAATTACAAATTATTTTACCTTTACTAAGTCATAGAATTTTAAAACTAAGAAGCATCTCAACTTGGAGTCTACTGTTTTATATAAAAGAAACCCAAGACCAGAGAAATAAATTAATTTACTAAAGGTCATGCCCTATTAAGTCATATGCCCTAGCCACACTTTCCAACCAGGCCACAAACTCAAATGAACTCAACTCTTAATGAGTACCCATCATACGCAGGGCATTCTGCCAGACACCTTGCTAGGTGCTGAGAACATACGCCAGGCATTTTCTAGGCACTTAAAGTCACCTAATTCTCATAACAGTACTCTGACATGTGTATCGTTACTGATGTGATTCAAACCCCAAATCTCATGTCAAATTGGAATCTCCCATGCTGGAGGTGGGGCCTGGTGACAGGTGATTTGATCATGGAGGGTGGTGTCTTAGAAATGGTTTAGCACCATCCTCTCGGAACTGTCCTCACCATCATGAGTGAGTTCTTGTGAGATCTGGTTGTTTAAAAGTTTGTAGTGCTGGCTGGGTGCGGCGACTCATGCTTGTAATCCCAGCACTTTGGGAGGTCGAGGCAGGCAGATCACAAGGTCAGGAGTTTGAGACCAGCCTGGCCAACATGGTGAAACCTCATCTCTACTAAAAATACAAAAACTGTATTTTTAGCCTGTAATCCCAGCTACTTGGGAGGCTGAGACAGGAGAATTGCTTGAATCCAGGAGGCAGAGGTTGCAGTGAACCGAGATCGTGCCACTGCACTCCAGCCTGGGCAACACAGCAAGACTCTGTCTCAAAAAAAAAAAAAAATGTGTAGCACCTCCCACTTCTCCCTCCTGCCTGCTCCAGCCATGTGATATATGCGCTTCTGCTTCATCCTCTACCATGATTGTAGTTTCCTGAGGCTTCCTTAGAAGCCAAGGAAATGCAGCCATGTTTCCTGTACAGCCTGCAGAACCATGAGCCAATTAAACCTCTCTTCTTTATAATTACTCAGTCTCAAGTATTTCTCTATAGCAGTGCAAGAAGGGACGAATACAGTTATTATCCCTGTTTAGAGAAGAGAACATTGAGGCCCAGACAGCAGAAGTAATTCCCCAAGGTCACAAAGCGATAAGGTCAGGTTGCTGGAATTCAAACCCAGGCAGCTGGGCTCCCAAGAATGTGTTCTTGTGCCTTCTATGAGACTGTTTCTGGGGAAAGATAAAAGCACAAACAAAGGTGTTTAGGGCTGGGGTTTTGGCTTTGTAAAGGTTCAGGATGGGTGGTATTAGATGGGAGTCTTAGAGTGCGTCTGGGAACTGTGCAGCTGAGAGGCATGACTGGGGAGATCCCCAGTCTAGGGCCTGGTAGGAACCCAATAAGGGTTGATTCATTTGAGTTTGTGGCCTGGTTGGAAAGTGTGGCTAGAGTTGACCTTTAATGGGGTATGACCTTCAGACTAGCGCCTGGGGAGATCCAGACTTTGTGGAGCTGGAAGCTAATAAAATTTAGCAGGCCTCCTTTAAAATACAAAATATGCATGTAAAATTAGGTGCAAAAATGAATATTTACTTAGAATAAGGATAAACTGCAGATTTTTAAAAGTTCAACTACCACATCATCGAACTATCTGAAAAATATATATAATCTTTTTATGCACTGGCTGATTGACCCCCACGGTGCTTTTGTCCTTCCGTCGTTTTTCTGCACACTCTTTGACTGCCTCTTTTTAGGACAAGGCAATAGTTTCTATACCAAAAATAGATCATTCAGTCCTTCCTCTGGCATGGCTAATGGAAATTTGAGTTTTATTCTTAACAGTTTAGAAATAATTTGTTTCACTTTTCAATTAATTTCCAATTTGATCATGCACGTATTTAAGACCATTGTCAAAACTGAGAAAACCTCTCAGGGTTTATATTTGAGCCATGAAGTTTTAGGGTATTTCAGGTTTTCTGCATGGCTAATCTTAATAGTCATTGAATTCTTTTAATCGATGAAACTCAATCGCAGTTCATTGTTGATTTCTTCATTATAGTATGTACTATAACTTGTTTTTATTGCATTTTAGGTTTTGGGGTACATGTGCGGAGCATGCAAGATAGTTGCATAGGTACACACGTGGCAGTGTGATTTGCTGTCTTCCTCCCCTTCACCCAATGAAATGAAGGCAAAAATAAAGAAGTTCTTCGAAACCAATGAGAACGAAGACACAACATACCAGAATCTCTGGGACACATTTAAAGCAGTCTCTAGAGGAAAATATATAGCAATAAGTGCCCACATGAGAAGAGTGGAGAGATCCAAAATTGACACCCTAATGTCAAAATTGAAAGAGCTGGAGGAGCAAGATCAAAAAAACTCAAAACCTAGCAGAAGACAAGAAATAACTAAGATCAGAGCAGAACTGAAGGAGATAGAGACACAAAAAAACCCTTCAAAAAATCAATAAATCCAAGAGCTGGTTTTTTTAAAAGATCAACAAAATAGATAAACCACTAGCCAGACTGATAAAAAAGAAAAGAGAGAATAACCAAATAGATGCAATAAAAAATGATAAAGGGGAAATCACCACAGATTCCACAGAAATTCAAACCATCATCAGAGAATATTACAAACAACTCTATGCACGTAAACTAGTAAACCTGGAAGAAATGGATAAATTCCTGGACTCCTGTGTCCTCCCAAGCCTAAACCAGGAGGAAGCTGAAACTATGAATAGACCAATAACAAGGTCAGAAGTCGAGGCAGCAATTAAGAGCCTACCACACAAAAAAAGCCCAGGTCCAGATGGGTTCCCAGCCGAATTCTACTATAACTTTACATTGTCTTGTTGGTGTCAGTACTTGGGGAACAAATTCAACTTAATCTGAGTTTAAGACAAATCTTTTCCCAATGCGTTTATAAGAGTCACTTAGTTAACTGGATTATTTAAAAGTAAGGGCGTAGTCATCACTTCTTTTGGAAATAGAAGATCTTTCTCTTAACGAATTTCATCTTCGAACATATCTAAAATTTTTTTTACAGTTTTTATTATCAGAATGATTTCTATTGATTTCATTATTTTGAGTACATTTTGTTCATAGTTCATTAAGTTTACCTGACTTTACCCCCAGTTCTTTTATAAACAAAGCTAAAGATAATAAAATAAGTTCATTTTCACCTATATTCAAATTAGGAGTCTGAAATTTCTTACTTCTTTTATTGAAATGTTTCAAAACATATTTCCGAATTCCAAAAAAGTATATTCAAGCTTTATCAATTTTTTGAATAATCTTTTTGCCTCTCATTTATGTTCAGATTCCTCTTCCAAGACTTTGAAAACTGCTTTTATAGTTCTCAACACATTGTCCCACGTGGCAAGGCTTGAGCAGCTTCACAACGGGCACACATTCTCATAGCAACTGAACGCTTGAAAAAGAAATCCAAGCTTAGCAAACCTGAAAACAAAACACGGAACAGATGCAAAATATCAAAATAGGCAACAACTCTGAGCCTAGCAGAGGCGACAAGAGGACAAGGAAAGAAAGTGCCCCAGGTGACTCTCGACTGCAATGAAAGTATCTTATTAATGCAAATTTACAAAACTCAGGACCATGTGATCACTGTGGTGCGATCCCTTCCCAGGCCTTGGAAGGGGCCCTGAAACTGAATTTGCCAGGTTGAGAGAAGTTGGATCTCTGTATTAGGAGACAACACAGACCCCAGAGGCTTGGCAAGGCAAGGCAGGTTTCACAGGAACACCAGCAGGTGGGTAATGCCAGAGCCAGGGCACCCAAGGGCACTGAGAGAGTTTGCCCTGTGGGTGACGAGGTGCCCAGGAGGAGTTTGAGTTTAAGGGGTTTTTTGCAGATTAAAACAAAATTATGGAAGCAAGGGAGAATGGGAAGTTTGAGTTTAATGTGTGCAGAGTCTCAGTTGGAGAAGGCGAAAATGTTCTGGAGACACACGGTAGTGACGGTTGCACAGTGATGTGAACGTACTTAACATCACGGAAATGTATACTTTAAAATGATTGGCTGGGCACGGTGGCTCACGCCTGTAATCCCAGCACTCTGGGAGGCAAAGGCAGGCAGATCACCTAAGGTCACAAATTCAAGACTAGCCTGGCCAACATGGTGAAACCCCATCTCTACTAAAAACACAAAAATTAGCTGAGCATGGTGGTGGGCACCTGTATGGGAGGCTGAGACACAAGACTCTTTTGAACCGGGAGGCGGAGGTTGCAGTGAGCCGAGATCACGCCATTGCACTCTAGCCTGGGGAACAACAGCAAGACTTCGTGTCCAAAAATAATAATTAAGATGGTAAATTTTATGTTATGGATATTTTACCACAATAAAAAAAAATCTAATAAAAATAAATAAATCTTTAACAAACTTTAAATGTTGAAATAGTCATAAATTCGCATACAATTATTAGAAATAATAGAGAAATATCTTGTATACTGTACTCAGTTTCCCCAAATGGTAATATTTTTGCAAAACTATAGTCCAATATCACAATCAGGATATTAACACTAATACAATCCATTCCCATCTTATTCAGATCCCCAGTCTGACTTGTACTCATTGCTGTTGGTGTATGATGTTGATACAGTTTTATCATCTCTGTAGATTCGTGTCTCCATCATCACAGTCAACTGTTACTCCACAGTTCCAATCCACAGGCATCTCTCCTGTTACAACCACACCAACTTCCCTGCACCCTGACCCCCATGCCAAATCCCTGGCAACCAGATTTGTAATCTGTTCTCTATTACAAAATGTTGTCATCTCAAGAACGCTATATGCATGAAATTGTACAATTGTATACACCTTTGGGTTTCAATTGTCATGCTCGATATTATTTCTTGGAGATTCATCTAATCTATTGCAAGTATCAATATTCCACTCCCTGTTGCTGTATAGCATTCCAGGGTATAGATGTAGCATAGTTTGCTTCACCATTCACCTGTTGAAGGACACCTGAGCCAGCAAAGAACAGATTTTGGGTATTATGAATAAAGCTGCAGTGGACATCTGTGTACAGGTTTTTGTGTGAACATAGTTTTTCTTCAAGAGTAAATGCTCAGGAATGCAATTGTTGTGTGTTAGTTGCTTGTTTCGTTTTTACAGAAACTGTCAACCTGTTTTCCAAAGTGATTGCAACTGGGGCTGGGCACAGCAGCTCACACCTGAGCTGAGGCAGGCAGATCACTTGAGGTCAGGAGTGACCAACCTGGTCAACATGATGAAACCCTGTCTCTACTAAAAATACAAAAATTAGCCAGGCGTGGTAGCGGATGCCTGTAGTTCCAGCTACTCAGGAGGCTGAGGAACAAGAAATGCTTGAACCCGGGAGGCGGAGGTTGCAGTGAGCTGAGATAGAGCCACTGCACTACAGCCTGGGTGGCAGAGTGAGACTCCATCTCAAAAAAAAAAAAAAAAACCAAAGTGACTGTACCTTTTCCCATTCCCAACAGCAATGTAGGAGTGATGTGTTTTCTCCACATCCTTGCCAGAATTTGGTGGTGTTGCTATTTCTGATTTTAGCCATTCCTTTAGGTAAGTTGTGGTATCTTGTTGTGATTTTGATTTCCCTAATGACTACTGGTGCTGAGTATTTTCTTATGGGGAGAGGTGGTATGCATGGGAGTGGTATGGCACATGGCAGCTTCAGAAGGGTCAAGTGAAGATGGTTTGAGCCCCTGACAATGGCCACGGGGGGGCCTGAGCCAGGTTATGGCAATGAAGGGTTAGATGGGAGTGGGGCTGTGGGGTCCAGAGATGCTTTCGGAAGTTGCCAGATGTGTTGACTAAGGAGACGGGCAGAAGGATGGCTGAGGAAGGGGGAGGCATCCACAGTAACTTCCCAGATCTCTAACTCAGAGGAAGAAGTCTAGAAACGTCGATTTTTACCTGTACGACATCCACTTGCCCAGGCATCTGGACACCAGCATTCAAAACCGCGATTGCTTCCGGGCTGAATGTCTGGATTTGGAAGCTCAGAAGTTTCCCTCACATAAGGTAGAGGGAGGAGTCTGACTGTTCAAATTTCCAGCCTATTGGTTCCCACATGTAGGATCCCTCACCCACACGCAGATCAAACATTTTCCATAGTATATGAAACACCTCGCACCCATAAGCATGCTTTCTCAGTTGTATGTATGCACAGTTAGGATTTCACAAATCCATTTTCTAAATTTTTATTTTTACGGCTTCTTTAATTACAACTACTTTTCAATCAGATCATAAGAGTGCTAAAACCAGTGTGAAAGTGTGCAAAACGATGACTCCATTAGAAGTGGCCGTCACTTCCTGCTAGCCGGTCTTCCAGGGGACAGGGGATCTGGGCTGCTATGAAGCACCGGCTCTCGGTTCCCTCGGGTATTATTTTACAGAAACCGTCTCCCTCTGGCTCTCAAATGGGAGGAGTCCCTGCGCTTCCTGCCCAGCCCGCCCCCTCTCCAGGCGTTCCCACCGGATCCTCCTCCAGCAACAGGTGGTTGCAAGCCTCCTCTTTGAACTGGAGAATTCCTCTCCCCAGTCCACCGCCTCCCAGCAACTCACAGGCCGGAGGGTTGACCCCTCTGGGTTGTGACTGGAGCCCTCCGCCGGCAGTGAGCTGCCAGGCCCCAGACCCCTGGGGTCTGCTGCGCGCGCTGCAGGGGAGCTGCTGGGCGCCACCGGTCCTGTGATTGCAGCTCAGCTTTTGTTTGCGGCTGTTAAAGAAGATTCGGGCCGGAAGCAGTGGCTCACGCCTGTAATCCCAGCACTTTGGGAGGCCGAGGCGGGCAGATCGCCTGGGGTCAGGAGTTTGAGACCAGCGTGGCCAACATGGAGAAATCCCGTCTCTACTAAAAATACAAAAATTAGCCGGGCGTGGTGGCACACACCTGTAATCTCAGCTACTTCGGAGGCTGAGGCAGGAGAATCGCTTGAACCAGGGAGTCGGAGGTTGCAGTGAGCCGAGAAGGCACCACTGCACTCCAGCCTGGGCGACAAAGCGAGACTGCATCTCAAAAAAAGATTTGTAAATTGCATTTCCCAAGCCCTTCCCCTCTGCAAGATCACAACATCCGCACCCCCGGCGTCATGAAAACAAGCGCGGCCACGGCGGTGGGCAACACGCAGAGCCTGGGGTGTCCTTGCAGACCACGCCGCAAACGCGCAGCTGCGCCGTGGAATCCCTTAGACCGCCTGCGGGAGCGTCCGACCGGAAAACAGGGAATGCGGATGCCAGCCTTGCCTCTGGTAGGTATTTCACGACGTTGCTGCTTAAAATATGATTCCAGGGAGGCCAAGGCGGGTGGATCACGAGGTCAAGAGATCGAGCTCATCCTGGTCAATGTGGTGTAACCCCGCCTCTACTAAATATACAGAAAATTAACTGGGCATGGTGGCGCGTGCCTGTAATCCCAGCTACTCAGGAGGCTGAGGCAGGAGAATTGCCTGAACCCAGTAGGCGGAGGTTGCGGTGAGCTGAGATCGCGCCATTGCACTCCAGCCTGGGTAACAAGAGCGAAACTCCGTCTCAAAAAAAAAAAAAAAAGAAAAGAAAAGAAAAGAAAAGAAAAAATGATTCCAAAGAAGTCGAGGTTGTCCTTCGGAGGCGGGGAGGGAGGACGAGAGGGAGGAAAAAGAGAAAGCTGCCTTAGCCTATTCTATTACCCGAATTGCCCTCACTGATTCTTTGTGACATTAAAGTCACAGGTCAAATCCAAGATCTTACTGCAAATCGGTGGGGATTTTACTCCCAGGAATATGAGACTGGCCCCTTATATCCTAATCATACCTCTAAAGTCTCCAGCCCTGAGAATTAGCGGGAACGATGACACAGGGAAGCGACAACGGGGAGCCGTCACCCGCCATCGCTCTGCAGCCTCTTAATTGATTATGTGTGGTTTTCAGTTCAGGGCACCCAGAGTTCCCTACCATGCATTTTTTATTTCAACCCCGGGGAACATAGTGAAGTTTCTTTTTGCTTGTATTTGTCTTTTTGCTTTACTTTTGCGTTCCCTGAATTAAAAACCCAATGTCTGGCCAGCCGCGGTGGCTCACACCTGTAATCCCAGCACTTTGGGAGGCTGAGCCGGAGGACCATGAGGTCAGGAGTTCGAGACCAGCCTGGTCAATGTGGTGAAACCCCATCTCTACTAAAAAATAAAAAATAAATACAAAACTTAGCCGGGCACAGTGTTACGTGCCTGTAGTCCCAGCTACTCTCCAGGCTGAGGCAGAAGAATCCCTTGAACCCAGGAGATGTAAGTTGCAGGGAGCCAAGATTGCTCCACTGCACTCCAGCCTGAGCAACAGATCGAGACTCCATCTAAAAAAAAAAAAAAGTCTAGACTCTGGTTACTTAACTTTGGCTGCATACATTGACTCCTTGAATAATTTCCCTGGAGACTCACTGATTTTTTAAATGAATACAATCGGAGAAAGCCAGGAAGGAGGGAGGAAGAGGGGGGAAACTGGTCATTAAGGGGGTATTTATTTTTGAACTTATTATAAGTTACCTGTGCAAGTTTGTTACACAGATATTTTGTGTGATGCACAGTACCCAACAGGTAAGTTTCTGTTTGTTTGTTTTGAGATGGCGTCTTGCTCTGTCACCCAGGCTGAAGGGCAATGGCACAATCTCGGCTCACTGCCACCTCTGCCTCCCAGGTTCAAGCAATTCTCCTGCCTCAGCCTCCTGAGTAGCTGGGATTACAGGTGAGCACTACCACACCCAGCTAATTTTTGTATTTTTGGTAGAGATAGGTTTTCACCATGCTGTCCAGGCTGGTCTTGAACTCCTGACTACAGGTGATCCACCCAACTCTGCCTCCCAAAGTGCTGGGATTAAAGGCGTGAGCCACCACACCCAGCCCAATAGGTAGTTTTTGAACCCTTGCCTCCCTCCCTCCTTTCCCCATCTAGTGGTTTACACTGTCTTTAAGTCCCATCTTTATGTCCTCGTAAACCCAATATTTAGCTTCCATTTATAAGTGAGAACATGCGGTATTTGGTTTTCTGTTCCTGTGTTAGTTTGCTTAGGATACTATGTCCCATTGCTGCATGGGACATGATTTTGGTGTTTGTTTCTGTTTTTGTTTTGTTTTGTTTTTCTGAGATGGAGTTTCCTTCCTGTTGCCCAGGCTGGAGTGCAATGGTACGATCTCTGCTCACTGCAACCTCTGCCTCCTGGGTTTAAGCGATTCTCCTGCCTCAGCCTCCCGAGTAGTTGGGATTACAGGCATGGGCCACCACACTCAGCTTATTTTGTATTTTTAATAGAGACAGGGTTTTACTGTGTTGGTCAGGCTGGTCTTGAACTCCTGACACCAGGTG
The DNA here is from genome assembly GCF_049354715.1 of Callithrix jacchus. Lineage (NCBI taxonomy): Eukaryota > Metazoa > Chordata > Mammalia > Primates > Cebidae > Callithrix > Callithrix jacchus. The sequence continues at coordinate 22,116,023 of NC_133507.1, read as the reverse complement.
ATCCACCCACCTCGGCCTCCCAAAGTGCTAAGATTACAGGCATGAGCCACTACGCCCAGCCTATATTTTTCTTATGACTGTAGTTTTCCACAGTGTATATGTACCACATTTTCTCTGTGGAACCCAGCACTGATGGGCACCTATGTTGATTCCATGCTTTTGCGATCGTGAGTAGCACCACAGCGAACATATAGGTGCGGGTGTTCTTTTGGTAGAACCATTTCTTTACCTGTGGGTCTGTACCCCATAATGGGATTGCTGGGGTGAATGGTAGCTCAACTCAGTTCTTTGAGAAATCCCCACACTGCTCTCCACTGTGGCTGCACTAGTTTACATTCCCACCAACCGTGCATAAATGTCCCGTTTTCTCCACAGCCTCACCAACATCCATTATTTTTTGACACTTTAGCAAAAGCCATTCAGACTGGCATGAGATGGTACCTCACTGTGGTTTTGATTTGCATTTCTCTGAGGATTAGAGATGAGCATTTTTTCAAAGATTTGTTGGCTACCTGTGTGTCTTCTGTTGAGAAGCGTCTGTTCATGTCCTTTGTCTACCTTTTAATGGGGTTGTTTTTTGCTTTTTAATCTGTTTACATCCTTACCTTTTCTCTTCAGCTTTCCCTCCAAATCTGCTCAGGCTCCAGGATCACAGGACCCGCCCCTGCACGGGTTTCTCCCGTGGGCTGAATGGTGCCTCCTGTCCACAGTCCTGCCAGCCCCACCACAGGGGATGCCCACCTGAACCTGGCAGCACTGCCTCCTGGTTAGGGCAGTGCCCAAGGAGTCCTGGTTCTTCTGCAGCGCAGCTAAGGAAAGGGCCTCCCAGCATTTGAAGTGAGTTCAGCCTTCACATTCCTTGAGGGTTTTATTCTTTGGGGCACACTGCAAAAGTCAATTTTCCATGAAAACAGAACATCATGGTTACATGAAAAGCTTATCTTTTAAAATGGTAGATCTAATGATTGGGGGATTTCACAGATAACAGGGAAAAAATTGGAAAGACAAATACGCCATTTGCAAGCTTTTTACTTTGCCAAGAAAGGATATTTTTAGCTGGGCGCGGTGGCTCACACCTGAAATCCCAGCACTGCAGGAGGCCAAGTGGGCAGATCACTGGAGGTCAGGAGTTTGAGACCAGCCTGGCCAACATGGTGAACCCTGTCTCTACTAAAAATACAAAAAAAATTAGCTGAGCGTGGTGGCAGGTGCCTGTAATCCTAGCTACTCTGGAGGCTGAGTCAGGAGAATTGCTTGAATCCAGAAGGCAGAGGTTGCAATTAGCCAAGATCATGCCATTGCACTCCAACCTGGGCAACAGAGCAAGACTCTCAAAAAAAGAAAAAAAAAATGATATTTTTAAAACAACGACTTTCTACTATCACCATCATTGATTTTAAGAAAGAATACTTGAACTCATGCACACACAAAAACAAACCCATAGTGTAAAGTGTCAAGAAGAGCCCTTTTTTTTTTTTTATTGCATTTTAGGTTTTGGGGTACATGTGAAGAACATGCAAGAGAGTTGCATAGGTACACACGTGGCTGTGTGATTTGCTGCCTTCCTCCCCTTCACCCATATCTCTAATTTCTCCCCATGCTATCTCTCCCCAACTCCCTCCCCCGCTGTCCCTCCCCTCTTCCCCCCAACAGACCCCACTGTGTAGTGCTCCCCTCCTTGTGTCCATGTGTTCTCATTGTTCATCACCCGCCTATGAGTGAGAACATGCAGTATTTGATTTTCTGCTCTTGTGTCAGTTTGCTGAGAATGGTGTTCTCCAGGTTCATCCATGTCCCTACAAAGGACACAAACTCATCGTTTTTGATGGCTGCATAATATTCCATGGTGTATATGTGCCACGTTTTCCCAGTCCAGTCTATCATTGATGGGCATTTGGGTTGGTTCCAGGTCTTTGCTATTGTAAATAGTGCTGCAACGACCATTCGTGTGCATGTGTCCTTATAGTAGAATGATTTATAGTCCTTTGGATATATACCCAGTAATGGGATTGCTGAGTCAAATGGAATTTCTATTTCTATGGCCTTGAGTAATTGCCACACTTTCTTCCACAGTGTACACTCCCACCAGCAGTGTAAAAGCGTTCCTATTTCTCCACATCCTCTCCAGCATCTGCTGTCTCCAGATTTTTTAATGATTGCCATTCTAACTGGCGTGAGATGGTATCTCAATGTAGTTTTGATTTGCATTTCTCTGATAACCAGTGATGATGAGCATTTTTTCATATGTTTGTTGGCCTCATGTATGTCTTCTTTTGTAGAGTGTGTGTTCATATCCTTTGCCCATTTTTGAATGGGCTTGTTTGTTTTTTTATGGTAAATCTGTTTTAAGAAGAGCCCTTTAATTGACAAAGTAGAGCTTCCTGGAAAGTGGATGACTATTAAGAGTGCTGGACAGGCCAGGCGCGGTGGCTCACACCTGTAATCCCCACACTTTCGGAGGCCGAGGGGGTGGATCATGAGATCAAGAGATGGAGACCATCCTGGCCAACATGGTGAAACCCCGTCTTTACTGAAAATACAAAAATTAGCCAGGTGTGGTGGCATGCCCCTGGAGTCCCAGCTACTCAGGAGGCTGACACAGGAGAATCGCTTAAACCCAGGAGGCGGAGGTTGCAGTGAGCCAAGATCATGTCACTGCACTCCACCCTGGCGACAGAGTGAGACTCTGTCTAAAAAAAGCACTGGCTTGGGGTATCAGTCGCCTCCCATAGTGGCATATGGGGACCTACCCTGCATCCACATCTTCTCTCATCGAAGATTAGTGGGTCTCAGACCCCAGTTTCCTGATGTGAATTTCTCCAGTAAATGGACATAAGAAGGAATCAACTCTTCTGCAAATCACACCTTCCTGAGAAAGAAGAGCGGAAAAATAAAAGACTAACAACAAAAATATTATCTTTGCTATTTGACCATTGTTAAACACCTCCTAAATGTGGATTCCCATCCTCAGTTTAAGGGCAAAGCTGCTGATTCTATCTTGGTGATGATAGAGGTTTGGCGCAAAGCTTGGCTGGCCCTGTGATGCGACCTGCTCCAGTGGTGACTGTAGATGGAAGTGCTTTTGCTTCTGTCTTATGAAGAGGCCTAAATTACTCTAGATGGTCCCTCAAAGACCCAGGAAGGCACCTCCCCCACTGGTCCGCAGTGTTTGGGGTGCTCAATAAATACCCATATAATTGGCTGGCTTTTGTCAGCTCTGAGCAGTTCTGCAGAATAGAGAAATGGATGCCTTCATTCTGATAAAGGTGCTGATGCCTTAGTTGTATGCCAAGCAGAAGATTCCCCATTGATGTTTAAAAGCAAATTGCAAGGGTTTGGAAGCCTTTCAGAGGGGTGCACCAGTAACTGCGATTGTGTAAAGCCAGCTCTCTCAGTCACTGTTGATTTCTCTTCACACAGGCTCCTCACTCCCCAGCAGCCAATTTGTATTCTAATGGCGAGGAAGGAGAGGACCTCTTGGGAGCTTAGAGTGCATGACAAGAATCCATTTCCCTCATTCTTGCAAATGTTCTCCCCGCTGAATGTGGGTCTCTGAGGATGAAAGAGGAAACCCCCAACCGAGAATAACACGTGAAGATGAAGTGCTTGTTTTTAAAAAGAGCCAAGGAGAGGAACAGACAATTTGAAGAAGACAAAACAATTAAATGCAATAAATAGAAGAAAAATGTTCAACACCATTGTTTTTTTCTTTTTTTTGAGACAGAGTCTCGCTCTGTTGCCAAGCTGGAGTACAGTGGCGCAATCTCGGCTCACTGCAACCTCCGCCTCCTGGGTTCAATCGATTCTCCTGCCTCAGCCTCCCTAATAGCTGAGACCACAGGCATGCGCCACCGTGCCCAGCTGATTTTAGTAGAGACGAGGGTTTCACCATGTTGGCCAGGATGGTCTTGATCTCCTGACCTTGTGATCTGCCTGCCTCGGCCTCCCAAAGTGCTCACGCCACTGCGCCCAGCTGGTAATTTTTAAAACATGAATTGATACAACAAGATGACATTTTTAGTGCATCTAATTGGCAAAATTAAAAATGATAATAGTCCTTTTCCTAGGGCCTGGGGAACCTGGCACTCTCATGGAGCACATAAAAACAATCGCCATTTCCCTGGAAGTCAGTCTTGCTTCAAGAATCAAGTCTCAAAAGTATGACTCACCTTTAACTCAATTATTTCACATGTATAAATGTATTCTGGGAAGTAAAGAAGACTGTGCAAATACATCCCTATATAAGGATATTCACTAAATATTCAACGGTAGGAAGATGTTTACATTGGTTATGGTATCTCTAAGGAATGGAATACGGTGAGCGTATAGTAATTGTGTATTTGTTGAAATAGAAAGAAGTTCAAAATACACAGTTAAACTTTTAAAGGGTTATTAGCAGTAAACTGACATATATTTTTAAAATTAATTCAGTTCATTCAAAATGTTTTCCTAAGCAAAGAGTATACATCAGAGATCAAGACAGGCAGTTCCCTGCTTTTATAAAGATTGCATTGATTGGGGCGATGGGGTCTGGGAATTGGGTAACAACAAATAAGTATATTAGTGAGAAAACTATAAAATTGTGATAACAGGCCAGGCATGGTGGCTCACGCCTGTAATCCCAGCACTTTGGGAGACCAAGGCGGGTGGATCACCTGAGGTTGGGAGTTCGAGACCAGCCTGACCAACATGGAAAAACCCCATTTCTACTAAAACTACAAAACTTAGCTGGGCATGGTGGCACATGTCTGTAATCCCAGCTATTTGGAAGGCTGAGGCAGGAGGATCGCTGAAACCTGGGAGGCAGAGGTTGTGATGAGACGAGATGCCATTGCACTCCAGCCTGGCCAACAAGAGCAACACTCGGTCTCAAAAAAGAATTGTGTTAACAGCTGTGTAGAGAATTAAAGTAGGGTGACGTGATAGAGAGAGGTCATTCTAAGATTCCATACTAGGTGTGGATTACTAAAAGGACAAAGTGTCGCCGGGCGTGGTGGCTCAAGCCTGTAATCCCAACACTTTGGGAGGCCGAAGCGGGTGGATCACAAGGTCAAGAGATCGAGACCATCCTGGTCAACATGGTGAGACCCCGTCTCTACTAAAAATACAAAAAACTAGCTGGGCATGGTGGCGCGTGCCTGTAATCCCAGCTACTCAGGAGGCTGAGGCAGGAGAATTGCCTGAACCCAGGAGGCGGAGGTTGCGGTGAGCCGAGATCGCGCCATTGCACTCCAGCCTGGGTAGCAAGAGCGAAACTCTGTCTCAAAAAAAAAAAAAAAAAAAAGGACAAAGCGTCAAGAGTTCTCCAGGAGGGGAAAATAGTCGTGCAAGGCCCTGAGGCAGGAGCATGATTTAAATGACATTATATACGGCGGAACCACACCACTAAAGCAAAGTGGAAGAGGGAAGAGCGGCAGAAGCAGTCCAGGAGGGGAAGTCACATTGCATGGGCTTGCTAAACCAGGGTAAAGAGCTGGGGGTTTATTCTACGTGCTATAGAAGACACCACAGGTCTCAAACAGGAAGCATGTCTCATTTATGTTTCTAAACTTCACTCTTGTGCTTGTGTGAAAGGATGAATTTGAGAGCACAAGAATGAAGGCAGAGAGACCGGTCATTCATCAGTCCAGACAAGGCTCAAAGAGAACCTGGACTAGGGAAGGAGGTACGGGAGAGAAATAGATGCAGTCAGGATTTATTTTGGAGTTAGCACCCAGTAGCAGGTTTTTGCTACTGGATTGAGGGCTCCTCAAATTCCCTCCTCTTTCCTGCTTTTGCCTTCAAATTCCAGTCCTTCCCTACAAAGGTTCATCTATAGTTCCTCCCTTTGGGTTCTCTGAGATGACTTGGACCTCGAATTCCATCTCCCTTTTCTCAAGCTAACTCAAGCTGGTTTTCAGTTCTTGTAACCGTGGCTGAGGCTATCAAGCACCTGCCGTGTTACAGTCTTTCCAATTGCTATTTAAGACAGGCACAGCAGTTGAAGCAAGCCATGGTCAGAGAGATGGGACAGCTTGCCCTGTTTAGAACAGCAGAGCAAGGATTCACACCCAGGTCCTCAGGGTCCAGAGCCAGCGCTTCCTCTTCTATGCCATGCTGGATTAATGAGATGCACCCACCTGCTAGTTGTGTACCAAAAACTGCTAGTTGTCCACACAATCTAAGCTCTCTGGTTTCATAACAAGCCTGACCAAGTGTATTAATTTCCCAGCCTCTCTTTCAGCTAGATGCGCACATATGACTTATCTCCAGTGGAACAAAACAGGAGAGGAAAAGAAGATGCAAGAATGGCCATGTCTCCTCCATACCCTTTACCTTCCTTACAGGCTGCAACCCAGGCTTGGCAGTAACCCAGCTTAAATTATGCAGATCACAATAATTGTGCATTATTATGGAACAATGACTTGTGAGGAGCCTGAATCCCTGAATGACCACATGGAGCTGAATCTCCCACCAGTCTCAAAAGCTCACCCTGGACTATTACATGAGAAATATATAAACTTTCGTCATGTTATTGTTGGGTCTGTTTGTTGTAGAAGTCCAGACTTACCCTAATGGATAGTCAACCTCAACATGATCTACATATTTTAAAATACTAGTGCCCCCTTTTGTTAAAAATAATTGAGATGGCTGGGCGCCGTGGCTTACACCTGTAATCCCAGCACTTTGGGAGGCCGAGGTGGGCAGATCACCTGAGGTAGGGGGTTCGAGACCAGACTGACCAACATGGAGAAACCCTGTCTCTACTAAAAATACAAAATTAACTGGCATGGTGTTGCATGCCTGTAATCCCAGCTACCTGGGAGGCTGAGGCAGGAAAATCTCTCGAACCCGGGAGGTGGAGGTTACGGTGAGCCAAGATCACACCATTGCATTCTAGCCTGGGCAACAACAGTGAAACTCTGACTCAAAAAATAAATTAATTAAATTAAAATTAAAATAATTGAACCTGTCAAGCAAATCCTCCAGACATTGAGTAGATCCTTGAGTATCCCCGCTCCTGTTCGTGGCTCAAGTTTTCTACTCTGTAGACTCAATTCAATGCCTGTTCTCTCTTAGGAGAACCTTTAAAACACAGTGTTGGTTGGAAACCAAACCACAAGATCTCCATGTATGAGTTATGAGAATTTATTTATATCAGCCAGCGAGATCTCTTCCAAAGGGCTCGAACTTTGGTGACCACCCTAAGATCCCTGGCAGCAGGTGTGACTTAGTGACTTCCTGGAACCTCATCCAAGTGCTTTAGGAAATCCAATGTCTCCCTGAGTGTCACAGTGATTCACAAGGTGGGCAGAGCCCTCCAGAGCCCACTAGAAAAACAGTGCATCGGCAGAGCTTGTCTGTGGACACTGTGTGTGTTGACTGGAGGAGACAGTACCACATTCATACTCCACTAGCTTTGCCAGTGCTGCAGAAAGTGGGGCACAAGCTGGCTCCCCAGAATGTTTCTCCATCAAGCCTAGAAGGAGAGGTGAGGAGACAGGAAGGAAAATGAGCCACATGCTTAGTAGAAAATGCAGTGGTTTTGGACTCAGGTGGACATGGATTCTCATCCTGACCCTACCACTTGTTCATCCATTGACTTTGCCTTTGGAACCTCCGTTTCCTAGAAAATGAGACTACTCATACCCCCGTCATACAGCGGTCATGAGGACTGAGGCAGAGTCTACGTTATATACAGAGAAAGAGCTGGCAGGGAAGGAGCTCTGTCAATAATAGCAAAACGAATTCCAGACTGATCCAGCCTGGAGATAAAGACATTGGCAAGCCTTGCCCACCCTGCCAAGCCACTGTGAAGGAAGCACGTGTGCCAGTTGCCTTCACGGTCTCTCAGTTGTCAAGGACAGGCTTCTGTGGGTGCTGTTATGGGGCTGGGCTGACCACATCCCAGCAGTTGCCGCTGTGGTTACCCAAACCCTGCAACTATGCTCATGTCCAAACCAGCCAGCAAATCACACAGTCAAAGCCTTATGGGAAAGTCTGCTTTCTGGTCACCCTTTCTCTCGTTCAGATTCAAGAAACAACCATGAAAAATGTGTTTGCTTTCTATTCCTGTGGCTCTTTATTTATTCGATAGCAACAACAAAAAAAATCTTTTTTTTTTTTTTTGCCTTGATTATGGTCCTTACCGTGAGGTAGCAAATGACCGGGCTGTGTAAGAAAAGGCTAACGAGAAACATTATGTTTCGAAGCCTTCTTTTCTTTTCATGGGCACAAACCCTGGGTTTTTGGCTTCAATGCATGCACACACTATCAAATATGGGAAATAAGCCCATTTGCTTGATATGATTTTGGGGCTCCCTCTCATGCTGAAGCCACGATGGCTGGTTGGTCTGATCACCCATCCACACCAACCCTTTTAAGCTTTTCCTTGTGATGTTACCATTACCATTTATCACCTCTGCCACTTTTATACTCCTCTGTTTCCCACTGCTGCGAAGCATTTCAGACATCCACCAGCCATGCCTGTAATCCCAGAACTTTGGGAAGCCAAGGTGAGTGGATCATCTGAGGTCAGGAGTTCGAGACCAGCCTGGCCAACATGGTGTAACCCCATGTCTACTAAAAATATAAAAATTAGCCAGGTGTGGTGGCACGCACGCACGTGCAATCCCAGCTACTCAGGAGGCCGAGGCAGGAGAATCGTTTGAACTCGGGAGGCAGAGGTTGCAGTGAGCCAAGATTGTGCCACCACACTCCAGCCTCAGAGACAGAGAGAGACTCCATCTCAGAAAAAAAAAAAAAAAAAAAAAAGATTAATAGAATATTTCAGGCTTGGGCACTCACGCCTTTAATCCAGCACTTTGGGAGACCGAGATGGGTGAATCGCTTGAGCTGAGGAGTTTGACACCAGCCTCGACAACACCATGAAACCCCATCTCTACAAAAAATACAAAAATTAGCCAGGCATGATGGCACACACACCTGTAGTCCCAGCTACTTAGGAGGCTGAGGCAGGAGGATCACCTGAGCCCAGGAGGTCAAGGCTACAGTAAGCGCTGACCATGCCACTGCATTCTAGCCTGGGTGACAGAGCAAGACCCCATCTCGCAAAAACAGAAAGATTAGTAGAATCTTCTAGCTAGTCTTCTGCCTTCTGTTTCTCTAAATCATTTCCCATTAGACTTCCCTAAAGTGCAGTTCCACTAACATTATTCCTCTGCTCCATAACTTTCAATAGCTCCCTATTGCTCACTCTGCAGCCAAGGTGCTCCACAAGAGGGCCCGGTGTCATCAGTTCGTTTAATACAGTTGCTGCCTCGGCATCCACTTTTAGGCCCAACGTAAATTGTTGGAAACTCAGTTGTACCCTGTCACCTCTGGCTTAGTTAAAGCTTCCCCTCCCTATGCGGTTGTAAGTGATGTGGACTTATTCTTCCTCATCTCACTGACACCGAACCCAACTCCTCTCACAGCTGCTGGTCAGGATACAACCTATTGGTCAATAATAGAGTCATGTAAACAAGGTCTCCCCTTAGAAGGAGCATGTTTTCTTTAAACTCAACAATCCACAACCCCATAGGGAAAGCCTGGGGAATAACACGCATGGACCTTAATAAAGGCCTGGTCCCACAGATCCTCTCTCTTTCCTCCTGTCCCTCACCAGCTCGTTGAGCTCCCAGTCGCCTCCAGACTTCTCCTGGGCCTCCCATGGGCACCCCTAACCTCTCCAGGATCGGTAAGAGGTTCATTCTTCTGCCTCGTGCATGTGGGCATCACCTCCTCACTGTGCCTCACCTGAGCGATGCACCTGCCCCCAGCTTTTCCCCACCAGGGCTCTCCTGGGGTGGTTGTCTTTGCTGTTGGCCACTCTTAATAGATCTCAAGACCAAGTTAGAAAGAAACCATTACAATAAAAATCACAACAATTGTCACCGTGAGGAGCAGGGTGTGTAGCCATGACAGAATGCCTTTCGCCTGCTCCTGCTCACTAGCCATGTGTCTCACCCTATCTGGGGAGGCCCCAGGGCTTGCCCGCGTGTCCCCACTGCTATATGCTGCAGCCTGTGGTCTTTGTCAAGGGTTGCCAAAACTCCCCTCCCTAAGTTGGGTGGGTCCTGGAAAGTCCAAGTGGTTCTTGGGATGCCCCCACCTCTGCCACTGAACCCCACAGTCGGTTATCAGCCTTAATAGGAGACTCCCCTCAGTAGGAAGTTCTGATCAGGGTTCTACTGACTATATTCAGAAGGCCTGATGGCTTGTGACTGAAAGGCGGAAGGGGGTCACCTCCACCCTGGGGCTGTCAGGCAGACACTGAGCTGACACAAAGGTCTAGCAAGGTGCAAAACGGAGGCCCACCACACTCTGACTATTCATTGAGTTGGTGAGGCAGCATCTAGGGAGGTCACTAGACTTCCCAGACTGACAGCAAAGTGTCTTCTTCATGTCCCTGTCCTGTCCCCTTCATGAAGATGATGGCAAGCACTGGGGGCAGTTCTGCTGGTGTCTGCAAGCCGTCTACTGCTTTGTCCCTTGCTGCTGTCACACTTCATTGCCTCCTGACCCTAGGACACCCTAGGACACCTAAGCTCAACCTAAGACCCTAAGAAGGAGGTGGCTGCCTACGATGATCCTGATGGGAAACACGAACGGAGGCCACTCCTCACCACGAGGGCCAGTCAGGGTCAGCGGGAGCGCATCAGGCCAGCATCTAAAAACAGGAAAAACTGGTATTTTAGCTGCCTAAACACATAAGCCATTCTAAAGATTGTACTTAAAGAAAAAAAAAGAAAGGGAAAGGGACTGCTATGGTTTGAATGTGTCCCCCAAGTTCATGTGTTGGAAACTCAATCTCCAATGCAACAGAGTTGGGAGGTGGCACCTTAAAGACACGATTGAGCCTTATAGGCTCTGCCGTCATAAATGAACTCAGGCCATTGTCATGGGAATGGACTTGTTATTGTGGAGGTGGGTTCCCTACAAAAGGACTTCAACTCCCTTCCCCACGCTCACTCACCCTCTCACCGCATGATGCCTTCTGCCATATTATGACACAGCAAGAAGGCCCCGACTAGATGCAGGCCCTCAGTCTTGGACCGCCCAGCCTCCAGAACTATAAAAAACAAATCTCTGTTTTTCGCAAACTAACGAGTCTCAGGTCTTCTGTTACAGCAGCACAAAACAGACTAAGGCAGAAACTGATCGTCACGCAGGAAGGGGCTATCCCAGAGAGAGGCCATTGCCCAGAAGCACCAGCCCCTTACTCCCTGCACCCCATCCTCTCATCAACTAGAGGCAGAAGAAACAAAGACTGTCAGCTCCAGGTAGCCAAAGCCTAAAACAAAATAAAACAAAAGGTAGGGGAGTGGGAACGCTGCCACTTAAAAAAAAACAAAAACTTTACATGCCAACTCAGTGCTAGGTCCGGCAAACATAATGTGAGCTCTAGACCATTTATTGATTTAAAAAAGAAACCCCCCTAGATACAAGGGAGAGGAGAGTTAAAAGTAACTAAATAAATTATATATAGATAATATTTTAATATGAATATATATGTAGATAAATTCTGTAGTATATGGATAACACATAACTAAATTAACACAAGTTACTATGATTTGATCCAATTGGAAATTCAAATTGTATATATTAATTTACATCCTAATTTATATGACAAAAATAGTTCAAAGGTCATGGATTGGCTTTTGTGCTTCTACAACACAGGTTCTAACTTTTAACATTTGCTAAAAGGTACCAATTGGCAAAAATTCTGGGGCTTAGTCAGTACTGGGGCTCAAATCCTAGTTATACCTGGAGATTTCAGTACATTTAAACACTCTGCCTCTATCATCTCAAAAGGTAAGTAACACAAAATAGAGAAAAATAAGTATGCCTCACTTTAACTGTAGCCTTGCCTAAATTTCCTATAGTCATGTACCCGTTGCTGTAATAGAGTCTACATACAGCATAGATACTCTGACACAATAAATTAAGATAATAAATTAAGCCAGCATGGCGGCTCATGTGTGTAATCCCAGCACTTTGGGAGACCAAGGTGGGAGTATTGCTTGAGCCCAAGAGTGCAAGACCAGCTGGCAACATGGCAAAATCCTGTCCCTACAAAAGATACAAAAATTAGCCAGGAATGGTGGCGCATGTCTGTAGTCGCAGCTACTCAGGAGGCTGAGGTGGGAGGATCGCTTGAGCCCAGGAACTTGAGGCTGCAGTGAGCCGTGATCACGTCACTGCACTCCAGCCTGGGTGACAGAGCAAGATCTGTCTCAGAAAATAATAATACTAATTTTAAATTAAAGTAAGTTTTTGGCACTTACAAATTGGCTTGATAAAATAAAATCCCATGAACCTCCAGTTAAGCTGGTCAATTTACAAAGGCCTAATGTAAGTTAGATCAGGACCTTCAAGGATTCAAACTCGTTATATACGACCTAATTAATAAAGGTGCAATGATCCCCACTGTTCCTCCATTTGACAGCCAATATTGCCTGTTCTTAAAAGTAGAAAAAAATTAAGTGTGCCCCATAGTGGATTACTACAACCTTTACACCATGTTCGTATTCATTAAGGCCTCCATATCGATTTCTCAACACTATTAAAGTGACTGATTCTAGTCAATGACTGGTGAATACTGAGCTCTTATACATTTGGCTAACATGTTTAGTTCTGGGTCTATTTCCATCAGTTCTCAGAGGCAGTTTACCTCAACCCCGAAAACGGCACAACACGTCTTTTCCAGGCTACCCACAGGGCACCTCAGGGGCTTTGTCATCATACACAGTCTCTGAAGACAGGATCTGAAGGACACCCACCCTCTCCGGGAACACAGGTGTGACATTACACTGAGGGACCCTCTTCCAAGAAGGCTCATTTGACACACTTGTAAGGACATGTAAGTCCAGTATCTCTTAGTACTTTTGGGTTTCTGGTGGCAACATATTCTTCATTTATAAATTTTACTTATAAATTAAAATCAACAGACACTCTCGCTAGCACCTTCAAAAATAAAAGGTAGGTCGGATGCGGTGACTGGCGCCTGTCATCCCAGAACTTTGGGAGGCTGAGGTGGGCATATTACCTGAGGTCAGGAGTTCAAGACCAGTCCAACCAATGTGGTGAAACCCCATCGCTACTAAAAATACACACACAGAACAAAAAAAAATAGCTGGGCATGATGGTGGGGACCTGTAATCTCAGCTATTGGGGAGGCTGAGGCAGGAGAATCGCTTGAACTCGGGAGGCAGAGGTTGCAGTGAGCCAAGGTTACACCACCACACTCCAGCCTGGGTGACAGAGTGAGACTCCATCTCAAAAAATAATAATAATAAAATAAAAAAACAAAAGGCTTTGGCAATCTCTTTTCAAGCCTCATGGTGCCTATGGACCACTTATGACGGCTGCTAGTCGCCCCACAGCTATGAACAGCAAAAATTACCATTGTTGGCCTTGCCCGATATTCCATTAAAACAGCCAACTGCTGGCTACCCTCTGGGTTTTCCTGCAAACAGAGGCTCTCCTAGTACCTAAGCCTGTGACTCTGCATTCTCAACTTCCTGTTATGCTGTGGGTCATGGAAACTGCACCCCCACAAGCTCAGCACCGCTACCATGGCCTCCCTAAGACAGGATGGATCAAAACCTGTGCCCCCTGGCATATTCCGCCTACAGGAGGGGGTGCCTTCCTTGTTCTCAACCCCTTTACCTATGCCAGAGTGTTGGAGGAGGTCACCCCTATTACAGAGCCCTTGGTTACTTGAAAGCTCATGAGATTCCCTGAGTGAAGAGTAATGGGAGTTTGTAGACTATGCCGATGGCACTGTTGACCATCCTATGTGGTGAAGCACAGTGGAATGTTACTGCTTCCCACCCCTTAGCTAAGATGTCCCTGATGAAGGACAGGACCCAAGAAACAGACTTGACCAAGCTTCAAGCAGTTATCTTAGCCCTGGAGGCCCTGGCCAACAAATGGTCTTATCTTCACATTGATTAGAAACTATCAGGCCATTCTCTAGCAATTGTCCCCTTGAAGGTAAAGAGCTCTGGGATATTTTTGCCTCACAGATAGCCAAAAGATATCAAAATCGCACATTTCCACATATTCTAATGCCACAATATAAGGCCTTTCCAGAACACTTTAAGCCCTCCAAATCTACAGACATCATTGGTATTAACCAAAACACATTTTACTTCTTAGGATACGCCATGCTGGGCTCTTGAGAAAAGCACTCCCTAGAAGTTTCATGCCCCTGACAGGTCCCTGATAACCAGTTTAACTGCAAGACAGTGATGTTTTCAAATCAACTCTTTTCAAATTCCAGTCCAACTCAAAAATCCCTTAAGTTCTCCATCTTGCCCCAGGCGTTAACATACTTTTTATAAATCTTCTATCTTACCCACATAAGGGCTGGAGGCCAGATTGAGGGCACCTGCTTTCCTAGAACTTATTAACTGTAGACCCACAGGCAGGCAGGTGCTCATCTGATACAGGACCCACTTAAAATTAAACTTCCACCAAAAATAAAACAAAAGTTCTTCTGGGGAGAGCTGTACACATCTGTTGACTGCTGGTCTTAGGACTACTGCTTTAGACACTTTCACTGGTCTACAGTCCGGAGGCCTACAGCATCCATTCCAGGGGACACCCACTTGAAAAAGAGACCCCAGTCCCCTATCCCAGATAACATCACCCTAGCCCAAAAATCCCACTGCTGGAAATGACATTGCCTCAGATAACATTGCTCCAACCCAAGACTTTGATTGATGCTGGAGATGGCCTTGATCGATGCTAGAGATGACCTTGATCAATGCTAGAGATGGCCTTGATCAATGCTGGAGATGACCTTGATCGATGCTAGAGATGGCCTTGATCAATGCTGGAGATGACCTTGATCAATGCTGAAGATGGCCTTGATCGATGCTGAAGATGGCCTTGATCGATGCTGGAAATGACCTTGATCGATGCTAGAGATGTCCTTGATCGATGCTGGAGATGACCTTGATCGATGCTGGAGATGACCTTGATCAATGCTGAAGATGGCCTTGATCGATGCTGAAGATGGCCTTGATCGATGCTGGAAATGACCTTGATCGATGCTGAAGATGGCCTTGATTGATGCTGAAGATGGCCTCACGTCCTGTGCTAGACATGACTTCATCTCTTACACTGAAACCTCCGCCCAGCAGTGCTTGCCAAGGATTCCCTCTCCTAAGGCAAAGGATGGACACAGCATCTTTTGCTTTTCTTCCTAAACTGTGTGCTGTGTGCTTGGCCCACAATTCTGGTGTTTTCCTTGCTCTCTGCTCAAATGTACACCCCATACTTCCATACCTAAAGGCAAATCTGGTACTGGTTACTAAAATTCAGAGAGATGATTAGTTTCACCAGGAAGCACCTGCCTCATATCAGTCAACCTCTTGAGCCCCAGAGGAGAAGACCGCCTTTTCCTGGCTGCCTTCTCCTCCTGATCGTCTCCAGCCTTCTACCACAACTCCCTGCCTTGCGTCTCCAAACTATGGCTACCATTCCTCTTGGTTACGCACAATACCACTAATCTTTACATACACTCTACTAAGCCATCAGTTCATAATCTCCAGCAACATAACCGCCCTACGCTAAGGCCGAGTTTGCTGGTTAAATGATCCTATTCCCCTTGCAGTCAATATCTCCACCACTCAGACTACAACTGGTACATATATATACTTTTTTTTTTTTTTTTTTTTTTTTTGAGACAGAGTTTTACTCTTGTTGCCCATGCTGGAGTGCAGTGGCGCGATCTCTGCTCACTGCAACCTCTGCTTCCCCGGTTCAAGTGATTCTCCTGCCTCAGTCTCCTGAGTAGCTGGGATTATAGGCACATGCCACCATGCCTGGCAAATTTTGTATGTTTAGTAGAGACAGGGTTTCTCCATGTTGGTCAGGCTCATCTTGAACTCCTGACCTCAGGTGATCCACCCACCTTGGCCTTAATCCACAACCCCTTCAGGAAAGCCTAAGGGATAATGCCCAGAAAACTTAAGGCAAGGCAACAGGATCAACAGAATCTCTCTCTCTCTCTCTCTCTCCCTCTCTCTCTCTCCCTGTCCCCCCCACTCCGGGCTGTGTCAGTTCCCTGCAGTCTCTAGACTTCTAGACTTCCCCTTCAGCCTCCCGTCTACACCCCTAACTTCTCTTGGATCTGTAAGTAACAAATTCTTCTATTTCATGCATGTTACGTTCACCTCCTCATTGCATCTCACCTGAACCACATACCCAAACCTAACTTTCCCCCGTGAAGGCTCTCCTAGAGTGGCTGTCTTGGCTTAGGGCCACCCTTGACAGACCACAAGACCAAATTAGAAAGAACCCATAACATAAAAATCTCGACACCCTGCCCTCCCTCCTCTCCAAGGCACACGTCACACATCCCAGCTCGACCCGACCCTCCCTATTGAACTTGCCCACCTTCTGCCATCTCCATGCCCCTGTGCAAGAGACTCCCCCACCTAGGGATGCTCTCCCTCCTTCCCTGTCATCCACACACGAAAACCAGATTTGTCAGATTTGGACCATCAGTGATCATCTCAAGTGACACCTCTTCCATAAAGACATTCCTGGTCTTGCAACTAGCAAGAATCCTATCCATCTCCTAAAGCCCATGACATTAGATTTTGTGTGTCTCTTGTTCCCCTCTACCTTGCAATGTCAACTCCAGAGTGTCTCTGGGACCTTCTGAGCTGCAGTCTGGTTGGAAGGGAAGGTCAGAGACTGGCCTTAAGTAGCATTTGAACAAGTGCCATATTTCATTAGAATTCTATGCAGAGGGTTGCTGATGAGGATAGACAATGGAGCTGCCAGGCAACCCCCTCAACCCTAGTCACAAAGGCCTATTTACCCTTTTTTTCTTTCTCCCACTAGACTGCAAGCATCCAAGGACAGACACTGCGTTCCTCAAGCCAGCACCCACTGCAGGGTCAACCCCAGGGTCTGATGAGGAGGAAGAACTTGACACAAACGCCTCTGGGAGGCATCCCTGCTGGAAGGAAACACAGCTCCTTCTGATCCATGCAAAACAATTAAATCCCAGCACCTACTGCCCGCTCTTGGCTCACTAAAGCCAAGGGTGGAGTCAGTCCATCCTTCCTCAGTGTGTTCCTCAGAGAGTTGCTGACTTGCTCTTTCTTTTTCTTTTTTTGAGACTGAGGCTTGCTCTGTCTCCAGGCTGGAGTACAGTGACGTGATCTTGGCTCACTGCAACCTCCGCCTCCCAGGTTCAAGTGATTCTCCTGCCTCAGCCTCCCGAGTAGCTGGGATTACAAGTATGTGCCACCAGGCCTGGCTAATTTTTGTATTTTTAGTGGAGATGGGGTTTTGCCATGTTGGCCAGGATGGTCTCGATCTCTTGACCTCGTGATCTGCCCACCTTGGCCCCCCAAAGCACTGGGATTCCAGGCGTGAGCTACCTCGCCCAGCCGGCTTGCTCTTTCTTTAAGGTGCCTTTTTACTTTTGAACCTGAATGTTTCTAGAAAAATATAAAGGGCAGGGCACCCAATCCAAAGAGACGGCCCCCAGTGGCAACCTGAGTGAAAAATAGGCCCAATTCACTGTCACATTGTTTTGTCATTTTCACCATCAATGCAGGTTGTGAGGGCGCACGCTTGCCCAGCCGGCCCCACCCCTCATTGGCAACAGATGGAGACAGCAAATTGCTCCACACCCCAGTAGCACAGGCTTTCCCTGTGCCGAGTGTGGTGCATCCCAGGGGAGCGTCCTCACACCAGGTGGCATCCAAGTGGATCTGGCCACCGCCCAGCAAGCACGTATCCCCCCTCAAAGAGGGGAAGAAGAGGAAGAGTGGCCACGAAGGGGTGGAAACCCCAGTCTTCCTTCTGTTTTCCTCTATAAATGTGAGCCCAGATTTTAACCTCTCTCTTGGCAACATGTGAGACAAGAAAGAAACTAATACAGATATTAGTCTTGTATTGACTTCCATTTTCACTTTCCCCACCCCTTGTTTCTTAATGACCTTTAAAAAAAAGAAACAAAAAACTCTTGAACCTAGCTTAGCCAGTTTCCTGTTCATAGTAAGGAATCCAGGCTCTTTGCAATAAAGACAAGGATACCCTGGAGTTTCATATGAGGAATGTTTCTAGATCGTTGGTTGAAAGCATGTCAGTTTGTTAATTTGCACCCTAAACACACCTCGTGGCTTCGTTTAAATCTGAGAGCTCCGTGTGCATTCCAACTGCCTATGCAGAGTTCCAACTTAATCAAGTACTTAATGAGTAGCATTAATATTCGTTGTCTTCTCCATGGGCGCCTGCACTCATCAAGGTAAATAGTTACCAGCTGCCGCCACAGCCCAGTGGTTGAGCTGAGAATTGTCTGTCCTTATCTAGACAGTGGATGGTTTGTCCCCCACCATGGGAAAACCCTGCTGGGTACTTTCCAAAGGCCTCATTTTAAAAAGACACGTTTCCACTTAACAGACACGTTAAAAGGGCTAGGCAATCTGGAAGAACAGTAAGAAATCTATGATCTGGGTGACAGTACTTCAGAGATTCTGGTAGTGTGCCAGGCACCATACTAAGAGCTAGGAATGCAATGCTGACCCCAAGGAGTCCTGGTTCCTGCCCTCACGGTGCTTATAGTATGGTGGGAGAGGCCACCATGAAGTGAAAGGTCATTCTAATGAGCACATAATTACAGTGACCTCATTGTTAGGAAGGAAAGGCATGGATGTGAGGACTCCCTAGAGGGTGGGGAAGATGTTGGAGCTGAGCTATGAAAGATGAAGATGGGCCGGGCGTGGTGGCTCACACCTGTAATCCCAGCACTTTGGGAGGCCGAGGCAGGTGGATCATGAGGTCAGGAGTTCAAGACCAGCCTGGCCAAGATGGTGAAACCTTGTCTCTACTAAAAATACAAAAATTAGCCAGGCATGGTGGTGGGTGCCTATAATCCCAGCTACTTGGGAGGCTGAGGCAGCGAATTGCTTGAACCTGGGAGATGGAGGCTGCAGTGAGCCAAGATTACGCCACTGCACTCCAGCCTGGGCAACAGAGTGAGGCTGTCTCGAAAAGAAAAGAAAGATGAATAAATTGGTTATTCACTAAATGTCAGGACACAGAATGTTAAGGCAGGAAGACACACACACACCTCCTAATATTCATAGATGGGGAAACTGAGGCCCAGCAGAGCTAGATGACTTGCTAATTCTAGAAACCCATACCCAATCCCTTCCTGCTCAATCACTCAATTTTATTTATATCCCAGCTATAGATTATCCAAACACACTTGACAAATAAGATGGGGAATATTGAGCTAAAACCACATCTCTCAAGACCACACGCATAAATAACGATCGTGCTTTAATGTGGACGACACCTTTTCATTTTGCAAATTCAGAGTTCTCATCATATCAAAATTCAAGACAGTTTGTTCTGTAAGAAGGGGAAGGTCATAACCCGTCTAGAATGTACTGGTAAATCTCTCTAACCGTGCAGTGCTAATTTGGGCCTGAGCTGTGTAACCAGACTGACTTCACGCTCCAGCTGGGGTTTCAGAGGCACACATGGCGACTGGGTGGCTCTGGGCTGCCTCGCAGCAGGGGTCCTTGGGCTCCCAGAGCCCCTGGGGATTTACTGCTCCCGACGTGGATGTGTTTTCGCCACTGTGTGCATGCACTGAATGTTGAAAACATTCTTTTCAAAAGCCCAGGAGATTCCACTTGCAGTCTGTGCGTGTGCATGTAAAAGCGCAGAGCTGGGAAGAACCGCGGCGGCGCACACGCCGCCCGAAGGTGACCTCTGGGGAGCCGCGGCCGTGGGAGGGGGTGCGGTACGGTCTGCTTTTCACTCTAGACACTCCTGAGTTATGTAAAATTGCACGCAATACATATGTAGGAGTTTGCTGAAGATTCTTCAACAACAACAGAACAAAGGTGCGCCTCCGCGGAGCGCAACAGCGTTTGCCTCGGGTGCAGCCGCCTTCTCCCGAAAGCTCAGCGGAACTCCCCTGGACCACCGCCCAACTGAAGGTGGGCACTGCGCGCTCCACGGCAGCCGCGCGGGGGAGTCGGGAAGTTGGAGGCGCCAGCGCCCCCGAACCCACCCGAGCGTTCAGGAGTCCTGCCTGGGCGGCGGGGGCCGTCCACACCCACCCAGCCGGTGCGGACGCGGGAGGGTGGGGCCGCAGCGGGGAGGAGCCACCCGAGCCCGCCCCCCGCCCCCCGCCCCTCCCGCCGGCCCCGCCCGCGCGCGCCCCCCGCCCGCGGCCCTGGGCGCCCGGCCCGCCCCCTCCCCTCTGCGCGCTAACGAACCTCGCGACGCCGCGCTTGGCGGCGGGCGGGGGCCGGGCAAGGGAGGGGTCGGGCTCCGGACGCCCCACTCTGCAGTTGCCTCCCGAGCGCTGGCCGCGCCGCCAGAGCCGCGGGGCCGAGAACGCACTGGCCGTTTGCTCCCGGGCTGGCTCCTCCACGCGCTCGCAGCATGCAGCCCGGGAGCAGGAGGCGCGCCCCGAGCCGCCGCTGAGCCGGCCGGGGCGGCGGGGACCTGCGCCAGCCGAGTCCCTTCCACCTCGCCCCGGGGTAGACGAGCGGCGCCCCGGCACCCCCTCTTCGCCCGTAGCCCCGCCAGCGCCACCCCCCGCGGGCCGCAGGGTCTCATGCAGCCGCCAAGGTAAGGGCGGGCCGGGAGCCGGGCGGCCCCGGCTCTGACATCCCCGAGACGCTGCCGGCACTTGCCGGGGCCCCGGCGCTGCTTCGGTCTTCCCCAGCCCCGCGTCTCATCTCGCTCCCATCTTGCCCACATTTGGAGCTTTGCTGCGCCTCGGTCGCTTTAGCGTTTGGCAGCAGGAAAGTTTTTGTGGTTTGGTGTTTGTTCTTTTTTCCTAAAATCCTCTTCCCCCGAGCAGCCGCCAGCGCGCGTGGTTGGGCAGACCCGGCACACGTCCTTTCCACCGTGTGCGGGCTGGGAGCTCTCTCCCTCCTCTCGGCCCCGCGGAGCCCCAGACCGAGCCGGTCACCCGGCTGTCCCGCCGTGAACCCCCATTGGCCCGCGCCGCCCGGGCCCCCGCCTCCCGCCCGACGCCCGACTGTTGAGCTGCAGGACTAGCGCCTGCCCTCGCGGCCGTCGGCGCAGTGCACAGCGTGGGCTCCCGTCCCGACGGCCCCTGGTCTGGGCGCACGGGAAGGTGCAGCTCCTGGGGTGAGGGCTGAGGATGCCCATGGTCAAGCGGCCCCGGCGTTCCTAAGTGGACGGGTGGACACGGCGACCACTCCGCGCCGGCTCTCGAGGCAGCTCAACCCAGGGTACAAGCCGGGGCAAGGGGGACAGGTGTATTTGGGGGAGAGCCGGCGGGGGGACGCTGGGGGGCAACTCGGGATTGTGTCTTATTAAAGTAATTGTATTAGACTTTCTCGGAGGTGGAAGCAGTTCTCCCAAATTGAGATTTTAATGGGAACCGGTGAGCTGCTATTTTGTGGTGTGGTTTCGCGAGGCGTTGGGTGGTATTGATTTTCTAAATTGGTGTCTCGCGGGCGGAGTAGGGGAAGTAGCGCCATCTAGCGGACGTGGTGAGCTGTGCATTCCTCTCAGGCTGCGAAGTTGGGTGTTCTCTAGGTAGTCTCCTGCACGAGGTTGGGGGCGGGAACCAGCCCTGGCGTCCAGGCTGGAGGCTGCAGTAGTTCTCTGAGTACCGACGGTACCAGGGAGAACCCCGATGTCCCGAGCTGAGCACGAACTCAGGGAACGAAATTGCGGGTCGTGTTGAGTGGCATGCTGTCACCTAAAGGAGCTCCATTACTTTCTCCATCTGGGTTTAGACACTTAGGGGAAACATAACATAAAATGTTACCTGCTGTAAGAAGACGCCCCTTTCTCTGGCATCCAGGGCAGAGAGCTTGAAAACTAATGCACAGACCTCTCTCTTCTCCTGTGTATCACAGACAGGTGATTTTTTTGGGTGGATTTTGAGCCATGACCCCTAGAAAAGAGAGTGCCCCGAAGGGCAGCAGCAGAACTGGGAGAGGAACGGAATAGTGTACCCACACTGGCTTTTTTTTCTTTTTGCACATACAAAGAAGGGGTTTCTTGCTGTTAGCACAGCAAGTGACAAGCAAGCCCCCTTCACAGGGACATGGTCTCCAATTAATAACTGGGGCAGACATGGCTGGATGGCAAGTCGTGCAGACAAAGGCTCTGGGTGGGGCACCCACACATCCAGGCGGGCTCCACGTTCTCTGTGGCTGGTTTTTGCTGCCACCTTCCAGGCCAGTTAATATATCAGCAGTGAGCTGGGTTCATCCTGTTCTGAAGGGCACGCTGGCCCCTTGAGGATCAGGGTGTGGTCTACTGCAGTCCACCCTCGAGACTCTGGGCTGTGGTGGTAGTGAAAGAGGTCCTAGCCTCCTTTTTTCAAGTGCCCTGCTTCCAGTATTTCCCTCCCAGTTGTCAGACAGGTACTTAGGCTCGCAATAGACGTGAAACGGTGGGTGGCTGGTCTGCCAACTCATGCTGTCTCCAACGGTGTCTCCATTGGTAGGTATTTATTTCATCAGGAGACTTGTGACAGACAGGGTCTTAGAGTGGCTTGGCATCTCATTCAAGGAGGACACCTTTGACTTTTGCTAAGAAACCTCTGTCTGCTTTCTCTTTTTACAAACCTCTCCCAGGGAGTGACTTGCTGCTTCCCAGTGTGTGTAATAATAGCGAATGAAGGCACCGGAGTCTCCTGTTTAGAGTCCTGTGCTCTTCAGCAGCCCTGTGAGAGGCCAAACACAAGAAAGAATTCTGAGATGAGCAGTTGCAGAATGAAATGAGTAGGGACTGAGCATTCCCGACACTGGGACAGGGAGTTTTTCGGCCACTCTCCCAGGGATGCTTGCTGCTCCCAGGAAGCAGGCAGGAACAGGTGCTGGTATTTTCAGTCTCTCAGAAGAAACCCATGGCCAGAAAGGAGAAGGGATAGGCCCAGGGTTCTGTGAATCTAAAGTGCTTCCACACCCCACCCCCCACAACCGTGCTACCAAATGAATTAAGTTCTAGAGTTTGTTTTTACCAAGTATGGTCGCAAAATGTGTTCCTGCCTTGAAGTATGCAGTATAGACATGAAAGGAGGCATGGTCACCGATCCGTCAAGCCTGCCATCCAGGGAAAGAGACAGGACATACCCAAATGCAATAGAGCAGAAACATACAAGGATTATCTGAAAGCAGTGCAGGCTAATTGGAATGTGTTCTGTGAAATGAAATGACACTAGTCCTTACAAGTAATTATTCTGGAACTTGACTTACAATATCCCAAAGGTACGTTTAGTTAACTTTTAAGTGTCTGTGGTGTTCATCTGGCTCTTTAAGGGAATGGCTTTGCTTTGATTATTTAGCCATTCAACAAACTTAACATAAATTTAACCTGAAAAAGGGAAGCTGCAGGTTTCCCCACCTGTCTGGAATCCAGCCCTATCCAAAACACAGGCTCCTCTTTTTCTTACTTTGAGCAAATGACAGCTTAGTTTCAGCCTCTCTTCTCTAAGCAACAGAGCTGTAAAGGAGTAATGAATAGGGCAGTGGAAAAAATTAAGGATTGCCTTACCCAAGTGTGCATCCAAGGCCAGGCAGAAGTCAGTCTCCTTGGTGACAGATGAACAAATGAACTCTACTGAAAGGATACCCAGTTTCTTAGCCAGGTCTATCCTGTGAGTAAGTATTATATCATGTTAGAACCCAGGGGTCAGGAGGCAAGAATGCCTAGTGAGGTGTGAAACTTGACAATTCTTAGGGCAGGAAGAAGAAGGAGTTTTAAAATTGGGGCAGAAATTGACAAAAGAAATGCAAATGTCTTGTATAACCTCAATTTGTAAGTCACTGGTAACTGACTAAAATAAAAATGTGCTGCGTACCTACCCAACTTATGAAATGATTATATCCAGATTACTACAGTAAATAACAGAAGTGTAGCCAACAGTTTATGCAGAGTGATTTCAGAATTGCTGGTTGGATTCACTTCTTGTTTTCCGTTTTTTTGTTTTTTTGTTTTTTTTGTTTTTTTTTGAGACGGAGTTTCGCTGTTGTTTACCCAGGCTTGAGTGCAATGGCACGATCTCGGCTCACCGCAACCTCCGCCTTCTGGGTTCAAGCAATTCTCCTGCCTCAGCCTCCCGAGTAGCTGGGACTACAGGCGCGCACCACCATGCCCAGCTAATTTTTTTGTATTTTTAGTAGAGAAGGGGTTTCACCTTGTTGACCAGGATGGTCTCAATCTCTTGACCTCGTGATCCACCCGCCTTGACCTCCCAAAGTGCTGGGATTATAGGCGTGAGCCACCGCGCCCGGCCTACTTCTCGTTTTTCAATTGTTTGTTTAAAGCAGTGCTGCAAGATGAAGAATTTTCAGAAAGCATAATACTGGATTTGCCAGAGCCTGAAAATTAGGCAAAAAGTGTAAAGACTCTGTCAACTATCTGCTCAAAGGAAGCCAGTTCCCATAGGTTTGGTGTGTTCCATAAGCCAAAGCAGAGATCAGCAGGTGTGAGTAAAAATGCCCCCAAATTCACTGACTTCTGTCTTGGCAGGACATCTTAGTAGTTACCATCTGTTGTGGCTTCTCCTTATATTTCATTTTTTCATCTTCATGGACTCTGCGATCAAGTTCTTTGCAGCAGCTTGCCCCGGCTGCAGGAAGGGTTTGCTTAGTTTGCAGGTAACATTCCATTCTTCTGCTCTTATAGACAGAGATGTTCGGCCTAATTCCCCCGTAAGAGGTTTGGTAACATTATTTTATTCTCAGTATCCGTTTCTTCTTGAAGATGGTTGCAACCTGTTTTTATCCTCTGTAGGTATTTTGGAGAATCTTCTCAGTGATGTCTTTAAACAAGGTTAGGTGGAAACATGAAACATACGTGCACCGACCCCTGCAGGCCTCCTACACACCCCTCACATTACTAGTGGCGTCAGCCACAGTGCAGACTCTACTTTAGAATTCACTCCCTGGTTCTACTTTTACACCTTTCTCAACTGATCTGCGCCGTGATGTGTGTCTCCTCTCCAGGCTGTCTATTTAAAAACCTGGAGATCAGCCAGGCACGGTGGCTCATGCTTCTAATCCCAGCACTTTGGGAGGCCGAGGCAGGCAGATCACTGAGGTCAGGAGTTCGAGACCAGCCTGGTCAACATGGTGAAACCCCCATCTCTACTAAAAGTATAAAAGTTAGCTGGGTTAGGAGAACTGCTTGAACCTGGGAGGCGGAGGTTGCAGTGAGCTAAGATTGCACCATTGCACTCCAGCCTGGGCAACAAGAGCGAAACTACCTCACAGACATACAAAAAAAAAAAAAAATTAGCCAGGTGCCATGGTACATGCCTGTAGTCCCAGTCACTCAGGTGGCTGAGACAAGAGAATCGCTTGAACCTGGGAGCCGAGATCATGCCATTGCACTCCAGCCTGGGCAACACAGCCAGACTCCATCTCGGGAAAAAAAAACAAAATTAGATCTGATTGTTTGAGGTGTTTTCACAAAGTTTGATTCTCTCTATCAAAGTCCGATCGCTTGTAAGACTAAAAGGCCTTGCTAATGAATTTTGCCTTGCAGGAATACCATTTTACCTGTTCAAATGCTCAGGTAAAAGAGGCTTGCTCAAAAAACGTCTCCTGGGCAAATGCTGGGGCCGTCTGAGTGGCTGAGGAATTTACAGCCGGGGTGCATTTTCAGCAGCCGTCAGTGCAGCCTGAGGAGTAGACTGCCCTTGCAACAACATAGCCACTGGACTCCCACTTCTTCCACTTTTTTCTGGTTGTCAGAGCACACAGAAATGCCCATGTGATTCACAGAATTATTAAAATTACAGTTTCCCCAAGATAATTGGTACTTTGAAAATAATAATTACCATTTGTTTGGAAGTGTTGGTGTCTCATGTGCTTTCATTTACATTTTAGTTTAATATCCTTTATGGAAAGAGGTGAAGTATAAATAACCGATTTTTTTGTGCAATTGCATTTTCCCATGTGGGCTCCCATTTAATGATGGAAGGGAAGCAAAGCGCAGAGGCTGGGCTCACCTGTATTCAGGATGAAGTCCGTGAGGATGTTCCCTTCCAGTTCCAAGCGTAATAACCCGTCACTGCTGAGTTTGGCCAGGTCATTTTGGCCTCTGAACACGAGACTCCTGGGAGTTTATTTTGTTATGTATCAGTCAGTGCAGCTAAAATAGTCTGACATTCAGATTTCCGAATACTGATTTCAAAATGCTTCTCTTGGCTGGGCATGGTGGCTCATGCCTATAATTCCAGCACTTTGGGAGGCTGAGGTGGGCCAACTGCTTGAGCTCAGGAGTTCAAGACTAGCCTGGCCAATATAGCAAAACCCCATCTCTACTAAAAACACAAAAATTAGCATGATGTCGTGGCATGCATCTGTGGTCCCAGCTACTTGAGGGGCTGAGGTGGGAGGATTGCTTAAACCTTGGAGGCAGAGGTTGCAATGAGCCATGAGCATGTCCCTGCACTCCAGCCTGGGCGACAGAGTAAGATCTTGTCCCCAACACCCCAAAAAAACAAAAATGCTTCTCTTACTCTCCTGAAACACTTGGTTTTGCATCTTTGGGTATCTCAAGATCATATGACAGAAAAAGCTAAATGCCACCCCCTTCCATGCTAGGAGGGTGTTACGTTGCTGTTTTCTCTACTGAGGAGCATTTTGAACAAGTCAATTGCTAAGCTCCAGGTGTCTGATTTCTTCATAAGTAAATGGATGCTGTTGGCAGGGACTCCTGACTTCAGGCCTGGTGGAGAACATACTGGCCCCCAAGCCTCAGTCAGGAGTCAGCAAGAGCAAGGCAAACCCAAGCCAAGATGGCGCGGGCCCTCCCTTTCCGGGTCAGTGACCAGTCTCTAAAGGCAGAAGCCCATCTGGCTTAAAACTTGAGATGCGCTCTGAGTAGCTTGTGGACTGAAAGTACTCCAATGAATTGATACTGTAGATAGGTTTACCTAAATATCTTCTTGTCGTTTAAGGAAATCCACTTAACTGGCATTTGAAGGTAGGTCTGGGTAAGTGCTCTATGATCTAAAAAATGCCATTTACCTTCCAAAAGAAAGACAAAAACTTCCATAATCTAATTATTTCAATATCTTCAGTCTCTAGGATGGATGGGGGAGATTCATGGACATTTTTCTCTCCTTAAAACGTTTTTATATTTGTGTTAATGTCTGGAAAACAGTACATCTCTAAACACATTTCCATTTCAAATGTATGATCCGTCGTTATACATGTGGGCATATTATTAGACTGACAGAAATAAACAAACCCTGGGTGAAGATAAATAGGTGTGGGGAAAAGATGGCATTTGGCATCTCCTGCGTTTGAGCCTCTGCACGGCTACCTGTGTTTGTGGTCCTTCAACAAGACGTACAAGTGATTGTCTCATTTGTGAGATGGAAATGGCTGTGCCCATTCCATAGTTAAGATGACAACACTATGGTGACATGGGGTTTTTTTCAAGTAGGTGCTCATCAGGCCTCAAGTATAACTGAAAATAAACTTAAAACCCACCTCTAGAACTTGAGGTTACCCAAGAGTCCTTGCAGAATTCTGCAGAGCTCCCACAAGAGCCTGTACATGTAACGGCTCTAGCAGAATCTGACACAGAGTGGGTTACATAGGCACTATTGTAATCCAAACAGTAGTTCCTATCCATGACCTAAAACGAATATTGGCAACTGCTTATCAACACTTACTCTAAGCCAGGCACCTGTTCTAAGTGTTATTATTATATTAACTCAATTAATCCTCACAACAGTCTTTTGATAGAGCTGCAGATAGATCCCCATCGTCTTTTTTTTTTTTTTTTTTTTTTTTTTTTTGAGACAAAATCTCATTCTGTCGCCAGGTGCCAGACTGGACTACAGTGGCGTGTTCTCGGCTCACTGCAACCTCCCCCTCCCAGGTTAAAGCAATTCTCTGGCCTCAACCTCCCAAGTAGCTGGGAGTACAGGCGAACGCCACCACGCCCAGATAATTTTTGCATTTTTAGTAGAGATGGAGTTTCACTATGTTGGCCAGGATGGTCTTGATCTCTTGACCTCGTGATCCACCTGCCTTGGCCTCCCCAAGTGCTGAGATTACAGGCGTGAGCCACTGCACCTGGCCTTCAAGATCCCCATCTCACAGATGAAATAACAGATGTAGGGAGTCTGTGTTCACACCACATGTTCTTAGCCAGCATGCTGTATTGCCTCTGTATTGTAAAGGTGAAGAAATTGTTAGCCTCTGACAAATTTAAGAAAGAAAAACAATGGTGGAAGAGAATGTCACATAAGGTGACACATTTGTTCTTCTCTCTGGATTGGCACTTTTCCCCATCTCACATCAGCTGGGGATCGTCTCTATTTCAGCCTTGCTTAGCCATTCTAAACAGTTTTGAATTTGATGAACAACTTGGTTATCTGTTTCTATTGCTAAATGTCTATGGTATTTGTGCTTGGCACTCAATTATTCATTAATCCAAAAACTCCAGCCTTCTGTTGGTTGAGAGAGAGACACAGATTCACTGTCGGTTCAAACAGTTGACATTTGGTGGATAAATGGTTCCAAGCCAGTTCTTCTCCCAAGAACTTACCGGAATGGGGAGACGTAAGCACTGTGTGGTCTGTTCTTTTATGGGAACCTGGTATGTCTTATGTATGCATACCCAAAAGCTGCTTTAAAACCTCGGGTGGCTACTAAATGTTTCTAAGGTGTGGTTTCAGGTATACCGTAGTATTGTTGGGGATTATTACTGAATTTCATCCTAACACTACAACATAAAAATGTCACTCTTCAAATGACATTGCCTATGTGCTTAGCCACATTTTCACCTGGGGACTACAGAAGTGTTAGAGATGGGCCCCAGAATGGCTTCTCACAATCAGGTGTGGGCAAGGCCACTTAGTTACAAGCCAGCATCAATTCACCGGGTCCCTGGAAACAGGACTCTGGAGCTTGGAGATCTCCTGGGGCAGCCAGGCTGTGATTCTGCAGATTGAGAAGCTGAGGGGCCAGAGATAGGCCAGGGCATGGTGCCACACAGCTGGAGTTAAGACTGCCCAATTCCCAGGTCTCTGTCTTTCCCATACTCACTGGCAGCGTCTTGAAGTTTTCCATCTCAACACTGCCAGTTAAGCAATTCATAAATACTATTGCTTTTGTACTGGGTTTTGCAGGCAGAAGAATTTGCAAACTTGTAGACCAGTTAGTACGCGTGATACGGAGTCTCAGACAAGAGTTTTAGAAAGAAATCAGTGGTTGGGGAGGCGGCGGGGGAGACTTTCATTAAGAAATTGTAGTTACACACCAGTTTATAGTCTCAGTAGAAAGAAATGGGAGAAGTAGAGAGAAAAGCAACGTGGCTGCTCCAGGAGGTTACTGAGAATATGGGAAGCAGCGAAGGGCAGGTGTGAAAGAAAGAAAGAAGGGGTCATACATCCAAATACCATGGAAGGGCGCCCATGGAAGCTGCTGGCAGCCCATCGGGAAGACTCCAGCCCAGCCTGAACTGAGCCTGAGGCAACAGAGGCCAAAGGAAGCACAGGGGGAGTTCTTGCTTCTGTTCAGAGCAAGTGGATGGAGTAGGGTTAGGAAAGGCAGAGAAAAAACGAAAAGCCCCATGCCTGGGAAGCAGCTGTGATCCCATCAGAGGTGGCCTGGCAGCTGGAGATCACCCAGACCTGCCCTGACCTCTGTCACCAAGCCTGTTCGGTGACCTCAAGCAGGTTAATTACCTTCTGCAGCGTCAGTGTGGGTGAATGTGCCAAAACACCATCTCTACAAAAAATACCAAAAAATGACCCAGGCGTGGTGGCGTGTGCACCTGTGGTCCCAGCTACTCAAGAGGCTGAGGAGGATTGCTTGAACCCAGGAGGTTGAGGCAGCTCTGAGCCATGATTGTGCCATGCTACTCCAGCCTGGTCTCAAAAAAAAAAAATTAAACATTAAAAACCCATTAAAATATTGGAAGAAAATCCAACACTTGGTCATCTTTGGTAATTTTTTAAATGAAAAATTTTAATTTTGGTAAAATGTTTAAATGTTTGGTAGTTTTTTCTTCTCAGTAATTATGTCTTAATTACCAATAAGAGTCCCTCATGGTGAGGGAAGGCGCCTCAAAGCCCAGGTGATGCTCTTTACATAGGGAGAAAGGCAGCCTCAGGTAACGAAGATGGCAGTAACAGCCTCATAGCCGAATGTGCAGCTGTCCTTCCATGTGACACCTGTGTCCACAGGCATGCATGCTGTGCCTCCCGCTCACCAGGGGAGCCCACCCTCCCTGGGAAGGGTCATTTTAAATGGCCACTTTTGCAGAATATATACTAAAAAGTATTATCGTGAAGCACACTTTAAAGT
This sequence comes from Callithrix jacchus, assembly GCF_049354715.1. Taxonomy (NCBI): domain Eukaryota; kingdom Metazoa; phylum Chordata; class Mammalia; order Primates; family Cebidae; genus Callithrix; species Callithrix jacchus. Next base: position 22,085,721 of record NC_133507.1, on the reverse strand, counting down.
CTCAATTAGCCAAATGAAGCACAGTGTATTTTCTGAAAAGAGAACATGAAACCCAACCAATCTATTAGCATTCTTTAAGGAGTCAGAAACAGGCCTGGAGACAAGGGAGAAACCCAGGATGAATTCTGTTTAGACTTTCAAAATTCCTTCGGACAGAGTTCCAGCCTCAGGGTCATTTACAGCAGTAAGTCTCTGCAGCACTGTGGGGGGCGGGGTGGGGGGGACTGCCGGGGATCAGAATTATCCTTGGAGACAAGAAACAAAAAGTAGGATAAACAGGTACTTTTCTGGATGAAGAATTATTAACAGTGAGGATGGCCCAGGATGGTGGGCGCACCCAGACTTAGTTTAAATTTACATGGATTATCTGAAGGGGGAAAGCTCAGATGGTTCCAGGCTTCGGGATGAAATGAAGGCTGTGCAGAAATGGCAAACAAATGGTGATTAACTGCAGGATGAGCTTAGGAGTTAGCAGGAAAATGCATATTAAGCTTTTGCAGGCGCAAGTCTGTTAATGCATTTATGAGAACATAATCCAAGTTACAAGAAAGTGGACTTTGTCCAGTCTGTTTATAGCCATAGAAGAGGATCCTTGGGGTCTCTGCAAAATGTTTGTTTGCTACAGGCCACTCAGGACCAGAAATTTAGTGTTCAGAAAATGCTAAAATACTATCAGAAATTATACTGGGGTCGGATGCTGTGGCTCATGCTGTAATCCCAGCACTTTGGGAGGCCAAGGCGGGCAGATCACCTGAGGTCAGGAGTTTGAGACCAGCCTGGCCAACACGGTAAAAGCTCGTATCTACTAAAATACAAAAATTATCTGGGCATGGTAGCAGGCAGCTGTAACCCCAGCTACTCGGGAGGCTGAGGCAGGAGAATCACTTGAACCCAGGAGGTGAAGGTTGCAGTGAGTCGAGATCGTGCCACTGCACTCCAGCCTAGGAGACAGAGGGAGATTCTGTCTCAAATAAATGGATGGATGGATGGATGGATGGATGGATGGATGGATGGATGGATGGATCGATCCCTGGATCCGTTCCCGCACTCTTGAGTTGTAAATTGGAGCAACTCAGTTCCTCAAGACATGGTCTAGACAAACATTTTCAACACTTAGGGGAATGGGAGGATGCTCAAGAAATGCTGTCAGATTCGTAGCCAGTAAATGAATGGTGGGTTGAGAGCCTAACATATCCCTACACTTGCCAGGCTGGCAAAAATATCTGGGACCAGTGTTGGGTCATTTCCTCTATATTAGGGTTCTGTTAATGAGAGAAATCTAGATCAGTCTAGTTTCAGCAAAATAAGGAATTTTGTCAGCTTCCAAAGCTGGAAGAGGTACTAGGGTAGCTCACAGGAGCTCAGGACGAGCTACAGGGGAGTCACATGCTGAAGAGCGGCTTGGGGAGGGTTAGCCTAAATAAATCTTCACACCCCAAAAGCTCACCAGATGAAGTATAACTTAAGTAAAAACAAGATGTCAGCTGGGCACAACAGCTCATACCTGTAATCCCAGCACTTTGTGAGGCAGAGGCAGGTGGATTACTTGAGCCCAGGAGTTTGAGACCAGCCTGGCCAACATGGTGAAACCCTGTCTCTAGGAAAAAATATGTAGTGGCACATGCCTGTAATCACAGCTACTCAGGAGGCTGAGATAGAAGAATTGGCTTGAACTGAGGAGGTAGAGGTTGCAGTGAGCCACGATCACACCACTGCACTCCAGCCTACTGGGCAACCGGGCAGCTGTGTGTCTCTGTGTCTGTCTGTCTGTCTCTCTCTCTCTCTCTCTCTCTCTCTCTCTCTCTCTCTCACACACACACACACACACACACACACACAGAGTATGTCAGATCCACAAAGGCTGCCTCAACTACTAACACTCATAAACCCTCACCCTCCCACAAGACTGCTGTCCTAGACCCATCCTGTGTTGGAATCAGACCAGAACTGAAGCTGCTTCTGTAGCAGCAATCTCGGGAGAGATTCTGATTGGTTCACCTCAAGTGTCTTGCAATTACTGTTTTATTGAAAGTATTTGTTAGGTAACCTGTCTTGCCTTGACTTTAAGCCCAAGGGGCAGAAACTGACTGACCTGGGCCTTCTGTGCACCTGCCAGCAGCAAGGAGGGCATGGGCCTGAGACTGATAGAACTTACAAACCCAGCTATTCCCCTAGACATGAGTCACCTAGGGGAGTGCCTGAAAAATGCTGATGCCCAGGCTCTACCCCCAGGGATTCAGATTAGCTGCCTTGGATTAGGCAGATTAGGGCCTGGGCACCTCTAATCTTTTTAAGTCTCCCAGAAGAGTGAATCCCTCCCCATCTCGAGGCTTTGGGTAGGGCCCCCAGGTGCTTCACAGGCTCCCCCAAGCTCCTTGCTCCTGTTTATCCAGCTTCACCTCTTCCTGCTACAGCTGCACTTCAGCCTTTGCAGATTCTCAGGCAAAGCACACCTTGTTCCTGGCACACTTGGTGTTCCTTCTGCCTGGAATTCTCCCCCTGCCACCCCGTCCTTTGCCCATCATCTTCCCTTGGCACACTCCTTTATCAAGAAAGCTTCTCTCCCCTCCCTGCACCCCAGGCTGGGCTGGAGGCCCCTGGCGCCTGTGTTCTGTGTCTCCCCTGTCAGAGTCGGTGTTATGCTTTATTGAAAGTGTTTGTTAAGGAATCTGTCTCGCCTTGACTTTAAAGCCCGGTGCGGACTTGCTCACCACCGTTGGAATGAATGGCACACACAGCACACCAAACGTGGAGTTCAGTGTGTTCGGCTTGGCATTTATTAGCCATTTATTGGGTGAGCACTTAAGCTCTCCCAGCCTCAGTTTCTTCATATGCAAAATGAGGATGATAATAGAACCTTCCTTAGCTGAAAGTGTCTAGACATGTAAAGTACTTAGCTGGCACCTGACACTGTAAAAACATGTCAAATATTAGCCATCATTTTGAAAGACACCACCTTTTTTGGCAAAGGTCATTCACTCACCTTTCCTTTACCACTTATTTTTCTCTATTATCTGTTTCTACTAGCAAGTCAGAAATAGGGACTGTCTTATTTATATATATATATGTATATATCTTTTTTTTGAGACGAGTCTCGCCCTGTCACCCAGGCGGGAGTACAATGGCATTATCTCTGCTCACTGCAACCTCTGCCTCCCTGTCCTGCCTCAGCCTCCCGAGTAGCTGGGACTACAGGCGTCTGCCACCACACCCGGCTAAATTTTTAATCTCTAATGTAGTAGAGGTGGGGTTCCACCATGTTGGGCAGGCTGGTCTCAAACTCCTGCCCTCGTGATCTGCCTACCTCGGCCTCCCAGAGTGCTGGGATTACAGGCGTGAGCCACCACGCACAGCCTATTTATTTCTTTATCCCCCAGTGACTAGCCTGCAGTGGGTCCTGGATGTGTATTTGATGACTCTGGCCCTAGATTTGAGAACACTCTGTTCATACCCAGAAGCAGGCAGAGTTAGAGCCCCTGACTGTCACTGCCCCTGGGAGGACCTCAGTGTTATGCAGAATCCTTCCTTTCAGAAGCTCCTTGACTCCTTTCCCCCCATCAAATAGCTACCCCCAGAGTGAAGAAGGAGAGAAGGTAGAGGTGGGTGCTCCACAGCCAGGGCTGAAGAAAGGCAGCAGGAGTCATGCATGAGGGTGTCTCTCTCCCCAGGTCTAAGCTACAGCCTAGGGACACCACATACTTGGGTAGCTCTGTGGAGCTGTTTGAAGTCAACTACACTTTTGAGTTCAATGAGTTTCTCTATGGCAAATGCAGTGCTGAGTTCTCAAATCTATTGTTGTAGGAATTTTTTATTCCTGCAGAGAGTTGGGGGGTTGTTGAAAGGTTGGTTTGGCCAGTGTAGACAGATTCCTCAAGGTCAACACAACCCCACACTGCTGTGGTCGGGGCTAGATTTCTCATGATAGTCTAAACGCTTTGATGGCCAGCTCCCTACTTTGAAGATGTCCAAATCCAGCCTCCTCGAGAGAGCAGGGGGAAAAAGCCCTTTGCATCCCTTTCTCAAATTACTTGCTCATGCCATAAGACTGGGGTCTCCTCCTAAAATGGCAGCCAGTCCCCCAGCAAGGACACCAGAACTCCCATGGCCTGGGGCCTCTTCAAGTTCCATTCAGTTGTAGTCTTAGAGTGACAAGATTATCAGCCTAATCCTTACAGATGAAGAAACTGAAATGTAGAGGTTAAAAGTCCACTCTCAGGCCAACAGCCCCACAAGGGCATGATTTCCGGCCTTCTGCAGGCTGTATGGCCTCCGCTGGATCCTGAGCCCTGGTCTCTGACCTGGACGTGCTGCACTGGTGACGGTGGTTAATTACTGTCCAGGTGGCTTGGAATGCCAGTGATCCCTTCTCTTTAGCAAGAGACTCCAGAACTAGCTCCTGTGAAAGGCAGACTCCAGCAAATGGTGTTAATTGGTGGACCTCAGAGGTGAAAAGTCCACTCGGTCACCTCTGTGCAGTCTGGCACAGCGCCTGCTCAGTGCCCTGGTGGCCATCTGGTGATCCTACAGAATAAATTGTGGGGTCAGGCCCCAGGACTGGCCAAGCTTGAAAGGAAGACCATTTTTGATGGTGGGCTTTCGCTGGGAAAACCGTAGCATTTTGCAGACCCGTGCCTAAAACGAACCCAGGTTTGAGGGAGAAATCATTAGAGGTTGTCAATCTGAGACCTAAATATTTTAGGGAAACACAGCGGCACCCCCACTGTAAAGAAGAGTTGTGTCTGGCGTTTCGGCCTAAGGAAACAGCAGCTTCGTCTTGCCCTGCTGCACAGCTGGCTGAGGTGGGGGGTTCCCTTGTGTACCTGTTTAGTGGAAGCCAGACTCATAGTCTTGCTTCAGAGGTTGTGTCTTCACAGACGCAGAGCCTTCTCCCCTTCCTTCAAAGCTTGCTCCTCTCCACACTCCAGACCTGCCAGCCAGGGCCCCAGATGCAGCTGCGCCCTGCAGCCTGTGTGGTCCTTGCAGCAGTGAGGACTGTGATAGTTCTAATTTGGATAAAAACCCAGAGGTGTTTTTTTCCCCCCCCCGAAGACCCAGATGGGCAGGCTTGGGAGTGAGGTGAGGAGGCTGGTGGGAGGAATTGGTTTGACTAAAAACACTGGCTCAGGCCTATTTGTGTTTCATCCAAAAGATGTTTCTCAGGGGAAGTTTTTTTGTTTTGGTTTGGGTTGGGTTTTTTTGATAGTTACCAGTCCCTTAAATATCACGAGGGAGCAGAACTGCAGGGCCCAGGGAACCTTGAAAAGGAGATGGTTTTTTTCCCAGAAAAATAAGCGACAGAGTTAGGAAAGGTCACCATCCTGAAGCCCTCCCAAGGGCAGCCCTCGGGCCTCGGAGTTGAGCGCGGAACGGTACGGCCCTGCGCGTCCCGGGGACCGCTGTAGGCACATGTCTTCCTTAGTGGTAGCTGTGCCAGGGTGGCAGGGTTAGGTCCAGAGGCCCTCGGCTCTGGGGGTGCAGCCAGGACAAGTCCTCAGGAAGTAGCGAGGTGCTTGGAGGGGGTGCTGGAGGCTGCTCAAGCCCATCAGGATGGGTGGCCCGGGGCCACGACAGGCAGGAACCTAGAGGTGCGTTAGTAGCTCAGATGCAGAGAGCCATTCTGCCCAGACGCAGACAACTCGGAAGTGGACTTTTCAGCCTCCTGCACCGGTGGCACGTCTGAGTGAGACGCGTGAGCCAGGGGACGTCGGTGGCGGCTTGGGATCGGCAGTCTGCTTGGAAAGTAGGGCTGGGACTTGTCTCCAAGCATCGTTTTCTACTTGGATTGGATATTTGTGGAGGGGATTAAGGGTGTGTCCTGCCTCCCAAGGGTGCTGGGCTTGTTTTGCAAGGACTGCCGGCTGGCGTGGAGATGGCGCGAGGGTCTGGGAGGAGGGCGTGCTCTCTGATCTAGGGCCTTGGTTTCCCGAGGTCCTCCCGCCGAGCGCTGCAGCCGAGCCTCCTGTGTCCCGGCTGGGCCACCTCCCCCTACCTCTCCCGCCGCGCTGAAACCTGAGCGCGAGGGGGTGGGGCGGGGGCACGGGGCCGCGTCGACATTGGTGGGGAACCTAGTGATGGATGGCGGGGGCGGGGCGCGCGGGGGTGGGCACGGAAGGGAGAGGGAGAAGGGGAGGCGGAGGGGGAGTGCGCCTGGCGCCCGTGGCGGAGGTGGACCGAGCCTCCCGGCTCGCTGCTCCCGCTGGCGGAGCGAGGCTGCTGTTTTTCCGCAGCGTGATTTATTTTCTTCTCCTTTCTTTCTGAACTCTTCTTCCAGGGAGAGGCTAGTGGTAACAGGCCGAGCTGGATGGATGGGTATGGGGAGAGGGGCAGGACGTTCAGCCCTGGGATTCTGGCCGACCCTCGCCTTCCTTCTCTGCAGCTTCCCCGCAGGTAAGGCGCTGCGGGCCCGGGCGCGTGCGGGACCGGGTCCCTGGGCCGCCGCTCAGTGCTGGGCCAGACGTGCGCAAGCGAGTCCGGCCTCAAGTTCCCTGGACTTTCCCCGGACCCTGCCTCCCATTTCCACGGGTCTTTGTTTCTCCTGCACCCCGATGAGGGTGCGATGGATGCCTTTGGGGCCCTGGATGGGGCACCCCGCCCGAGATGCCTTGAGAAGGAGACGGGTGGGGAGGGGCCGGGGGTGTCTCACTCCGCTTTTGCCGAGAAAGGGGGTGCTGGGAATGCGCCTCCTAGGGGCTCGTTAGAGGGGAGAAGGGGAGGCACGCCCTCGGTGCTGGGACACTTTCTCCAGCTCCTCGCCCAGCAGTTTGCAAACCTGCCGGGTGCCTAGAGGTGGAGCCAGGGGCGCCCCTGAGGTCCCAGCCGAGTTCCCGACCGCCCCCTCCCCGGAGACCTCGTCCCGCTTCCACGCGCTTGGCCACGCAGGGACACCCACGGACCTGGCTCCAATGAGCTGGTGTTCCTGTTTGATAACTTTCTGCGTCGCCCCCTGTTTGTTTTTATTGTGTCAGAACGGGAGAGAATTTTAGAATTAAAGCTGAAAAAGCCCATCTGTTTCCAATGAATCCCCCATAGTTTTTCACAATGTTTTTGGCAGATCGCTGCTTTCAAATTCCTCCGAGCCCGGACTTCTTGTTTTTGTTGGGGGAAGGGCGACCAGCTCCACAGAGAAGCATTTGTTCCTTCCCAAACGCTCCAGTTTCTTTACTTTTTTTTTCCTTTCGGGGGGAGGGGGGAGGGGGGAGGGGGGAGGCACGCAACTTAAATCCCCGGCCTGTTTTCTTTATGATGTTTCATAAAACTTTATTTCATTTTTGCCATATGCTGCTCACAGCCTGAAAATGCCAGTTAAGCCGTTTATACCCATTTTTTTTTCTTGCTAAAAATACAAATAAACACAATGTCACGGGCCAAACGGCCCCCAGACGCAAGGCGGCATCTGCCAGCCGTTTCCATTGCGCTTGCGGGTTCAGAGGTGTCTTTTTGAAAAAAATTCAGCTTGTTTCGCTCCACAGCCGGGCGCGGAGCCGCAGCCCCCGCGCACCCCTGAACTTTGCAAGAAAGGACTTGAGTTGAAAGTCAGATTGGTTTGTTTTGTTTTGCTCTTCAGCCAACTGGGTTTCAAGGAACTGGCAAAACTGGGCAGGTCTGGCTCGGCCTGGCTGCGTGTTGGGGCTCCCAGTGGGCGGACCACGCAGACAGCAAACAGTATGGAGCGAGGGATCAGTTTACCCTCTAGCCGCAGCCCTGCTCCTGGCCCCCAGCGCCAGCTCTGCCTTGTGCGTCCAGCTTACCACTGCACCCCAGGAGGGTCAGAGATCCTCAATCTGCTTTCCAGACCTGGTTTCCATGAGGCCTGGCTAAGGACGAGGTGTCGGGGAGGGGTGTTGGTATACCCAAAAGGTACTCAGCCTGGAATATCAACACCTCCACAGGGGTCAGACAGCAGGGTGCCCTCTCCCCACCCCCAGCGTGTTAAAGAGGCCGTTTCTCCACCTCAAGAGTCCGGCGGAACAGGCCAATTTGGTTTCCTCCCAAGAATTCAAAATAAAAATAAAAATCACCCTCTTCTTGAAAAAGAAGTCCCCCTTTCGGAAAAGCAGGAGGTTGCAATTTGTGTTCCTCTTGGTTTGGTCTAGATAAAGATCCAGCCCATTGGAAGTTTTATCAGATGGGTTGATAAATGGCTTTTGTCCCTGGGCTGGTGTGGGGGATGTGATCTCAGCTCAAAGCTGAAATTGAGAAGGGGGGCTTAGAGGCCCTTAAAACAACACCTTCCCGCTCTTAAAGCTGCAGCACTTGTTAACTTTGGGGGCTGGAGAGGAAAGGAAGGCCTGGCAGAAGTTCCCAGAGGTAGGAGGCTGCAGGCCCCAAGTGGTAGTGTGTCCGTTCTCGATTTCTTTCTGCGTCTTAAAAATGTGTTGTTAAAGCATCCCGGCATAAGCTGAGCAACACTGGTAGGTTATATAATTCGCAGCCCAAACTCCATCATTTTTGTTTCCAAGAAACCCGTTTCTTTTTGGCTTCAAGGCTGGTAACTAAAGCCTGGCCGACGGAACCGAGAGCTGCTTGCCTGTCATACCAGCTGGCTCATGTTTCTTCTCATTAGAGAGCGTGACAGCTGCATTTAGTCAAAATTGCCCACCTTACTGAGAACAGCTTCCAGCATCCCAAAACCAAATAAACTGGGGGCTCCAAAACTTGTGTGCTCTAGAAACGTGGCTCAAAAGACAGTTCCTTAAGTCAGGGATGAAATGGGTGATTTCCAGCACAGAGACCATCTCATTCTTTGACCCACTGACCAGGAGAGGGGCCACTTAGGAATACAGTCAGAAAACATGCAGGTCTGATGGAGAGCAGGTGGGAGTTAGAGAAATAAAGCAAGCCCCGGCAAGTGCAAGGCACCCAGACACACTCTCCTCTCCCTTGAAGACAGGTGGAGACTGGCCGGGCAGCTGCGTGAAAGCCTCGGTTTGTTCTGTGCTGGTCAGCTTGAGTGGCTGCCGGGAGTAAGCCGGTAGGAGTGTAAATTAGATTGGACATAGTTAATGGAGAAAGATGCCTTCACCTCGGCTGCACTGAGAGTGTTTGTGTGTTTCGAGTGTTTGTATTTACTGACTCGCTGTGGATGGCCAGCCTACTGTGTTCCTGACTCAGTCACAACTTTTGGAGCCTTCTAACCAAGTCCCTCAGGCAGACCACAGCCTGGTGAAGAGACAGGGCCTCTCCACTGTCACGCGGACTGCAAGGGAGTCTGCTCAGATGATTCTCTGGGGACAGCACAGGCAGGCAGTGGCCTCATCTACCTAGGAAGGGAGGCCAGAAAGGATGTTTAGGAGAGTGCTCCACAAACAGCATCCTACTCAAATCTCAGCTAATAGATGGTTTTTGTGGTTTCGTTTGTTTAGAGACAAAGTCTCACTCTGCAGCTCAGGCTGGAGTGCAGTGGCACGATCTTGGCTCACTGCAGCCTCCACCTCCAGGGTTCAAGCAATTCTTCTTCCTCAGCCTCCTGAATAGCTGGGATTACAGGCATGCGCCACCACACCCAGCTAATTTTTGTATTTTTAGGAGAGACAGGGTTTCACCCTATCGGCCAGACTGGTCTGACCCGCTCACCTCGGCCTCCCAGAGTTGCTGGGATTACAGGCATGAGCCTCTGAACCCGGCAACAGATGGCTTTGTAAACTTTGAAGCCATTGTGACTTTTTCGTACAAGTTTCTAAGAGACATCTGCCCAGGCACGTATTTTGGATGTGTCACTGTGCTTGCTGTTCACTGGGTGTGAGTCCTGTACTCCAGCACAGTGGTTCTCAAAGTGTAGTCCGTGGACCAGCAGCATCAGCCTTCTTTGGGAACCTGTTAGAAATGCAAGTTCTGGTCCCACCACAGACCTATGGAAGCAGATACTCTGGAGCTGGGGTCCTGCAGTGTGTGTTCTAGCAGGTTCTCTAGAGAACTCTGACGCACACTCAAGTTTGAGGATCGCTGTTGTGACAACTGTAGCGCTCCAGCCTTTCCTCATTTCTTCTTTCTTCCCTCTTATACTTTTAAACTGCAGCTGTTTTCGAAATGTTAGTCCTTGGTGGGTAAGGTTTCGGGAGACCAAGGCCCTCTGCAGTGTCCAGGCAGACATCTGTGTTGCTATAGAAATGAGACTATTTCTATCAGAGCTGCTATTCAAAAATGCATCGGCCAGGCGAGGTCTACTAAACATACAAAAATTAGCCGGGTGTGGTGGTGAACGCCTGTAATCCCAGCTACTCGGGAGGCTGAGGCTGGGGAATCACTTGAACCCAGGAGGCAGAAGTTGCAGTGAGCTGAGATCGTGCCACTGCACTTCAGCCTGGACAACAGAGCGAAACTCCATCTCAAAAACAAACCAAGACATAAATGCATCAGCAGATCAGCCTGCTTGCCACACTTTGGTCTCCCAGTAGGACTTTGTGTCCCGAGAGGAGAGCATCTTCGTTTGTTTGGGCTGCTGTAACAAAATACTGTAAGTGGGTGGCTTATACACGCAGACATTCATTGCTTCCAGTTCTGAAGCCTGAGAAGTCCAAGAGTAATAGGTGCTGGCGGATTCAATGCCTGGTTTGTCAGTGGTGCCTTACAACTCTGTCCTCACAGGGCAGGAGTGCAGGCACTCAGTGGGGTCTCTTTTATAATCCCATTCTTGAAAGCTCTACCCGTGTGATCTAATTACTTCCCAAATTCCTCCTCCTCATACCATCACATTGGGGTTAAGGTTGAAAATGTGATTTTGGAGGTGACGTTCAGTGGTAGGAACTAGCCAGCTAGTTCGGGGTGTGAAGGCATCTGCAGAACAGAGCACTGGCTCCCAGGGAGAGCACACACATCACAGTCCACGGAGGGCTGGCCCCTAGGCCCTGAGGGTGAATTGAGGAGAAAGGGAAAGGATCTCTGGTGGTGTGACTTGAAGATGGGAAACCTCTCTGCAAGGTTGGAGAAGTTGCCTGTGGTCACCCCAGCGCTCAGAGGACGGGAGCTGGGGAGAGGATTTGTGGGCACCGGTAAGGCCGCTCTGAGATGGAGAAGAGGGGAGATATGAGCTGAAGGTGGGGACCAGTTTACATGTTGGGGAAGTGTAGTTCCTGCTAGAGATCTTGTCTTTGATGAAATATACAAGGCTGGACATTTCACCAGTGGTGAGAGCTGGACAAAGAACCCCAACTTTAGGTTTTGGTTGAGTAGCAGTTAGGGGCCGTGCTGTTTTGCTGCTTGGCAAAAGTTAAACCAGTCTTAAATTGAAGGCGGTATTTCTTCTAGGGTAGCCAGCTTGACCCGGTTTGCCCAGGACTTTCGTAGTTTAAAAACTGGAAGCTCTATGTCCTGAGGACCATCCTCAGCCCCTGGCCTACCAGGACGGTTAGACAGGACTCTAGTTTATCCTCCCTGGCCCCTGGACTCACAACTCGCCTGTGTCTGTTAGGGACTCCCCTGTCCAGATCTGCAAAGTGCTGGTTTTGAAGTGTGTCTCTCCATGTGGTCTAATCACCTGAGGCCAAGGGTCCTTCCTCCTCCTGATCCTGCCTGTTCCCTCTGTCACCTTGCTGCCATTGCAACAGTGGACAGTCTTAGGACCTGCCTGCCTCCCCCTATCCTCGCCATGGTGCCAAATGAATCACTCTGAAACTCCTGCCCAGGCTCACGGCCTGCTTCGGAGCATCAGAAAGGAGGGCCTCTGACTTCCCAAGCTCATTTCCAAGGCTTCCTGCACGTCCCCAAGCCCTGGGTCACCCCTTTCCTCCCCCCTCGACTCCCCATATACCACCCCACCACACCTGTTGGCTCTAAGGCATTGCTCCAGGCACTGCCCAGTTTCACCACTCCAAGCTCGGTGCCATCTGCAGGGGTCCAGTGTAGACCCCCAATGCTGGGGCACCTGTGACCTTGGGTGCTGACAACTGAGCTACCTCCTAGGCTTGGTGCTTCATGGGCCTTGCGTTTTTTCCTCTTGTAAAGCACCAGTTCTGTTGATGAGCGCAGGAACCCCGTTTCTGTTCCTATATGCCCTTCTTTTCTCCCCCACCCAAGCACACCATAATGGTCCTGGGAACCACAGGGCCCTGGGGGTTTTTTGTATGTGTTTCTGTTTGTTTTGGGTTTTGCTCAATGGGCAAAGACCACAGGATTTTTTTTTCTTTTTACCAGATACTCGAGCTTTTTTCCAAAATAATTTTTTTCTGGTTATAAAAACAGTACTCATTTTCGACTCTGAAGGCTGAAAGGGGTAAGTAATAAAATAAAAATAACCCGGAGTCCAACCTCCCACAGACAGCCATCACTAACGAACATCCCACAAACATCTTTCAAGAAATAATACCTTTATATTATCTCCAAAATGGGATCATTTGAAGGAGAATAAGAATCTTAAGGCTCTTCTGTTGAATGAGTGGCTGCAGCCTGTGTTCCGCCAAATGTCCGAGGTACAACCCCATGAGGGTCGTCATTCCCATTTCACTGATGAGGAAACAGAGGGTCAGAGAGGTTTTCCCGACATTGCACACGCAGCTAGTTACATGGCAGAGCCAGAAGCCAGAAGTAGAACCCAGACTCCTGCCCTTTTCCCATGCACAGATTTTGGATAAATACGGTCATTAAATTTGCTGTGTAGTGCTGGGCTTGGTGGCTCACACCTGTAATCTCAGCATTTTGGGAGGCCAAGACAGTCAGATCACCTGAGGTCAGGAGTTTAAGACCAGCCTGGCCAATATGGTGAAACTCCGTCTCTACTAAAAATACAAAAGCATTAGCTGGGCATTGTGGCGTGTGCCTGTAATCCCAGCTACTCAGGAGGCCGAGGTAGCAGTGAGCCGAGATCGCGCCACTGCAGTACATCCTAGGCAGAAGAGCAAGACTCCTCCTCAAAAAAAAAAAACAAAAACCTTCGCCATGTCGTGTATTGGACTCTGTGCTGTATGGTATAGAAGACTTGGGGTGGGAGACAAGAAAACGACTCTGGCAATATGGTGAGGATATACATTTTTCAAGGATCTAGCATTTTTGCCTCCTCCCAAAGGTCCTCTCTGCCTCTTGCTCACCGTGGCTTAGCCTTCCAGAGAGGACGATGCCACCCAGCCACAGGTCAGGAAGACAAGTTGGCAGGGTTGTCACTGTGCCAGTTTTCTCAGGTTAGATTTATGTCTGTTGGGTTTTGCTTATTTGCTCATTTCATGCACCATTTCACTCTGGCCGGCAGAATACCCAGACACCGATTGCAGGGATGCCTCAGCACCTAGGTCCCCACAGAAGGAAGCCCGTTATTGCTCCTGTGCTAAGAAATGCCACATATACACAGACCCACACCCGTGTGTACACAGGCCAGGTGCGAGCCCAGTTTGCCTGCATTTACCTTCCCCCACACGAAGAAGGTGAAGGAGGAAGGCCTCCCCGCCGGCAGCATTTGGGGGAAAAGCCACTTCAAAGGCATCTTGACCCGCAGGCTAAGCAGAGGAGCCCAGGGTCACTAGAGGCAGCGCCAGCCCTAGATTCAGGAAAAGGGGTTATGCCTCAAAGCTGGAGGACCAGAGTGCTCCCCTTAAACATCATTTGCATCTGGAAAGTTAGATCTTTGTCTGTAACCAACCACCTTTCTTGTGGAATTCGGAGTAGCTTATCCTCTGCCCTGAGAGAATGGTGCTGATGTGGAATTCTGTGTCCAGTCCTTGCCATCGGAGGGCCCCTCTTGCCTAGAGAAGCAGTCAGCCCCTCCCTGAAGCTGTTGGTGGCCTTGAGCCAGAAGGTGAACAGCACACACTCGCACCATCCCACTTGCTCGTGGTCTGCCTCCACGTGGCCCCAGGAGGAACTGGGAGGTGGGAGGGCAGTTTGGAAAGCTGAGGTGTGCCCTTTCCCTTGGCAGGCAGTGTGGTTTCATGCAGCGACTTGGCATGAGTGAGGCTGGAGCAGAGCAGCCCCAGCTGGGTGTGATGCGGGGGTAGTAACTCCTGCCTGAGCTCTTTGAGTGGCTTTCGGCCACTGCCCATGCTCACGTTGCCCATGCTACTCCTCCACGACCCCAGCGCCCCAACTGACTCCCCACCCCCACAGTCAGCTGAGGTTATCCGAGAAGCTTCCTCTTTCTCCTTCGGCCAGTTTCTAGAGAAAACCTCCTAGAAAATTTCCAGTGGATTCAAAGGGTGGCAGCTGCATTGGAGTCCCAGGTTTCCTGAGACATTCTTGGGCTGGACTCAGGGACGAATGCCTTTTAGAAGAGGTGACACATTCTGGCTGCTTGTAGGTTAAGCAAGGTAGGGTCTGCTGCACCTGGTGAAAAACCCAATGGCTTACCTGGGTGTGTTCCTTTCGGCATCTGATGCCGAGCACCTGGATGTTTATACCAGGGTGATAGTGACATTCCCGCAGGAGTGACACAAACAGGCAGCCTCAGCATGTCAACTCAAGGAGACTCCCGGACACTGCTCTGGCCAGAGTTTGCCACGTGTTGGTGGTAGGTCCGTCTGTGCCTCTCCCCTGTGACATCCAGTGCTGAGGCACAAGGGACAGGAGAGGGTGGAAAGGAGTGGCAGCCTGAGTCTCACTGGCTGTGAGCTGGCCAGACCCCCCCCCTCCCCGGCTCAGCGCTCCTTCTCCACCTCCTTTGAACAGGGACGTGGCATGTTGCTAAGAAGGGCATCAGCATCCGCCGTTCAGGCCAGGTGGACAGTGAGGAAGGGGACAGGGGCAGTCTGAGGCTTCAAGGCAACAGTCTCCACAGGCACTGGCAGTGATTCTCTTTTAAGCTGCTCTCTGTCCCTTCCCTCTGCCAGGCTCCATCCTAATTGAAGCCATCGCCTCCTCAGTTACACAGCTTTCTAAAATATGTGCTGATCATGCCCTGGGTGCTCACTGAAAATGCTCTGGGTTTCCCCACCATCCACTGGAAAAAGGCAGAAAGACTTAGGCTGGTGTGTCGGGATCCAGTCAGAGAAACAAAACCCACTCTGGCTGTTTCCGCAGAGGGATCTTCGTGTAGGCATTGTTATGGGCATGGGAAGTCTGATAGGGCAGAGAGAGACCCCTGAGACTCACAGAGAGGCAGAGGCAGCTTCCACCTCTGCAGCCAGAGAGGCAGAAGGAAGGCAAGCCTGGAGAAGGGCTGATGCCGGGCAGTGGTGGGAGAAACAGTCTTGGGGACAGCAGGTAGCCTGTCTCCTGCCTCCCACCTTCCCTTCTCCATCTACTGACCCCTCATGGAGAAAATGAACAGGGAACCCGTTGATGAAAGAAATGGAGTTTGCAAAGTCCCTTCACCACAGAGCAAAGTGGTTTGAAGCTGAGCAGCATTTGTTTCCTAATGGGCACAGATGGTACTCTAGGTTTCCATGTCTGGCCCCAAACTCATGGCTACACTTGGACCAACCAGCATGTCCCCTCCTGCCAAGCTCGGTTGTTCTGGAGGCCCCTGTTTTCAGATCTTTACCCTACGTCACCTGTCAAATTCAGGACCTTGTTGAAATGCTACTTCTCTCATACCCTCTTGTACTTCCTTTTTTTTTTTTTTTTTTGGCGGGGGGCATGAGCGGGGGCAGGGTCTCACTCTTTCGCCCAGGCTGTAGTGCAGTAGCACAATCTTGGCTCATTGCAACCTCCGCCTCCTGGGTTCTAGCATTCCTGCCTAGTAGCTGGGATTACAGGCACTCCCCACCATGCCTGGCTAATGTTTGTATTTTTAATAGAGACGGAGTTTCACCACGTTGGTCAGGCTGGTCTCTAACTCCTAACCTTGTGATCTGCCCACCTCGGCCTCCCAAAGTCCTGGGATTTCAGGTGTAAACCACCGTGCCCAGCCCATACTTCCATTCTTAAACCTTTGTTGCTGTTAAGTGTTCAGATAAAACATAACATGTTTGCTTTGTATTCTAGAAGTTTATGTAGTTGACCCTACCTTAAGCACAGAGATTAACTGGGGTTTGTTCCAGAAACAGCAAGTGCCCGGCACATGGAAGGGTCCAGAACTTGGAGCAAGTAACTGAACTCAGTTCCCACACAGGCCACAGAGTTGGATAAAAACGGCTTGACCCTTGCTTGGGCTTGTAGTCAAAATGAGCCTTACCTCTTTAAGAGAGGGCAGGTCTTTCCCTCTCCGGCTCACCCCACCCCTCCCATACGGTAACTGAAACCTGATCTAATCCCTTTGCACGCGGGTGATTTATTGGTCTGTTGAGCTTTTCTTGGTGGCAGATTGCATTGTCTTTATTCGTGGGTTCAGGATCTGCAGAGGCTCACGGCATTCCTAGGACTCCTTTCTCCGAGTCAAGCCTTCACACCCCCTTGTGCACGGCAAAATCAGTCTTATTGGGTGTCTTTGTTATGCAAACAGGGCGGTAATAATCAGGCTATTATTCTGGAAGATTGGGCTTGATTAACAGTTCAAAGGAGGTCTCTGAAAGCAGCTAGTGCCTCATTGGTGCATAAATATTTTCCTCCTGCCTGCCTTGGTGCAGCTGGTGCTCTGAGCACCCTGCCCTGTCTTTCCGATTCTCAGAGCTGCTAGGTTGCTATTGAAAGGAGAAGAACGAAGTCAGATGTGTTGGGTGGCTGTGATTTTTTTTTTTTTCTTTCTTTCTCTCTACTTTGTCTCAGTCCATAAGGAAGGCAGTCTGGAGCCCACCTCCCCAAAAGAGTGAAATGTCACCTACACACGTTTGTGTGGGATGTGGGACAATTACATCCCCCAGGCACAGGCCCGGGGTCCTGGGTGGGAGTTTTAAAAGGCATCAAATCTCTAATAGGGAGCCAGGCATGGTGGTTCATGCCTGTAATCCCAGCACTCTGGGAGGCTGAGGTGGATGGATTACCTGAGCTCAGGAGTTCGAGACCAGCCTGGGCAACATGGAAACCCCTTCTCTACTAACATATAAAAATTAGCTGGGTATGGTGGTACATGCCTGTAATCCTACCTACTTGGGAGGCTGAGGCAGGAGAATTGCTTGAACCTAGGAGGTGGAGGTTGCAGTGAGCTGAGATCGCACCACTGCAACAGAGCCTGGGCAACAGAGCAACTGTATCTCAAAAAATAAATAAATCTCCTGATAGGCTTTGGGTATGGAGTGTGGACACCAGGACGAAGATGGGGGTCCCCAACCCTCAGAGATTCACATGCAGGTGGGGGAGGAGGCCACTCAGCAGTCACCTCCTAGAGGAACTTGAGCTGTGTAAGGGCAGATGGGTGACACGCAGTCCAGGGAGAGCCAGACAGAGTAGCAGCTGGAGGAACTGTAAGGGGGTGCAGAGAGCTGAGGGGCCGTCCTCGATCCACAAGGCCACTCTACTTCTGCCTTTTCTATGTGACTCCAGACAAGGGCCAGGGGAAGTCCCTGGGACACTGAGGTGGGAGATTTCCTGCTGCGTAAACTGGGGACCTCTGACATCCCCAGGCTCCCAGGTTATAAAATTCCATGGCGTGCCTTGAAAAGTGACCACTGTGGCCGGGCACGGTGGCTCAAGCCTGTAATCCCAGCACTTTGGGAGGCCGAGGCGGGTGGATCACGAGGTCAAGAGATCGAGACCGTCCTGGTCAACATGGTGAAACCCCGTGTCTACTAAAAATACAAAAAATTAGCTGGGCATGGTGGTGCGTGCCTGTAGTCCCAGCAACTCGGGAGGCTGAGGCAGGAGAATTGCCTGAACCCAGGAGGCGGAGGTTGCGGTGAGCCGAGATCGCGCCATTACACTCCAGCCTGGGTAACAAGAGTGAAACTCCGTCTCAAAAAAAAAAAAAGAAAAGAAAGGTGACCGTTGTGTTTGGTCACAAAGGGATTGTTAGGGTCTTTGATAAATTCGATTGCACAGAGAAGCCGTGAGCTCTGGCCTGGATTGCATGAGCCAGGAGCACATGGGTCAGATGGTCGCCGGGGTCCCAACATGAGCACTCAGGGCCCACTTCACCCCCATCAGGCTTGGGAGCCACTTCATCCTCTAGGCGTTGCCTGGGCATCACCTCTGAAGCCGAGTCCCTCACCCCATGGGGCTCTGGGACAAGTTAGGGGCCTTCTGTTGTTGAATCTGGACAAGGACAGACCACTGTCTTCACAGGCTTCTGGATTCTCCCGTTTGCCCCACAATAGCGAATCCTGAAAGTTCAAGGCCTCAAGAGTCCCGGGTCAAAACAAACCATGCAATGCACATGATGCCGCGTAATACGCTTGTAAGAGGCAGAAAGCTCTGTCTCTGAGGCTGAGCTCCAGGTTGCAAGGGTTAACAAAGGGCCGCAGGGGGTGGCTTTTGCCTAAGGCACACTCAGCGGCTGGGGTAGAAATGGAAGCTCAGGAAGTGTCTTAGGGTTTTCAGTTCCTGGTTCTGTGCGTATTGGCTGCCCTGGATCCCTCAGAAGGCGGCTCCAGAGCTAGAAGGGGCCACTTTCTGGACCGCAGTACCTGGCTGGTATGCTCAGCTCACACCCTGTGCTGGCCCTTTACTCACCATGGCTTGCTCTGTAAAGCAGGTTTCCTCTTCCGCCTGCAGGAGTTGCTGTAAGATCTGTGTTTGAACTCTCAAACTTTACTCTCCTTCCTTCCTTTTCTTGGGCATTGGCATCAGAAAAGTCTAAGGTTTATTGCCTGGAATTGGGGCCTCACTTTTTGTAAAGATACAGCACATAAAAATCAGTCCCTCCAAGATCTCTTCAGCAGGTGACGGCTGTTGCTTTTGATGCCGGGCCAGGTTACGATCAGGTCCCTGACCTCTGGTGGGGGTGTTGCAGTTGGTGATTTAGTACAGTGAAGGCAGGATGATCGGATGGCCATGGAGGTCAGAGCCCCTCGCTCCCATCACTGCCTGTGGGGACTGCCCAGCCCTGGCATCAAGTCCCTCACATGGGAAATGAGGCCCCACATGCATCATTTCTGGGACCCGTGGTTCCCAGAGAGCCGCCTTTCCACATGGAGAGATGGCAGAGGGGAACAGGCACGCTTTCTTCTGGTCCCGCCTGGTCACTGTCAGTGGCCTTTCCAAGTCATTCCCCTGCCGGGAGCTTTGGAAGAGAGGCAGGAAGATCTGCAGAGCTGGATACAAGTTCCCTGAGACTTTGGGGCACCTGGAAACCCCAGAAGTCACGATGGGTCCGTTGGCAGCAGCTTCTGCCCCAGGTGGGCACCACACAGGCCTTGTGCAGGGAGGGCAGGAATTGATGAGGCAGGTGGTTGCTACCCTGAGACCGGATGGGTCCGTGGCTGCATGGGAGACACACATCGTGCTTTTGGGCCTTGGGGGAGAAGGGTCAGTCTCAGCTGGTGTCCTGAGGGAGGGACTTGTGGCAAAGGCATTTTGAAAAGCATAGAAACAGCTCCAAGCCCTGCGCATCTCAACCCCAGCCCTTCCACTTGTATGACCCAGGCCCACTCCAGCCTGAAGCCTCCATGTTTGCATTGGCAAAATGAAGATAAAAATTCCTGCCCTTGCCAGGTGCAGTGACTCACACCTGTAATCCCAGCACGTTGGGAGGCTGAGGCAGGTGGATCACAAGGTCAAGAGTTCGAGACCAGCCTGGCAAATATGGTGAAACCCCATCTCTACTAAAAATACATTAAAAAAATTAGCTAGGCGTGGTGGTGCATGCTTGTAATCCCAGCTACTCAGGAGGCTGAGATAGGAGAATTGGTTGAACCTGGAAGGTGGAGGTTGCAGTGAGCCGAGGTTGTGCCACTGCACCCAGCCTGGGCAACGGAGTGAGACTCTATCTCAAAAAAAAAAAAAAAAAAAATTCCTGCCCTCTAATCAGGGCAGTATCCAGGAGCCAACAGGAAAGCGATGTGTCACCTGCACAGGCCCGGGTGAGCACAGGGGATTGTCGTGATCATGTTTTGTTTTTTGAGGCGAGGCCCAGCTCTTGAACCTGCCCCATCTCCCTGTGCAATCCTAGGTGCACAGCCTCTTCCCCAGGGAGCCCCCCCAAAGGCAGAACTCTTGGCTGTGTTCATCTCTGGCGCCCACAGCATTATGCGTTGCCTGGTGTGGCGTGTGTGGAAATCTGCCCCCAAGAGTGCAGCTTGGGGGCTGGGGGCTGTGGTTTGTGTCTTGCCCCTTTCAGGGTAGCCGGGGGGTGCTATTTAATGCCTCTAGGCCTCGGTCTCCCTGTCTGCTGAATGAGAATAACACGTCAGTGCTGGGTCTGTTTTAAGGGCAGAAGGAGACACATAAATAAATGTCTAGCGCGTAGTAAATGCTCAGTACACATTAGCTGCTAGTGAAGCTCAGCCTCTTCCATAAATTGTGATTAAACAGAACAAAGTTGACACAGAACTGGCTGTCACAGAGCTTCCTTCCTGAGTCTCCAGGCTTGGTGCGCCTCAGAGCCTGCAGTCCCCTTAACACCCCTGTGGTGAGGCCCCCATGAGTCTCTAGAGCTCAGAAAGGTCAGTGAATCTCCCCACAGTCACACAGCCCTGGAGTGGCAGAGCTGGAGCTGATGTCAGCGTTCTGCCACCACAGTAAGGCCCACTGCTGCCGTGAGACCCTCCCATGGGCACTGCCCCCTGAGAACATCTGTAACCTGTCACCCAACACTGCACTCTCCCCAGTTCTCTCTGGGTGGGGACATGGCAAGTCTCCTTATTTTCCTTTTTCATGCAGAATCCAGGGTCATTGACAAGGACAAAGGCACACTTGTTGAAATTGTCCTTCAGGACCCAGAGTTTCTCACTGAATCTTCTCCCAGAAAATGTCTCGGTAGAAGAGGCATTTTAGCATGCCGTGAAAACCTGGGGAAGGAAGGGGCCATGACAAGCAGGAAAGCAAGTGCTCTGTCAGGAGCAAGGACGTGGAGACCGGGCCACGAGGGCTGTGGGGCTACAAGAGCTCGGTGTGCCACCCCCTGCCACCCCCTCCGATCTCTCCCTCTGAAGAGCCATGGGGACCATCCCAGGCCTGGGCAGTCCCTGGGCAAAAACACGTTCTTGTCAGGAAATGGTAAGAAGGGATCGGTGAAGTTGAGTCAATGTGTTCAAACAAATGTCTCCACTGATACTGGCAGCCTCTCCAAAGGGGACTTGAGAGGTGCAGGACATAGAGGAGGGAGGCAGCCAGGTTTCCCTCCGTGACTCTCTGGCTCGGCCACCATAACAAAATACCCCAGTCTACAAGGCTTAAACAGCAGACATTTCTGTTCTCAGAGTTCTGGAGGTGGGAGGTCCTAGACCCGTGCCAGCATGGTCCGGTTCTAAAGGGAGGGGCCTCCTCCTGCCTCTCAGACTGTGGAGGAGGGAGAGGGGCAAGGAGGGAGTGGGGACAGAGAGAGAGAATGCTCAGTGTTCTCCAGGTGTCTTTATTTTATTTTATTTTATTTATTTATTTTTGAGGAGTCGTCTCCCTCTGTTGCCCAGGCAGGAGTGCAGTGGTGCCATCTTGGCTCATTACAACCTCTCCCTACCAGGTTCAAGCAATTCTCCTGCCTCAGCCTCCTGAGAAGCTGGGATTACAAGCGTATGCCATCATGCCTGGCTAATTTTTTTGTTATTTTAGTAGAGACGGGGTTTCACCATGTTGGTCAGGCTGATCTTGAACTCCTTGTTATCCTCTCACCTTGGCCTCCCTCAGTGCTGGGATTACAGGCATAAGCCACTGCACCCGGCCCAAGTGTCTTCATTTGAAGGGCACCAGCCCCATCGTGCGGGCTCCGACCTCATCTAACCTCATTACCTCCCAACTGGCATCCCATAAAGGGTTAGGACTTCAGCCTCACGTGTAGGGGGACAAAGTTCCGCCCATAGCACCCTCCCTGGGGATGAGTGACGCCACCGGGTGCCCATGGGAAGTGTGGCCTCCTTGACAGTCATGACCGTGGACTGATCCTGGGCACTCAGTGGATAGAAGGAGCTGCCCAGAGTTGGGGGACCTGGATCCAGGCGGGATCCACTATACCCTGAGAGTGAGTGCCAGCAGGGCGTACCCAAGGAAGAGGGGAGGAGGAGCGATGCCACGCCTGGCTGGAGTTCCCCCCAGTGCCCTTCCCATCCCCCCACCAGCCCGTGACTTTTAACCTCTGACCTCCCAGAGCTGTGAGCACTGACCCCACTGTGGCCTTTGTCGGGGACCTGGTCTGTTGGATGCCCCTGGGGCTTCAGGCACGCCATGTACATCTCCTCATACCCTAAGCAACCCTGTAAGGTGGACGTGGTCTCTACTTGACCGTTGAGGAAACTGAGGCTGAGTCACATTCCCACAGCTACTAGTAGGGGACGGAGTGAGACTTTGAACCAGATACCTTCCCCCAGGGTCTGTGCTGGCCCTCAGCCTACCCAGAGCTGGGGCTGGTGGAACTTGGAGGGAGTAGTGGAGGAGACAGAGACCCTGGCTCCTAGGTGCAAGGCTCCAGAGAGTGACCTCTGCCACCATCTGTGAGTGTCAGGCAGACAGCACCGCCTGCTGGGTGAGGGGTGGTCTTGGCTCTGGGAGAAGGAGGGGAGAGGAAGGAGGTTCCCATGTGGAGGGGAGAAGTGCCAGGGGCTTGTCTCAAGTGCTTCTCGGCAGCCCTGCATGAGGGCTAAAGCCACACCCCTGCTGTTGGCTCCAGCAGGCTGCCTGCCTCTCCCACTCCTTGCCTGCAGCCCCCTTCTCTGAACCTTGGCCAGCAGCCCCCTCCCCATCCTGGGGAGATGTCCCCTTCACACACTCCTGCCTGGCCAGGCTCCATCAGGCTCTCACTTGGCCCATTGTGATTGCTGAAAAGGAAGTGAACCAACTCTGAAGCCTCTCTACTCAAAATGGGCTGGGGACCAGCAGCATTGGCCTCTCCTGGGAATGTGGTAAAATGCAGAACCCCAGGCCCCCTGTAGCCTGCTGAGCCGCGTCCCAGACCACCCAGTACAGCCTCATCTGGGGCTACCAGATCCCACTACATGGCCCTGGAGCTTGTGAGGGATCCCCTTTTGGGGAGGCTGGGTGGGATTTCTGTCGGGATCTCCCCACGTCCCCGAGTTCCGTAGCTGGGTGCTGCCCTGAGAACAGTTTTGAAGGCTGTGGAGGTAGCAGCTCCAATCACCAAGCCGGTCTCGGAGCCTGCGGAGCCGTCCATTTGGAGGGTAGAGCCACACCTGGCACCAGCCCACAGGTCGCCTGGCTGGGGGAGCACGGTGTCTTCAGAGGGGACTTCCAGGGCAGGCTGGAGCCCACCGTGGTGGAGGGAGTTGTGAAGGCGCTTATGAGGTTGCATGGTGTGCAGCTGCCGTGGGCATAAGCTTGCGGGTCCCGTGGTCTGGATTTGTGTCCTGCTCCGATTCCTTCCTCGAAGTGAGACTTGGGTGAGAAGTCAGCCCAGCAGAGCCCAGCCTTCCCCTGAGAGCTGGGGATGGCTGTCCACCAGGAAGACACAGAGGCGGCCTGTACCACCTGCAGCACCAGCCAGCTGGGACTTCACGGTCCCTGCTCTCCTAGGTTCTTTTCCAGTTCGGTTCTGGCAGAGAGCCAGAGCCCAGCACAGCCCCTGCTTGTGTTGCCGTGGGGCCTGCTGTAAAGGGATAGGCAGTGTCCTTTCTCTACCTTAGTCACAGTGAGGGCTGGAGATGAACCAGAGCCTGAGTGTTGCCACCAATTAACAGGAGACCTGGACCAGGCACAGTGGCTCACGCAGGTAATCCCACACTTTGGGAGGCTGAGGCGGGCGGATCATGAGGTCAGGAGATCAAGACCATCCTGGTCAATGTGGTGAAACCCCGTCTCTACTAAAAATAAAAAAGAATTAGCTGGGCGTGGTGGCACATGCCTGTAATCCCAGCTACTTGGGAGGCTGAGGCAGGAGAATCTCTTGAACCAGGAAGTCAGAGGTTGCAGTGAGCCAAGATTGTGCCATTGCACTCCTGCCTGACGACACAGTGAGGCTCCATCTAAAAAAAAAAAAAAAAAGGTGGGGGGTAGGAGACCTGTGTCCCTTCCAGATGATTTTCTCCAATGCCCACATCTGCCTGATTCTGAGGAGGCAGAATGGCAGGTCAGCACACCCGGGTCTTGGAATTAAGGAGGCTGCTGGGACAAGCATTGTGTGCAGTCTGTGGTACCAGTCAGTTCCTGTATGCTGGGTCCCTCCAAATGCCTGTTCTACATAGCGTCCCTCCCCGTACACGCCCCCACTCACCTCGTGTAGTGGCTTCATCGGGGCGGCAGGTGCTACCTCTTCACTCACAGATCACTGACATCCCAAAGCCTACATACAGGTAGGTTAGGCCCTTCCTTGTACAGGTTAGGGCGACATGAAGGCAGTAGGGCAAGAGAATCTTCTCGATGCGTTGGGAGGGAGACTTGTCCTCAGGAGCACACCTGTGTGGGAAGAATACTACATGGGGGGGGTCTCACCAGGGCCCCCACATGTCTGCCATAGCATGCCTTTATCGTGGTGGATTAATCTGTTCTCACACTGCTGATAAAGACATACCTAAGACTAGGTAATTTATAAAGGAAAGAGGTTTAATGGAGTCACAGTTCCGCAGGGCTGGCGAGGCCTAACAATCATGGCAGAAGGCAAAGGAGAAGCAAAGGCACGTGGTACATGGCAGCAGGCAAGCAGGGGAACTCCCACTTAAAAAACCATCAGGTCTCGTGAGAGTGACTCACTACCATGAGAACAGTGTAGGGGAAATAGCCTCCTGACTCGGTTCTCTCCACTTCTCCCCACCCTTGATGAGGGGAAGTTACTACAATTCAAGGTGAGATTTGGGTGGGGACACAGCCAAACCACATCAAGCAGGTACCACCCAACTTTTACCTAACCTGACCCTTTAAGTCAGCATATGTCTTCAATAAATAATAAAGCTAGTGGAAAATCTGTAGCTCTTCCAGCTTTTTCTGTTTGGTTTTGGAGATGGGAGTCGCTCTCTCTCCCAGGCTAGAGACACCATCTCAGCTCATTGCAACCTCCACCTCCCGGGTTCGAGCAATTCTTGTGCCTCAGCCTTGAAGTAGCTGGGATTACAGGCACACCCAGCTAATTTTTGTATTTTTGGTAGAGACGGGATTTTGCCATGTTGGCCAGGCTGGTCTCAAATTCCTGACCTCACATGATCCACCCACCTTGGCCTCCCTAAGTGCTGGGATTACAGGCATGAGCTATCACACCCAGCAATTTTTTTTTCTTAATGCAATTTAAATAAATATATGACTTTTCAAATTAAAAGACAAGTGTTCACTTAGGTATCACCTGAAATGACCTTGTTACTGGCAGTATGGCAAACAGATCACGAGGGGGAACGGGCTAATTTCAGGATGGATCCTGACTTGCCCTGCTTGGGTCTGTGACCTGGGAAGGTGGTTTTTGCCCCAGTAGAATGGTGCCCACCCACCTGCAGAGGCAGCAGAGATCACCCAGTCCAGGACTGCACGGCACGAGCTGGGTTTGCACAGGACTGCTGGGATGGGTAGGCACTCATGTGCTCGCGTTAGTCTGCCCTCAAATAACATCTGTTCTTGGTTTTACGTGCCACTCAGTTTTATAGATAAAACCAGCACCAGAGACACAAACTGAATTATTTCTTTTTTGAGACAGTCTTGCTCGGTCACCCAGGCTGGAAAGCAGTGGCACAAACTGCTCACAAACCTCCTGGGTTTAAACAATTCTCTGCCTCAGCCTCCCGAATAGTTGAGATTACAGGCTTGTGCCACCACACCCACCTTACTTTTTGTATTTTTAGCAGAGACAGAGTGTCACCATTTTGGTGAAGCTGGTCTTGAGCTCCTGACCTCATGATCCACCCACCTCAGCGCCCTAAGCGCTGGGACTACAGGTGTGAGCCACTGCGCCTGGCCTACAAACTAACTTTTCTAAGGTCTCAAGCCAAGTTAGTGGCCCAGACAGGAGTGCTGAGGCCTCCTCTACCTGCTGGAGAGACCACCCCGGCCAGTGCTGGGCTATGACCCCAGAGGCTGAGCCTCCCAGCTGGTCTGCGGGCCCATTTCTCCTGGAACCTATATAGAAACTTCTGTCATACCGCAGGTGTGTGTGCCTGGCCACTTGTGGTCACCCTGAGCTGTGCAGAAGAATCTAGAAGGCAAGAAAAGGGCAGGTCCTATGTGTCCAGAAAATTAAAGCCGTGGTTCTTAGGCACGGTTGTTTTGGGTAATTGTCACTAAGGTCTCGAAGCGTGTGGGGGATCCAAGGTTACTACTGTCGGTGGCTTCTCAGCTTGCTTCTCTGAGCAGCACCAAGAAGGATGGGCCTATGGGGACCGTCAGGGACGCCAGCTCCACTGTGACCAGCGCCCATAAGCACCCACCGCAGGCAACATTCACGGAGCTTTGACTGAATGCGGGGGCCAGACTAAGTCCTTTACACACGATAAAATCACTTCACACTCATCATCCCATCTTACCGATGAGTATAACAAGGCACAGAAGTGGGAAGTCAGTTGTACAAGGTCATACAGTGTCAGGACTGGGGACACATTTAATAGCAGGGCCAGTTCCCTGCCAGATTCCTGTTGCTTTAGCCAGAATTCCTGGGGATGGTCATGAAAGTGTATATAGATATCAAAGGTTCCAGGGTGGCCTGTCAGCTCCCAAAGTCCTGTTGCCCCCAAACAGTGACCACTCCCTAGCAGGCTGGCACGGTGGGAGGGGCCTTGCTTGCCCTTTCAGCCTGCTGGTCTGCATGCCTGGCCAGGTGGGGTCACTGTGGGCTGGATAGAAGGACCCCTTTCTTTTTTTTTTTTTTTTTTTTTTTTTGAGATGGAGTTTTGCTCTTGTTACCCAGGCTGGAGTGCAATGGCACGATCTCAGCTCACCGCAGCCTCCACCTCCTGGGTTCAGGCAATTCTCCCACCTCAGAGTGCAATGGCACGATCTCAGCTCACCGCGGCCTCCGCCTCCTGGGTTCAAGCAATTCTCCCACCTCAGCCTCCTGAGTAGCTGGGATTACAGGCACGTGCCACCACGCCCAGTGAATTTTTTGATTTTTAGTAGAGATGGGGTTTCACCATTTGACCAGGATGGACTCGATCTCTCGACCTCGTGATCTACTCGCCTCGGCCTCCCAAAGTGCTGGGATTACAGGCTTGAGCCACCGCTCCCGGCCAGAAGGACCCCTTTCTTACCATCTACAGGAAATTGTTGACCCTCTGTGTGTGGCATGGGTGGCTCCGCCCTAGATGAGGCGACCTCCTGTGATGGCTTTCTGCCCCACCCCACAGAGGCTAGCAGAGGCTGGGGTTGCCAGGCTGCATCCTGACCGTGTGTCCCTTCCTTTCTCCTCAGCCGCCTCCCCGTGCAAGATCCTGAAGTGCAACTCTGAGTTCTGGAGCGCCACATCGGGCAGCCACGCCCCAGCCGCAGACGACACCCCTGAGTTCTGCGCAGCCCTGCGCACCTACGCCCTGTGCACGCGGCGGACGGCCCGTACCTGCCGGGGTGACCTGGCCTACCACTCGGCCGTCCATGGCATAGAGGACCTCATGAGCCAGCACAACTGCTCCAGGGATGGCCCCACCTCGCAGCCACGCTTGCGCACGCTCCCACCGGCCGGAGACAGCCAGGAGCGCTCAGACAGCCCCGAGATCTGCCATTACGAGAAGAGCTTTCATAAGCACGCGGCTGCCCCCAACTACACGCACTGTGGCCTCTTTGGGGACCCGCACCTCAGGACTTTCACAGACCGCTTCCAGACCTGCAAGGTGCAGGGCGCCTGGCCGCTCATCGACAATAATTATCTGAACGTGCAGGTCACCAACACACCTGTGCTGCCCGGCTCAGCCGCCACTGCCACCAGCAAGGTAAGGGGGAGGGGCAACTGTGGGGCACAGCCCTGCCCTTCGTCTCTGCCCTGCGTGGACACTGAGAGGTTGAGAGGGCCTCAGGTACCTGAGAATGGGGGAAGGTGGAGGAGAGTGGGGACACAGGAGCATCCTAAGGACTGGAGGTCTCAGCCTCCTCCCTCCTTCCCCGGCCCAGCCGGGCTTGCCTGGCATAGCTCCATTTCACAGATGGGGAGCCAGGCGTTCGAGGAGGCAAAGTAACCTTCCCACCCCAAGTGCACAGTCAGCTGGGATGTGTGCTAGGATCTGCCCCCAGCCCAGGTGACTCCAGAGCCTGGCATGTTCTCAGCTGCCCCATGAGACCACTGAGGGCTGCTGGTTTTCCAACCCAAGGAGGCCTCAGCATGTGGGCAGCAGGACTCAGATCCTGATCTGGGGCCACAGCCAGAGGCAGCCACACACACAGCCACGGGCCCATGCAAATGGACAGTCCTGTCCACCCCAGCCTCTCCCTCCCCTACCCACTTTTGGAGAGGATGTCCTGTGACAGCATATTCAGACTTAGCCAGAGGACAAGGCCTCGAGGCCAGGAAGGAAGCTAGTGGCTCCCAGTTCAGGCGATAGGGACACGTCCGCCCTCCCCAGTGCCAGGCCCTCCACTGCCCCCTGGGGTTTCCAGCAGTGGGTCTGTTTTCGTAGGAAGAGCCAGTTGGAAGGCCGTGTGGCAGCAGTGCCAGACTCGCCACAAGGGCGTTTCTGTTCCTTCCCAGCCCTCCACACCCAGTGGACAGTGAGGTGATCTGGCCGCCAGGGAAATGCCCCATCCTTGCCACTTCCCTCTGCTCCGGTGGCCCTTGCCTGCCTCCAGGGGGTCTCTTTCTGGGCGAGAAACAAGCAGGTCTTCATCCTCTGGATTCCCAAGCAGGCCCTGGGCCCCAGGCTGCAATGCCTAATGGAGGAGACCTGCAGCCAGTTCACTCCCCACTATGCCCTCCTGGCCCTCTGCAGACTCAGGGGCCTGCACCAAGGACCCAGCCACCTCCCCCTTGGCCTCTGCACCTCCCCACCACCCGCCCTCCTGAGAGCCAAGAGAAACGGACACCAGGAGCCTGAGGCTGTAGCTTCTAAATCTGGGCACCAGCCTGCTTTGGAGGGGACCTGGCCTCCCTGTCCCATCCTGCAGGCTCCCAAGGGACACACAGGGAGGTCTGAGGATGTGAGAGGGATATGGACCCCCAGTGGCTTGCTCCTCTGGACCCCAGCAAATGTGACAACCGAGCCAAGCCACACACCGGAAAGGATGTGTGGTTTGTGCGCAGGGAGGCAGGGCTGCTGCCCCCATTACGGGTGGAGGTGGTGTGACAGGGTGGAGCAGGAGCCTGCAGGCTGGGGCGGTGCGCCTGGGCTCAGGACACCATCCTTGGCTGTCAGTGGAGGCACAGTGGGACCTTGAGTGTGGCGATGCTATCCACAACTTAAATGGCAATGGACCGCTCATTCATTCCTTCTTAAATTTCATTCATTCACTTGATCCATGTTTTTCAAATGCATCATGCCAAGGGACAGACTGGCACATGCTATGGGGAAACTAACCGGAAGGGGAAGGTGCAAGACACAAGTCCCTGTCCTCTCCTGTAAAATGGGTGGTAGCAGCACAGCTGGAAAGAGGGCAGTGGAGCAGTGGGCTGGGTTCTAATCCTGGCTCGATTCTGGGCACTGTGGACAGCAGAACTGCCCTTCCTGTCCCAGCATGGAGGTTTCCAGAAAGTGTGAAGCCGAGCTTCACCAACCCAGCCCATTTTTGCTGCAACCCAGGGCCACCTTTGATCGCAGCAGGCTGCTTTCTGCTGGAGGCTGAGGTGGTGTGTTCCCCCAGTGAGAACATGGGTGGCTGCCCCCACTGTCTTTCAGGCCTCCGGTACTCGGGTGTGTCTGTTCACTCATTGAGGCCGCAACCACCAGAGGCTGCATCTGTGCCAGCCTCTGAGCTAGGTATTGCCCTCCCTCCCAGGCGTGTGACAAACAGAGACCAGCAAAGGGGGGCTGGGGCAGCAGGATGCTGAAGGCCATTGGGAGCCTCGGCTCTGTCCAGAGAACAGGGGAGGCTGTACACCAAGCTCCCCCTATAACACAGATAGGGGAACAGAGGAGTTGGTGTCCAAAGCAGGCAGTGTGGGAGAGCAGCCTGGTGTCCACAGGGAGCAGGGGAAGGAAGGGACTGTCATGTTCTAGATCATGAGACCTCTGGGCTTTTTGGCCACGTCAACCACCAGCAACAGAGACCTCTGCGCCTGCTGGAACCCATTCCCCTTTCCCAACTCAGCCAGCCAGACTCCACTGCCCACCCGCCACGCACCTGCCCTTGAAGGCCTCTCCTTGGGCTTCCCACAGTGTGTCCAGCCTCTGCCTGGCCTGACCCTGCAGCCATGAGATTGGCCTTTTTGTGCAGAAGCTTCCTGTGACGCTGCGTGTGCATGAAGCTGGCCCCAGACCCTTGGGCATCACTTGTTTCTCATGATACGGGCAGTTTCAGCCACTCAGACAATCTGTCCATTATTGTGGACGATCAAGCATCCATTTTACAGACAAAGACTCAGGAGAGGACAGGAACTCGAGGCCTGTGCCTTCCCCTTCTTTTCCCCACTGGTGACTTTTCCCCATCACACTCGCCAGTCCTTCCCTCGGCAGGATTCAGGTGCTCAGCCTGTGACCCCCTGGAGCACGGGGATCCTCTCCCTTGTGTCCCCCCAGCCCCTTGCTCTGGGCCTGGCATGGAAGTGGTGCTCCATAAGTAGTAGCTGCTGCAGCCAGGGTTCTGCCTTGTGCCCAGCGCAGTGGAAAGGGCCAGGGCCCCTGCAGAAGGAGTGGCAGAGGCAGGAGCGGCTGCCCGCCTGCGGCTGTGTTGGCAGCGAGCCGCCGGCTTTCGACAGGCCCCCTTCATGCTGTTACTTGTGGTTGAGTCCCTGGCACCAGTGCCAAGAAGAGTCAGGCAGCCTGTCAGCCTTCCAGGAGGCTGTCTCCGCGAGAGACGTCGGTTAGAGCGAAACCAGCCTTTCCTGTTCCAGGGAGACTGACGGCACTTGGAAAGCAGGACCCCCACCCCCAGTGTCTGTGTGGCCCTGCACACCAGGCAGGGACACCAGAGTCCCCCATCCTCCCCCCATGGCAGGACCACCCACGGCCCAGACCACCCTGGCTGGCCCACCTCCGGCCCCCCAGGCGCCTCCACACTGAGGTGGGCTGGCCAGTGGGTGGGAAGAAGTAGGAGCTTGAACTGTCTGGAGTTGCCATTTCCAGAGGTCAGGAGTGGTAGAGTCGCAGCAATTGCATCAGGTTCAAGGCTTAGGGCTCCCTGCTGGATGGAGAGGCTGCAGCCACCTTTGGCATCTCAGGCCAAACCGCCATGTCCTGGGGCCAGGCTGGGACCCGCTCCTGGGCGGGGGTGAGGAAATCAAGTCCAGTGCTCAGGCAGCTATGCGCTTGGGGTCCTCCCCCTGCTGGCCTCCATCCTCCCACAGAGCCCCGGTGCTGCATGTCTCCATCAGGCACAGAACGGACAGTGCCTTGTGCCGGCCCTGAATGGGCTCACGCCAAGACTGCCGTTTCTTTTAAAGTCCTCCAGCGACCTGCCCCTCGCTCAGCTCCTCCCAGCCTTGCCTTTCTGACCAACAGCATGAAAGGACAGGATTTTCCTTCTTCAGAAGCCTTGGCCTAGGGTTTCTCTATTCTTCTGGGGGTCCCACACCCCTCAGGCTACCAGCGCTCCCTGCCTCATTACCCCAAAGCTTTATGCTAATATGGGGGATACACCAAGCCACAGCAACACAGCTGGGGCCACCTCCAGGGGCTCTCAGTACCCAACGGGCTTGCATTACCTAGAAGGTTCTGTGCCCGCTCCTTTCCAGGCCTCCTCTTAGCCTCTGCTCCTGAGGCTGTGGCCCTAGGTCAGACAGGATGGCCTGCTGCTGTGTCCCCAGCTGGCCCCCGGGACCTCCTGGCTGTCTGCGACCCTCCTGGCGGAGCTGAGGGTCTTCTGTGGGTTCCCTGCCTTCCCTTCCCCATCAGAGCAGCTGCTTACTCCTTGTTGGTTTCTGGCACCTCATCACACATCTGCTGTGAGGCCAGAAAGCCCTTGGCACTTGGCAGCACTGCCCTCCACCCAGAAAGCCAGCCAGGCAGTGCTCATGCCCCCCGTCCCATGCCCAGACAGAGCGCGGCTGCGCATGGCGGCAGCAGCTGCCCCTTGTTTGGAGCCCTTGAGGCTGGGTGCAGGTGGGCTCCTTTGGGAGCCCCATCAGCCAGCCAGCTGGCCAGACCAGCTCCTGTGGGGAGGGGTTGGGGCTGGTTGCCAGGCTGAGAAGAGGGCAGTGCAGCAGATGGAGGTCCCAAAAGGCCTGGGTGCCACCTTGTTCCCTTCACCCCACCTCCCTTCCTGGCTTCAGGCTGGGAGTCCAGGTTCCAGCTCCCCTTGGTCTGGGGGACAAGGCACCCAGAGCTTTCATGGCAAAACAGCTGGCACCTGAGAGAGGAAGAGGTGGGTCGGGGGGCGTTATTTCTCTATTTCCAACCCAGATAGCCTTAGTTAGGGTTAGGGAGGAAAGAGCTGCCAGGCACCACCCAGGACAGCAGGGGAAATTCATCAGCCCAGGCCCCGGTCCTCCTCTTCCTCCCAGGCCTCCCACCCTATGGGCTTATGGCCAAAAGAGCCCAGAGTCTGGAACCCCAGAGTTATTCCCAGCTCTGCCTCTTGCTACTGTGTGACCTTAGGTAAGTCATTATCCTGCTGTGAGCAGGATTCATTTTCTTATATAGAAAATTAGGAGTAATGTCACTGAACTTGACACTGTCAGACAAAACTAGAAGCAATGAATGCAGTGCCTGGGACACGGTATGCAGCCTGTGCACCTGTGTCTGGCTCTCAGCAGAAGGGTGTCCCCAGCCGGCTGCTCCTCCAGCCTGGGCCTAGGCTGCACATTTAGACTGGTACCTCCTCCATGTCCTGGTTTGGGGACCGTGGCCTCTGCCTGCTTACGTGGATTTTGCCCTGTTCATTATTAGAGCATCCGTTGCCTCCACTGCCTTGCTGTAACATGCAGGCATTGTGCTCCTGTACCACTGTCCTTATCCAAGGTGATGCTTGCAGACCAGTTCCTGTCACCCTGTAGCACATGAGCAGAAACTGAGCAGTTGAAACCAACAGAAATATTGTATAATACGGAAGCCAGAAGTTGAGAATGTGTTTCCCGGAGAAAAAAATCAAGGTAGAGCAGGGCTGATCCTTCTGGAGGCTCCATGGGAGAAAGCATTCATTGCCATTTGCAGCTTCGGAGGGTTGCCAGCATCCCTTGGCTTGTGGTCACATCACCTCCTGTCTTAGTCATATCTCCCTCTGCCTTTTTCTTATAAAGACACTTATGATTCCATTTAGGGCCCACCCAGGTAATCTTCATCTCAGTGTCCTTTACCCAATCAGAGCTACAGAGTCCCTTTTGCCATCTAAGGGAACATGCCCAGGTTACAAGGCACCATTCTGCAGCCTAGCACACTGGGCTATTGACCTTTTATTTTTAATTATCTATGCTGTTATTCTTATGGTTCACTTCCCTATACAGTAAAAGAGCTGGTTTTCTACTTAGGGTAGCAGCCTATCGTTTTTCTAAGTCACTTGTTAAAGAAAGAAGGCCAAGTTGGTTTAAAGAGTGAGGTGCACAGGTGAACTAAGGCATCTGTCCCACCCGGGAAAGGAGTGTCTGGGGCACCCCTGGGGGATCCTCCGTGCCCTCCTAACTGTGGAGCTGGGCCTCGTCCCGTGTGCCTCACCCACTCTCCTCTTCCCTGGCAGCTCACCATCATCTTCAAGAACTTCCAGGAGTGCGTGGACCAGAAGGTGTACCAGGCTGAGATGGACGAGCTCCCGGGCGCCTTCGTGGATGGCTCTAAGAATGGTGGGGACAAGCACGGGGCCAACAGCCTGAAGATCACAGAGAAGGTGTCAGGTCAGCACGTGGAGATCCAGGCCAAGTACATCGGCACCACCATTGTGGTGCGCCAGGTGGGCCGCTACCTGACCTTTGCTGTGCGCATGCCGGAGGAGGTGGTCAATGCCGTGGAGGACTGGGACAGCCAGGGCCTCTACCTCTGCCTCCGGGGCTGCCCCCTCAACCAGCAGATTGACTTCCAGGCCTTCCACACCAACACTGAGGGCCCCGGCGCCCAAAGGCCAGCAGCCGCCAGCCCTGCACCCACAGCCCCCGAGACCTTCCCCTATGAGACGGCCGTGGCCAAGTGCAAGGAGAAGCTGCCAGTGGAGGACCTGTACTACCAGGCCTGCGTCTTCGACCTCCTCACCACAGGTGATGTGAACTTCACGCTGGCTGCCTACTATGCCTTGGAGGACGTCAAGATGCTCCACTCCAACAAGGACAAACTGCACCTATATGAGAGGACTCGGGACCTGCCCGGCAGGGCGGCGGCAGCGGGACTCCCCCCAGCCCCCCGGCTGCTCCTGGGTGCCCTCGTCCTGCTCCTGGCCCTGCTCCCTGTGTTCTGCTAGATGCATAGATGTGGAGGGAGGCGTGGACCCTGCCCCCTCGGCGTCTCCATCTGTGGGCTGGGACCGGGACTGCCAACGGGATGCAGATCCATCCCCTGGCCCTGCCTGCTGGCAAAGGCTTAGGCCCCTCCCCTCTAGTGCACGTGACAAGGTTGTGGTGACTAGTGCCGTGATGTTTGTGACAGTAGAACTGCGTGAAAGGGAGAGCAGCTACCCTCACCCCACCCCCGCAGTGTGAATGTGCAAAACAGCCCCTCAGGCTGAAGGCCCCACCCCCACCAGAGAGACACTGGGCACCGTCAGTCAGCTCCTTCCCCTCGCAATGCACTGAACCAGGCCCAGCCGACTGCTGCTCGCCGGTCCGTGGGGCCTCCCGTGCCCGCCACACGCGCACACACACTCTTTCACAACAGAACACACTCGTACCCCCTAGGCCAGCGGGGATGCCCAGGCCTAGCCACCCTGGGAGGTCGCCTTGGGGCTTGGCCCGAGCCAGGGAACCCTCAGGGCACTGCTCAGCACCTTAGCAGACTGATGGAGCCTTCCGGCCTGTAGGTAATGCCCATCTGATGCCTTCTCACTGTGGCCTGAGGGGAGCCACTATGCTCCCCTGGCTTCTGTGGGTACTAGCTGCAGGTCCTGGTTTTCAGGCACCTGCCCAGCTGTGGCCCAGGCCCCCACCCCCTCAACCCTGTGCTTAGGAAGTTGAAGTGCTTAGTTCTAAATGTCAACAGAAGA
This sequence comes from Callithrix jacchus, assembly GCF_049354715.1. NCBI lineage: Eukaryota > Metazoa > Chordata > Mammalia > Primates > Cebidae > Callithrix > Callithrix jacchus. The sequence continues at coordinate 22,050,780 of NC_133507.1, read as the reverse complement.
CATCCCTGTTTTCTCTCCCTCCCTCAGATGCCAGGGAGCCTGGGCCCCAGGGCATAGCAGGAGCACCCGTGGATGGGGTCAGCCGGCCTGCCCTCATCCTCTGCCTCCTCCTTACCACCCCAGGAGCCCCAACCCAGCCCACCCATATTTGGAGGCTGGGGAGAGGAGCAGGATCTTGGGGTTCTCAGCCCTGAGCATCCCTTGGAGGGTCGCCAACCTCTAATCTCTTCCCTTAAGCCCTGTTACCACCCTGCCAGGAGAGACAAGTCCCTGGCTTCCGCCTCGTTTCAGCCCAGGGTGCCCACCAAGGAGCCCAGAACAGTCTCCCCATGCCCACAGCACAAATTCAGGCTTCCCTCCAAAAGGTGCAGCCCTGCCCCTCCCCATGCACCGGCGGCAGCCCCTCTGCTGTTCCCCAGGGACCTCTCATACACTGGCCAGGAGGCTGCAGAACGTGTCTCCCCCTCCCTCCGAGAGGTCCTGCTCCCTCTGCCAGAACCACGTGGGTTGGGGGGGGGTTCCCGGGCCCAGCCTCTCCCTCTCCCCCTGGTTTTTGACGGTCCCTATGTTGGAAGTAAAAAGTGAAGCACTTTATTTTGGCTGTGTTTGCTCACGTTCTGCTTGCAAGTGGGGACCCCTCACTGCGTCCACGTGTCCGTGACCTGTGTGGAGCGTCACCCTGTGTACATACTGTAAATTATTTATTAATGGCTAAATGCAAGTAAAGTTTGGTTGTTTTGTTATTTTCTTTTAGACGTGGAGTTTGTTTTTTGAACAGACTTGGACTCCTTTGGGGGGCAGAGGATGGACTTCGGTGGTGGGGTCCCCTGCAGCAACTGTGGCGTGCATGAGTGTGGGAGTACTGTGAAGGCGGGTAGAAGACGCAGCATTTACTCACCGCACACAATGCTTCTGTGAAATTACCTTGCCGCCCACAATCAGCTGTCTTTGGAGTTTGGCAGGCACAGGTCCTCTCATTCTAGTGACAGTGGAACAGTCACAGAGACAGGTGGCCACGTGGTGGGGAACATAACCGTGCCCTGTGGGATGAGATTGGGGGGCTGGCCTGAGATCCAGATGACTCCATCTCAGCCACCGCCGTCAACCTAGAACCCCAGATGTGGGACTGCCTGCCACCCTCCCTGCCCATACCCATCCTCCCACACAGCCCAGGCACAGCAGGGGTGCCGCAGAGGGGGCTGCTTTTCCATGTCATTGTGGGACCAGGTCGACTGCCAGCTGTGATCACAGTTCATCTGTAAAAACTACCCCGTGAGTCAGGAATACAATCAGGCCCATTCTCCCGATGAAACAGACTCCGTGAGACGAACTGACTAGCTGAGTGCTCCTTAGCAACAAGAGGGCCAACATGCACCTAGGTTAGTATTGCCACAAAGCCCTTGTCTTCACGCTAAATGCTATGAGGCAGAATAGCAGCAGAGTTAAGCCAGCATGCGTCCTACATCCTGGCTTCTCCCCCTTCCCACAGCGTAACCATTCACAAGTCACTTCACTCAGCCTGCATTCTGTTCTCCGTGCCTGTCCCATAGAGTTGTTTGCAGAGAGAGTAGTTCATACCTGTAAATTGCTTAGGAGAGGGCGGGGCACACAGGACTTGTATGGTGGCGGGGAGGGAGGGGTGGGATTATCCCAAAGCAAGAGAAGTCGGTACGGGGAGAAGGAAGGGGCCACACAGACGGCGGACCCTTGGGAGAGGTGAACCGACGGGCTAGCAAGGAGCATGAACACTAATCCCAGACTGAGCAGGAAGGCTGAAGAAAAAGAATTTTTTTTTTTTTTGAGATGGAGTTTCGCTCTTGTCATCCAGGCTAGAGTGCAGTGTTGTGACCTCAGCTCACTGGAACCTCCACCTCCCAAGTCCAAGCGATTCTCCTGCCTCAGCCTCCCAAGCAGCTGGGATTATAGGCATGCACTACCACGCCCAGCTAATTTTTTTTTTTTTTTAATTTTTTGTAGAGATGGGGTTTCTCCATGTTAGTCAGGCTGGTCTCGAACTCCCAACCTCAGGTGATCCACCCGCCTTGGCCTTCCAAAGTGCTGGGATTACAAGCGTGAGCCACCGCACCGGGCTGAAAAAGGAGAACTTTGTCAAGCCCTGTTCCTGCAGGGCTGCCAGAGAGAACACGGGACTTGGGTTTGGGAGGAAGGACCCAGACTGGAAAAGATGAAACATAACCAGCCTCTTCCCTCGTAGCCAGGACTGTCACTAGAGGCCTCGTTCCTTCAACAGCCAGTGGGACGGAGTGACTCAGGGAGGCAGCAGGGAGGAGTGGAGAACAGTTACTGAGAAGCCAGGGCACACGGAAGAAAAGGAAAAGGAAAAAAGAGTCTCCTCCATTAGATGAAAATGCTGAATGGCACTAGCCAGAAAATATCCTTGGTTTGGAATTGTTTTCAGGCCCCTAAATGTAACCGGCTGGAATTCCTTCCCAGTGCCGTGCTGCTTACTGGATGCCTCATGAACATGGAAATTTCATCATGAATATGGAACACAGCATCTTGAGCTAAAAGGTTCCCAAGCAGCAGCTTGTTCTCCCGGGGCAGGCTAGGTTTGGAGCCTCTGGAGGGTCCTGGCTGCCAGCTCCATGGACGCCTGCAGCCGGGAGGTAAATGCATTAGCACGCGGAGGTAGGCACCGCTGCCCCTCCTTCCCCTCTCACTGACGTGTGGCCCAGAACTCCTGGACTTCTTGTTTAGCTGAATGAATTTGCAAGCATAGAAGACAGGACAGAAACAGCCTTT